>NC_051179.1:19817026-19977025 GCF_013339695.2 Rhipicephalus sanguineus
AGGTCTCTGCTGTAAAGATACCTGAGCTGCGGTGCAGAACGTCTGACTCAGAATAGGATGGGCTGACGCCTACGTAGGACACGCCAGCATGATCCTTTGATGCATCGGTGAAAAATTCAGGACGACAGTATTTGTGTCGTAGTTCAAGAAAATACATGTGTCACAGGCGCGTGATTCGTTATCTCTACAAAAGATACATAACACTATAAGCTGCCACTGCCATGGTGGGAGCTCCTCTGCAGGATCCAGGAGCTGGTGTCCCAGGAGTGGTACATCTGGCAGACCTCTCACACTCAGTGAATAGGGCTCCCTGACTGCTGGATCGCTATTATCAAACGTGCCTTTCCAAGCACACGATCGAATCTGCTTTTCACTATCATCGAAACACGGCCACCATTGCCAGTAATCTAATCCATGATTTCACGCTGATTAGCATAATTCCGCGGGCATATGTAGAGCCACCTGCCGCTGCATGACCAGAGGAAAAACTGCATAGCAGTACGTTGCTGCCCATATTAAATCGGTGCAAGTAGCACAGTACACAGTGCTAAATAAGGCGCGAGACATGTAAAACTCGCATAAAGAATATAGTCGTTAACAATATCAACACACACATGCACGCACGCACGCAGCGGTCGTCTAGTGGTTACGGTGCATGACTGCCGACCCGAAGGTCGCGGGATCGAATCCCGGTCGCGGCGGCTGCATTTCAATGGAAGCAAAATGCTAGATGGTCTGTGTGCTTAAAATTTAGGCGCACGTTAAAGAAGCTTGAGTGGCCGAAATTTCCGGAGCCCTCCACTACGGCGCCTCTCATATCGTATCATATTACATACATACGCGCGCACGCGCGCACACACGCATGCATGCATGCATACACTTCGTTGTATCTGTGTGTTAGTTGTGTAGTACGAATACGAATACCAAGCAAACATTTTTCTCTCGTATGGAGAAAAAAAAACACCAGGCCTGCGCTGAAAGCGCAGCACAGTCACAGCGAAAGCTAGAAGAGCGGCATTTCTAGAGCCCGTTATAAACTCTCCTGTGGCTACTAATACAAGTAAACTAGCAACGTACTCACTACGCCACAAATCATAATTTTTGTGAAGTTGGGAAGCACCCACCACGACATTATTCGTCATTCTGCGGAGAAACAAGCTACCACATGTAAGGCATTACGTGTAGTTTGTTGATGCGACGGTTGATGACGATGAAGAATAATGGCTGAGCAATTTGTAATGGGTTGGAAGCTTTAAACGACCCACGATTCACATCGTGTGACGCCCGGTCGTTATTTTACTCTCCCGCCATGCTATATAACATAGGTCAACGTGAGAAAGAGAGAGACGGAAAAAGAACTTTATTGAGACCCTGAGGAAATGCATCATGGGAGCCTCATGGGCTTCCTTAGCAACCTATAGAATTGCACTTGCGAGGAATCCACTGCGCTATAAATGATCATAGTTTTTTGAAGTAGGGAAGCAGCCACTATTTCATTTTTCGTCATTCTGCAGGGAATCGTGGTACCCGCTCAACACCTTTAAGGCATTCTGTGCACTTTGTTGATGCTGCGGCTGATGACGATGAAGAATTATGGGAGAGCCCTTTGTAATGAGTTGGAAGCATTCAACAACCCACTCGTTGCGCAATTCGCATTTTGTGACACCTGGTTACAAAATTCGCGCTGTGTGACGCTTGGTTGTTATTTTACTCTTCTACCACGCTACATCACATGTGTTAATGTGGTTCCTTCGCAACATGAAGCCTGCATACGGTCTTTTTGCAACGCAGTTTCAAGCACCGGCATGGCTCCGAGGTAGAACACTGGGCTCCCACGCAGAGGGCCCGGGTTCGAACCTCGTTCCATCCTGGAAATTTTTCTTATTTCGTTTTTTTTTTCTTATTTCGAGTGATAGTGGTTACGGACACCGGCGGCGGCGGCGGCGGCGGACAACTACGGCGCCAAAAACGGCCCTTGTTGTGATCTCATAACAGCTTTTGCTGTAAAACTGTGTGACCGACAGGTGACCGACAGCAGCTGAAAGGATATGAGTATCAATGGATTGTAAGATTCCTACATTCAAATGTTTCTCGTGCTTGGAGAAGAACATTAGTGTGTGAACCGCAAAACTGACCGAGGGCCGCTGGAAGGATATCTGTATTCGTCACTGCCCAAGAAACATGCTATTATCGATTAATTAAGGTAAGTACACCAAAACTTACATATGGAGGTACGTATCATTCATCACTACAAAAGGAGTCTTTCCTTTGCCTTGCAGTATGGACCGCCTGCAGTGAATCAGAAAAATTATCACGTCGGCGATTTCAACGTACGCTACCGACACTGCCTCTTGGCTAAGCAGTCGCTATTACTGGCTAACATTTTGCGAAGTTTGCCTACATTACGGCTAACATCGATTAGCGTTGGCTTACGTTGGTGACATTGGATGCTGTCGGCTAACGTGTCCCGATGTTGCCTATCTGCTGAACAGCGAGAATTTCGCAGTGTAATCAATGACAAAACTATGAATTTTTTTACATGTTACGCGTTGCCAAATTATCAGTGTTTCAAGTAACTCGTGCGACTTCGAATATTCCTATTTCACACGCGGTTGCAACTTGCACGAGCGCTTATACCCGTGTGCTTAGATTTAGGTGCGCGTTAAACAGCTCCAGATGGTCGAAATCGGCGCGCCTCAAAATCATATCGTGTTTTTGCGCGTAAAACTCCAGCATTTATTATATGTTTGCCAAACAAACGTGTTAAAACATAACAAAGTGCCAATTCGCCATTTTCGCAGTGTTTTTTTTTTGTCTTCTCTATATACCGTTGCCATTGTGATGATAGCACAGCGAGCGTGAGGGCGCGGACGTGCGCACTACAGCTAAATTACATATTTATTTATTTTTATTTATCTCTTATTTAACAATAGATTACGCGATTGCCATGGCGCTAGAACAAAAAGCGAAAGTACACGCCTGACTAGGATCCTAGAGTCATAGGTACATTAGAAGCACTGCCACAGAGGCTAATTAATTGCAGCACAATAACAATACAAAATGAACGGCATGCAGCAACTTGCATACATTAAAAAACCAAGTATCGCATTTTCTGAACATAAGATAACGAAGCACCATTTTACATATTTGAAACTAAAGAGAGCAGACTAATTCACCAATGCTGCATACAAAGGGGCAAATTCAATACAAACAATATTAGAACTTATGAATATATTACACTATAAGCAGATAAAAGATTCAGGAATGTCAGAGAACTGTATATAACAAAGAAAACAGGAAGAAAAGCTACAAACAATCTATGAAGAACATTTTATGTCGCTTTCTAAATGTATGAAAGGATGTAGTTTACTCAGTGACGATACACTAAAAAAAGTGCAAAATGCGGGACTGCTCACGTGATTTTAAACCTCTCCAGTATGGCCCCCACGATGGCTCCGCTTCCGGGGAATGCAGCTGTGTAGACGACCTTGTTGTCTCCTATCTCGGCTCTGAGGGCATCCACAAAGTGCGCCCTGTACTTCTGGAGATCCGTCCACGTTATGTAGCCACCGTCTGCAACATTACGACAACAGAGCGATTGAAAAAATAAAAAGAACAGAAGCGACGATTACGATACTCACTAAAGCGAAATTAAAGCGCTGCAGGTTTCTGGCGTCAGCGGCGCTAAGTCTCCGCTAGGGCAGTTCGTGTAACAGCTCCCTGGCTCAAATTTCGACTTGTAAAATGAGCGCTAAAAACAAGGATACAAAGAGGCGAAGGCGACAATAAAGGCGCTCGCTAACAACTGAACTTTATTGACAAAACCAAGCACGAAAAGTACAGCATAGGTGACAAAGTGTTAACAAACCGAAAAAAAACACAAGGCTCAGTCAGACAGCCATTAGAGACGATTTTCAAGATTATCAATATCGGCTTTCTGTAACGCTACCGATGGCTACGTGACACACGTATCACCTGCATTACGTAGCACAGTGAGTGCCTGTGCTGTCGCCTTCACCGTAGGCGTGCCTAGGGTTCTCCACCAAGTTTTATTGCACCAGCTGTAGCCTTAGGTACTGTCAGGTTTTCGCTTATTTGCGCTTTCGTTCCAACGTGTCAGTGAACAGTTACTACTGGCTCGCATTACGCTCAAACCTCTATGGAAGTCAGCTGCCATCTCTTGTCCAAGCGCTCCAGTGTACAGCGTATATGGGTCGTGCGCTATTCGCCGCAGAACATCTCCAACGAGCGGCAGCCTAAGCACAGTCTCCGCGGCTACGAGTTCGCCAGTCGCGGGATTCGTGAATGTGGTCCTGCGATTAAAAAAATAATAATAAAGGTGTGTAATAAAGGTGTGCAATAAAGGTGTGCAATAAAGGTGTGTAAATCTTTGCTCGTGCTCGTTGCATGCGCTGTGATACCTTTTGGATAATGCTGCACCAACTAGCCCAACGCTCAATTTAGTGCAAGCTGCGCTAATGTTTGTTCATCTATTTTTCTCTCCTCTCTCTATTTTCTATGTCTTCTTTGTCTCTGTTTATTTCTTTTTTTTTTCTCTCCATATATTTTTTTCTATTTCTCGCTCCTTCTTTCTTGCTCTTTCTTCGCTTTCTTTCTCTCGCTATATACATTTCTTGCTTCCTCTTTCGTTCTGTCTCTCTTTCTGTCTATATATTAATCTTTTTTTCATTCTCTCTCATTGTCATTCTTTGTTTTTTTTTCTTCCCTTTCTTTCTATTTCTCTCTTTCTCTATCTTTCTAGGCTATGCTTGACTGTCCCCTCATCCTTTCCCTCCTCCTCACCCTTACATCCTTTCCCAGCCCCTTGGTATACTATACTAAAAAAAAAACTGTTACCCTCTGCTAGCGTGCCTGGATAGCCTAGTGGTTGCGCTGCTCACATTCGGATCGTGGGTACGGGGGTTGAAATCCCGCCTCATTAACATTATTTTTGCCAAGAATTTCTCCCTTTCTCTTTCTTCCTATCTCTCTCTCCTTCTCTTCCGTACTCGTTCTCTCACTCATCAGAGGTATTCCATCCCACGCAGGAAAAATCGGCGCACGTGTTCTGAGAGCGAAGCAGAAGAGGACAAAGATAGCGCGTGCCGGTTCGTGATGATGATAGTTTTCTGTTCGCGGATTACGACGGACGGCTGGAATAAAGAGCTCCGCTGTTAAAACAGCAGATGCGCTCCTGTCTCAGTGCCCAACCGTCTGTCAAACGAAATTTCTTTCACGCTGTGCAAACGTTGAAGATATATGGTAGGGAAAAAAAATGCTTGTTTAATAAAAGCAATGTTGGTATTATAATAACATCCTCAAGATAATCAAAACTAATGATATTACATGCAAAACTTGCAGAAGAATCAATAAACGCATACGTCCAACCTTTTATCAGATGACGTCTGTCTACTGCGTGCCACCGTTCGAACGTTTATTATTTTTATTTTTTTCTTTGCAACTTGGAAGTCGAGCTGTATGTGAATGTGTCTCGCGACTCCCAGTGCGAATAGACCGTCCCATTCGTATCGCGGCATGCACGTACCGTCCCTTTACGTCGTAGTACAGAGCCTTCTGGTTCCTCTGCAAAGCTTCGGCCAAGTGGTGCCCGACGGTGAAGCCTTTGTCAGCCAGTTTGATGGCTTCGGCAAACAGGTCTGCCCAAGGCAGTTTGCCGAAGTTTTCGTGAAGCAGCTTGTAGCCTGCCACTGCTCCGGGAATGATGGGTGCTTTCAAACCTGTAGCAAAGTCGTCAAAGTCGCTCTTGTGACAATGCATTTACCAGAAAACACCTGTTTAGCTGCGGATATTACCCCTCCGTCTGGAAAAAAAAGCTATGTATGTGATGGCGCAGCTGTCAGAACCCGCATGTTCTTACGTTATCTAGGCTCACGTAGGCTTGCGCGAATATTCGACTTTTCGGATATTCGAAACTGAAGAATGTACACGTTTTCCCGCGCGTAATCCGCCTGAAAAGGTAACTTCACGGCAGCTTAAATGCAACTGCCATGAAACCACCCTTTCAAGCGAAATTCACGCTGCCGTGAAGCCACACGTTATGGCGAAGCTCGAAACGTGAAAAAAAAGAATAATAAATAAAAATTAGCGTAGTCACATGCGCAATAAACTGCACTTGCGCAGTTAAGTTCAGATACTGTCTGGCTCGAATTGTCGGATATATTCGAGCCCGTAACCTTAAAAAATTCACCCAGCTCCGCTTCGCGGACGCCGATGAAACAGCGACGCTGGTGGCGTACCCTTCGTCAGGCTAACGCATTCCTATGTTTTGCAAGTCTTTCAGATATGTTGTATCCCTGCTATTTGTTAAACACTCATTGTTAAGCTTTGAGGTGGTAGTATAGTTGTATTGCATCTTGACCATACCACTCTTATACGCAGGTTTACAAAGAAGCCTTAGCTAAAGACGCTCCGATATGTTGTATCACTGCTTTTTATTAAACACTCTTTGTTAAGCTTTGAGGTGGTAGTATAGCCACCACCTTTTATAATCACAAAGTATCGCGTGACAGTGGTGTGACTGTGGTAACGCACACGCCATTTGTTTGGCTAACTGTCGCCTTCTTCCTTTTTAGTGGAAGTTGTGTGTAGTGGGATTTACCCAATTTCTGTGGCGCGCACCCGTTCATGATGATGATAGTTTTCTGATAGACTGCCCAGATTTATGTGGTACATACGCGTTTGTTGGGCTGCCTTCATTTATAGTGGACGAGTGGTGAGTAGTGGGATTTACCCAATGACTGTGGCGCATACCCGTTTATGATGCCCACAAGCGTTACCACGGATCCCGGACATAGGATCGACCAAGAGCAGCCTCGCTGTTAAAACATAGCGCAATTAATCTAGGTTGTAGCCCATATCTAGGGCTTCGTGTTTTCGGAGTTTATTCTTCGTGAAACTCAGAGGGTGTTTTTCGGAGTTTTCTTGGCCGAAGTTCGGTGTTTATCCGAGTTTTATCTTTCAAAAATCCCAAATTCTCCCAAATTCTTAGTTGAATTCTGCATTATTCTCAATACTCCAACATCTTAGATGAAATGATATCGCAACACGAAAACATCACAACACACGAAGCGTATTTTAATTGTGTGGAGGGTTTGAACGCACAAACACATAAACACAGAGGGATAAATACTTGAATACGAGACAGCTACGTTTGTTTAATATTCAAGTATTATCGCCTATGTGTTTATGCGTTTGTAAGCACCTGTGTGTCTCTGTGGTACATTACTCTCTCTCCTACGCTTGTGCTAATTACAACCTTGAAGCTTGTTTTAATAAACTCAAGCATACTTTACGAGGTCCGTATATTAGATATAGTATGGCGCACCCCAGTGCCGCCAGGGGACCGTATATCAAGATGTCGTCTCGCCCTCCCGGGACCCCACATACACTAACGTCTTTCGCTCTGTGCGCGACAAGCCCTTAGTTCAACGTGCAAGAGGTGCGGTCTACGAGGTACTGTTAACGTGAGGCAAAGTTTATATCGGCCAAACTGGCCGATGTGTCACTGACCGCTCTAACGTGCCCTTTCGACAAAGAACGGAACAGGGTCATATTGACCGTTAAAATCGTAGTTTATCGGATAAATCCGAATTGTCAAAAATTTTACCGGCGAACGTTTATCGGATTTTTTCGGATTTACCCGAAAACACGTAGCTCTGGCCATATCCCTTTCTGTCTCCGGAGAACTGTCTGACCACCGTTAATAAATCTGCGCCCACACAGCAGTAAACTGCGACTTTGGTCGCAAGTACCTAGCGATGCAGCGCTGGTTTAGTCCTGGTTTAGCTTCAGGGCGTGGCAGTTGTCGGGATTGCCCGAGGTTCAATTAATCGCCCGCCGTAATGATCGACACGGGGCGTCCGCTACCAGATTCTGCAACACCTACAGTGACAACATGGTCGTGTGATGCACTGCGCATCATAAAACACTCGTGGGCACTGCGTGTCACCTAGTCAAACCCCTCTACCCCCACCCTTCTTAACAATATATGCCTCCATGACTGGGTGATACGATAAGGAAGAAATGCATGTGACTGCGCGGCATATATCGTGCAAGGTAGCAGACCAATCCCGACTGAGATCTGTCGTATATTGTCACGTAGTCGTGACGTTAACGTAGGCAGCTGGCGGCGTGTTCAATACTAAACTTTTATTTGGGCGAACTCGTGCCCGGAAATTGAAAATACAACGTGCTAGCGATTCACACTGTAAACTAATAGCGGCGTGAACAGCCGGCAGCTGTAGACTAATCTGATCATCGGCGGAGCGCGTCGTCTCTTATAAAGCAGGCATTGAACCTGCCAGCGTTATCGCTGGTGCTCGCGTAAGCTCTATAGGATAAACTTGACTATTCGCGTCCTGCACGTATCTCAACAGAATAACCTCAAATAATCCCGAAGCTTCTCAAGCATTGCAGCATGGTCTGCGCCGAGCGTTGCTAACAGTTTTTGTGGCAGAAACCCGAATACATCAAAACAAAGTTTATAAACGCGCGTGGCATGCAATATGAACCAATCGAGAGCGTGTTCACTGTCCCTATAAGGAACCGCGCAGAGAGTGGCACATACCTATTTTTGTGAGCGTCCAGTTTTTGAAATCATCCGGCTTGGTGGCAGCAGGCGACACTCCAAGGGCGTCCACGCCCTGCACGGTTCCGGTAGTTCTGAAAGGAGGACACACTTCTGCAGCAGCCAAGGCTATACGAGCTTCTGGTTGATGGCAGCATATATGGTGCTATCTTATGCCGCTCGTTTCGTGCCTCTGACAACACCGTTTCCTAGATTACTAAACATGTCATTCCTGGCGCAATGTGAAACGTGAAGAAATGACAGACAAGAGAAAGGAGAGCCACTACCAGCTGTTTATTTACGGACAAGGGCGGTCCACCGCGGTGGTGTAGGAGTTGCGGTGCTCGGCTGCTGACCCAAGGTCGCGGGTTCTATCCCGGCCGCGGCGGTCGCTTTTCGATGGAGACGAAATGCTAGAGGCACGTGTACTGTACGGTGTCAGTGCACGTTAAAGAACAATAGATGGTCAAAATTTCCGGATCCCTCCACTACGGCGTGCCTCATAATGGTTTTGGCACGTAAAACCCAGTTATTATTACGGAGAAGGGTGGAAAACGAAGTAAACTTCCAAGAATGCGCAGTAGCACGGGGGCGTGATATCAGACATGTCATCACGGAAGCTGGCCATAAAAAAAAAACACAATTCAGATGCATATACCACAACTGATGTGTCACTGACACAGGCGGACCAATTCCTTCCGATATGAAACGTTTCTAGTAGCTCCCTCGCCGTCTGGTCTTTGCTTTTGCCAACAACCTTAACTGTATTACGAAACGCAGCACACACGAGCACGATTCAACGTGCGCTGGGAGATGCGCACCACCGCTTTTACCAGTACTATTGGTATGCTTCCCAAGCCGGTCGTTAAGAAACTATCCATTTTATTTAACATGTATAATTGTTGAGGTTTTACCAACCAAAACACGATATATATTGATTATGAGGGACGCCGTAGCAAATGGCTCGGGACAGTTCG
The DNA here is from genome assembly GCF_013339695.2 of Rhipicephalus sanguineus. Classification (NCBI taxonomy): domain Eukaryota; kingdom Metazoa; phylum Arthropoda; class Arachnida; order Ixodida; family Ixodidae; genus Rhipicephalus; species Rhipicephalus sanguineus. The sequence continues at coordinate 19,826,591 of NC_051179.1, forward strand.
ACCACCTGGGGTTCTTTAACGTGCACCTAAATCAAATTACACGGGCTTCTAGCATTTAGCCTCCATCGAAATGCGCCCGCCTCGGCCGGGATTCGCTCCCGCAGTTTGTTCAATATAGGATTTTCCACAGCTCAGAGAGCTTCATACACGACACCTTCGGCAGAGCATCTTAAAGGTCTCACGTGCCTCTCTTCCCTGCCCTTTCTTCACGTTTCAAGCATTGCACCAGGATGAACACGTTTAGCAAGCATCTACACCAACTAACCCAGGAACATGTTCTATAGAGTGTTTCCTAGACTCATTTAACGTCTGAAGAGCAGTACTAACCCAGATATTAGTCATAACGTTAAGTTATGTCCACGCCCTCAGATGCTCCCGAGTGTCCATTTCTGCGTACGTCAACCTGGCTAACCAAATTCACGACCCCAGAAGAGCATGCAGTGTGCTGGCCGAGAACGCTAGTTGGGCTGTTGGGCTGCCATGCGTAGCTTTGCCTGCGCGCTCTAACGCGGCAATCACACGAGTTGGGCCGATGCTACTCTTTGGCTTCGACTGTATCGCGCTACACATTTTCCCAATTCTTAAATGGGAATAACGTTTCTCCAGCTACCACGACAGATTCCGGCCGTTATTTGTGACGATGAAAGAAGACGGATTGAAACGTCGCAGTATCAGATGAAACACAAAAGTCATATGACCCATTTAGCAACAGCACCGTAACCACTAGGCCACCTTGGCAGGTGGGCGATGTCTTCGTCAGGGCTGCCTTGAATAAGACAGGTCCACTCGTCGAAACATGGGCTCCAGCGACATTCCCTTTTCAACGATATTTACATCACTGCTAATCAAACATGTAGGTTAACACTTTTCTGACAAGAAATGCCGAAAAAAAAAACCTTTGTGTTGTTTCACGTTTAAAGGCAAAAAGCCACAGGGTCCCTCTTATGCACTCACATAAGATGACTAGAAGGCGAAAGCCATCTTTCTGCCCCTAGCGTGGTTTTCCACTGGCTCCAGGATCGGAGGCACACCAACTGGTTTTGCCTTGCCTCCGTGATCGGCGGCCCACCTTTGACCAAGCTACGGTGTCATATGATGAAGTCATCATGTGACGTTACGTCACAAATTTTGGAGATCTGTGACGTCATGATGGCGTCATACGGTGACGTCATCGCATGATGATTTTTTTGCATCACTCGTGTGGATGCCGACGGGAGACGCCGGCGCGGGAAACCGGTCAATTTTTGCGTTTGATGAGGCATCCAAGGCTTTCACCTTAATACATAAGCGGCAATACAAGCAAAATCTCGACGGAAGGACGCCAGGACCGTTTTGCGCGCGGTCCATAGAAGAGCAGCACACTTTGCACAGGCTGACCGCAATGACAATTGCGTCGCCGTTCGAGGCGCACTTACTGGTTGTAAATGAGGGCGAGGAATCCGCCGCCGACACCGGACAGATGCGGAGCAGTGACGCCCATGCACAGCAGCGCTGCTATAGCGGCGTCGATGATTGTGCCGCCTTTTTCGAATATTCGGCTGCAAAGTGGAGGCCAGATATTTCTTCACCGGAAACAGCCAACGAACGCCACACTTTCACACAATGAGCGTCGCCGTTCGAGGCGCAGGCTGGGCGCCTCTAACCATAGAGTTTTATAATACTGCTACTAGAAGGATATCTGGAGCTAGTGTCCTATGGGAGCTGCAACGCATGGCGCTTCAGCCAGCACGAGCAATCAGCACGGAATGATGGGTAATACATGTATTTGCGAAAGCTTCGTTCTTTCGGCTGCGTGTGGCCTGCAACCATTCTGACGCAAGACGAAGTCCACGAAGTTCAGCAGTCCCACTTCACCAACTTGGCCCTTTTAGGATCGTCAATTCAAATCAGCTCACGATGTTCACAACGCGTCATTCTTTAATCCGAAACGAAAGCCAAAACACAGCAACAAAGCCAAAAGTGCGTTCGAAGCCGCAAGCACGAAGACTAGGCAAATTCATATACAGCCGTGAGCAATGTATTACAGTGTACGGGAACACTGAAATTACCTTATAAAGGTCATAGCGGCTAAATGCAGTTGACAAGCGCAAAAGGGTTCATAACACTAAATGTTCAAGCAGAAAGCTATCTATTGCATTTCAATACGGCACATTACAAGTAATCGTCGGATTAAGCACGAATTTGGTGTTCCCTCTCGTATTGCTCACGACTGCACCACCCATCATTCCCATGGTGGCGTGAACAATCGCAGCGCCACAGTTCCCTCTAGTAAATATTCTAGGACACAGGGGCGTAACTCTTATTTGCCCCCTCCCTTCCTTATACTTAACGTATGTCGAAAAAATAAATATGCATGCTATATTCAAACGTGTGTTGTCCACGGTAATTGTTATTGTACACCGTTTCTTTTGTCATCTGGCCAGATTCACTCAAAAAAAAAAAATCGATGCTGAAATGCATTTGAGAATAATGTTCTACTTGACAAATTTTCTTGGATGACTTGCATTGACGTCATTACGGCCGCCATTCGAGGGTACTGGCACATCGAGAAGCTGCGTAAGCACTTGATGAATGTAACGGCACAGGGACAGATGAAACGAAAGTGCATACTAGAGCTCGGCTGTCAGCTCGTTTCCTTTTTTCCCCGCGCTCTGCAATCAGGTGGCGCGCCGGGTGAACTCTGGCATGTAGTACATACTGATATATTAATTAAGAGCGCTAAGACGACAGGGACGAGAAAGGGCACAACACGAGCGCTTACTCACAACTGAAGGCTTTAGTGCTTCAAAAGAAGACATATACCTAAACCGACAGACCCATGTGTGAATATACGCTTAAAGGCCAACTCCGGCGATTTTTTCACCATGTCAAGGTAATGGTGCTTTTACGTTCCTGAGACACTCTTGTCACGCGCCCGATAGCAGAAATGCTCAGCAAATTCGAAAATAATTTTTATTAAGCAAAAAGACGCAATACCGAAACCGAAACCCAACCGAGTGTACTGTCTACGTATGACGTAGTAGTTGTTACGAACCGGAAGTCGCGCAAGGCATGCCGGTCACGCCGGCGCGGAGTATGAAAACTGTGACAGCCGGGACGAGCAGGCGCACAGTGGAGAGGTGTGCACGCCGCGCATCAGCTGTAATGTCTGCAACTGACAGTGCCGCGTCTGATAATGACAGTTAGCGGTGCCCACGGCTGCGTCACTTCCGTCGCCATAACAATATTGACGTCACAGACGCAATGTTGCCAATAATTGTGGGAAACCGGGAGGCCGTTTGCAGACAATCTTTAAAATTCATTTGCAAACAATCTGCGCGTGTCTCAAGCCTGTAATTTGGCATAAATGACGGAAACCTTCAAAGGAACATACCCAGCGAATTTCATTGAGATCCATCGACCTCGACAAATCGCCGGAGTTGGCCTTTAAGGGAGCACCAGTCTTCTTTGCAGGGAAGAACCAGTAACACACTTGGCCATGCACTGTGCTGAGTGCCGATGCGAGGCGCGGTTCGCTGCGATGGAAATTTTGTTCAAACACGGAGACCGCACGACACGTGAACTTGCGGAAGCTTTCCATATTAACACTAGGGCGTCCAGCTGCATCAATCACCCATCTTTGGTCATATCTGCGAAAAAAGTGACAGTGCTCGAGGAGAGGAGATAGCCGGAGGGGGAGCGCATGCCTATGTATCTGCTGTGTTTTGCTTTGACTAATGGTGCGCATGCGCGGGTAATTGGCGAGGGTCGGGTTTAGGTATATATTTTCTTTTGAAGCAATAAAGCCTTCAGTTGCGAGTAACCGCTCGTGTTGTGCCGTTTCTTATCCCTGTCGTCTTAGCGTTTTCAATATATCAGTATGAACCAGTACCAACTAGCTCGCCTTTCCGTTTTGCTCCTGGCCTGTAGCAACTCTCCCCCCTCCCCCCTCCCTTTCCTTTTTGCACCCACGTCTACTAAGTGGAACGCATGTACGTACAGCCCTCGGTAATTAAAACGCGGCATTCGGAGCGCGTGGCTGCTGGCAGTGAGGGTGACGGCGAGAGCGTTCGTGACGCATGGTGACTGTATCCGGTATAGAGTCATTCTGTCTGTGGCTCTCCGTGGATCGGGAGAGCGCTGCAATCCTTCGTAACACACGCTCACCAGCTCCAGCCCTATACGCGTGGCGCGGCACGTGAGCGCAGTGTTTTCTAAGTCATGGTAAGCAGCGCTCCGCCAGCGCCACCGAGAACCACAGACTGAACGACTGCTTACCGGATACAGTTACCATACGTCACGAACGCTTTCACCGTCACTGTCACCCTCACCGCCATCAGCCAGGCGCTCCGAGTATCGCGATTCAATCACCGAGCACTTTAAGCCCATTGTGTTGTTAGCAAGCTTGTCAGGAGTGGCACAAGATGACCGCTCCGTCAGCTAAGAACTGCGTTCCAAAAAGGCAACTTCGATGGCAGTAACAGTGCGTTCTGTACGAAACGATTCATTGAAAACAACAGAGAGTTACAGTTCGGCCGCAAACTTCTTAGCGTTCGAACATTACACTAGGTTACTGGAGCCGCCGGATCGGAGGCACGGAGGTCACACACGAAATTATTGCAGTGATCAAATGTACAACACTTCAGTGTTGGTGCAAATTTTCAGCGGCACAATATTTGCGAGTGCGTTGCCTTTGTAATCTGTTTTCAAGAAGAACACTCACGGAACACGGTGGTTACGGTGCTAGGCTGCTGACCCGACAGTCGCGGTTTCGATCCCGGCCGCGGCGGTCGCATTTCGATTCAGGCGAAATGCTATCCGTGCACTTTGCGATGTCAGCGCACGTGAACGAACACCAGATGGCCTAAATTTCTGGAGCCCTGCACCACAGTGTGGCTCATAATCATACCGTGGTTTTGGCTTGTACTAAAACCTGAGATATTATTAAAGATTAAATTCACGGAAGACAAAAATGTATTTAAAGGGGTCATGAAGCACCCCTTGGGCTTGTTGAAAAAGCACACCCTGCGGAAAGCTGACACGGCTATGAACTGCTCTGCCAAATATTACAGTCGTGCGCGCCGCGTGAAGGCCACAAGCGGAGCACGAAGTTGCCGTTTCGTCAGGCGCCCTCTTTTCAGAGGCCGGTTCTCACTCTCGTCGGTGGGCGGGGCGTCTGCACGTGACGTCACGGATCTGCCTGTTTACGTCGCAAGAGACATAGCATGCTTATTGGCCGACAGCCGACGTAAATCGAGAGCGGCGTTCGGATCAGATGCGCCTCTTGCCACGGGGTGCCGCTACTTGTCGGCGCCGCACTCCTCAGTACACGGTAACCGCACTCGCGCACGCGAATCACAGCGGGAGAGCGATCGCGTTTCATGACGCGCGCTGACGTAACTTCTTTCCCCCGTGCCATCCCTCCCTGTCTAGCTTCCAATGCGCTCGTCGGCACGAGAAAAGAGAGGAAGCGCTGGGAGCGTGCGCCAAACCCCCGTAGCTCCGCTCATTCTTGATGGATTCAAAAAAAATTTTGCAGCAATCGATTCGGGAGGCAGTAAACTCCGATACTGAAGTCATTAGAGCATTAAATGGAAAAGTGGTTCATGACCCCTTTAAGGCATTGCGATCAGAGGAAGCGCCACGGAATGTTGCTACAGTCGTCAGGTAGCCCGATATTACGCAAAAGTAATTGCGCATAGCGGTATACCGGGGGCGTTGAAATTCCCTGATAGCAGTTTGGGGAATATCGGCTACTATCGAAACGCAAAGTGGTCTGCGCATGATGATATGGTGAACTGACGTCACGTTTGGGCACTGTAGATTGGTGACACGCTGCCGGCACGAGGTGATGTGCAAGCTACATGGATGCAAGATATATTGACGCAAGATGGTTTCCAATGGAGCGAACTTGGGCGTGTTGGTTAAGCATGATGAAACACACAGCGCAAGTAAACAACGGGGACACAGGAAGGGCGCCGTGTGCGTTCCCTTCCTGTGTCCCCGTTGTTTACTCTGTGTTTCATCATGGTTTCCAACTACGCACGCTGGCCAATTCCCACGCGCTCCCAGTTGTTTGCGGCATACGTGTGAACCAAAGTAGAAGTGTTGCGGAGGGCACGTGCCTGCGTGACCCAGGCCTGATGCCAGAGTTCCTTTGTACAGGGTGATGACAGTGCCCACTATTTTATCCAATATGGCAACATCACACAACACGATAGCTCCACTGCTTGACCAGTATGGCGGCGGCGCGGTCAGTGGGTGTCACCACACTGGGCGAAGGAACGCTGTCATCGAGGTACTCTATGCGAAGGAACGCTATAGCATCGAGGCACCCTAGGCCATAGATGCCATAGCAGCTGCGCGCGACCCACGCGGAATACAAGGAAAAGAAGAGAACGAAGAAGCGTGGATTCCGAGGAAAAAGACTGTTCTTTGGAACTGATAGGAGACTTTCGTTTTAGCTGTTTCCTTCTCTGGCACAAATTTGACCAACCCATGTTGGTTCATTAAAGTGTGCTTTTGAACTTCTCATTACAATATCGTTTCGTTACGCAAAGAGGTACAGTGCACCGAACCACTTACAGGGCTACATTGGCGCATTCCTTGGCGTCGCAGACGATGGCCAAGTTCTTGTACTCCCACTTCTCCGTCGGCCAGCTGAGTGACGATTCGAGCAAGATGTACGCAAAGACCGCTGCCACAATGGCGCTGACGAGACCGACCAACATTACGAACACGAAGATGAAGTAGAACTTGCCGTCGGCCATCTGCACCGTGAACCAGAAACGTAAAACTTCTCTGACGCTTTGTGTGCACTCGAAGAACGCGATGATCTCGAGAACACTAACACTTTGAACCCTTTGGGGTAGGCTTGTCCTATTCTTTAGGATAATGGAATTTTGGGTGAGTTGGTGCTTCATTTGAAGAAAAAGCGCGCACGAAAAACGGGGACTACTAAAGAAGAGGCGGCGACAGGAGTTCATAGAGAAATGTACTTACGTAAAGAGCGGACACTCCCATAGAGCCCTGCGGCCGAGCTACTGCCCTGTTGTGAGCGCCACGAGCGACAGGTCAGACCGATAATGTATTTCGAGATTTGGGACGATAATCGCCATGAGGAAAAACTCACAGGGTTCCTTATGCATTCACCTAAGAAGACTCGAAGGCGAAAGCCGTCTTCCTTTTCTTCTCAGTCGATGCACTGATCCTGCCCCGCCAACCTCCGAAAGCTTTGTGCACCCTAGCATGGTTTTGCATTGCCTCCAGGATCGGAGGCACCTCACATGTTTCTGTACTGCCTCCGTGATCTGACCACCTTTGACCAAGCTACGGTGTCATGTGATGGCGGCATCATGTGACGTCACGTCTCGCCTAAATTTGTGAAGTCATGATGACGTCACAAATTTTTGCAATCTGCGACGTCATGATGACGTCATATTGTGGCGTCATCACGTGATGATTTTTTCCATCACTCGTGTGGTCACCGACGCCGACGGTCAATTTTCGCGTTTGATAAGGCATCTAAGGCTTTCGCCTTAATAAATGAATAAAAAAATTTGGGGCAACTAAGCACTATACCCGCGGACAACTTTTTTTGGCAATGAAGCGAAGGCTACAGAGCTAGATCGCGTATGTGAATGAATGAATGAATGAATGAATGAATGAATGAATGAATGAATGAATGAATGAATGAATGTTTTATTTGTCATCTTTACAAAGTACAGATAGCCTAGTCAAACTGTCCGAGGACAGCTTGACTAGCCCTTTCATTTAATTTGGCAGTGAGGCAACATTACACATGAACATATATATGAACACTTAAACATAATTATACGACCATAAAGATATACAAACATATAGGAACATACTTGTGCTTTAACACGTTTCCACTTACACTTTCATATTAAAAGGCAATGAAATCAAAGAGGTGCATATTACAACACGAGTCTATGTCGAAACCACATACATCCGTTTCATTTCTTTGAGAGAGACCGTAAAAATATTAAACTGTACCGAATTATAATAGTTTAATAGTGTGGGTATTGTTTGGTGAAGCATTTGTTTTTTCGTTGTTCGAACGTGGTGTTACGCATGGTGACTTCATCACTCGGCGATGAAAGGCGCAGTTTCTGCAAGCGCCGCCGGACGTAGCTCAAGCTTAAACAGCTCCGCTTTTGAAGGAAGAATATGGAGGCGACCCAAATCATTCGCTTAGGTGTCTGGTAGTGGCCCTCGCACGTTGGTGTTGGTGTGACCTTGGTTTAACTTTGTGTTTCGCGCGCTGCCGAAGCGGATCTCAGGGGCCACGCAGAAAGCAGCACGTGGCCACGGATCTGGCCGCGAGGTGCCGCAACGATCCTAGGCACTTAAAAACTACTCACAAGAAAAGTGTCTACTATTTCAGTGAAAATGTAATTTATTTTCATAAATTATCCCGACAGCTAATTGGCTTTCACCTTAAGTAAGCTTAAGCTCCTATTATTTCAGTGAAAATATAATTTATTTTCATAAATTATCCCGAGAATTAACTTATCTTAAGTAAGCTTAGGCTCCGATATCATATGTAGTCAATATAGCTCTTAACTTTAAACAGGACTATCGATTTCGTACCAGTTTTATTTTTTGAAACACATTTTCTAAATATTCGGAGAACCGGAAGTGCTGAAGCGGAAGTGTTTGGAAGCGAAACGAGAGTATCACTCGTTGCTCGCCCCACTAAAAGAAGGGTTTCCTGAACAGTGGCCTCCGCAATTAGCTCCGGCGACGCAATGGCGCGTTGCCGGAGCTAACCGCGGAGGCCACGCCTGAGAAACGGGCGGCGATCGAAGCTTACCAGGGGCCCGACACAGGGACGGGCAACTTGGCTCGAGCAGGCTTGCCGCGACGCTGATCCTTCCCGTCGTGAAGAGAACACTAGAGGGACGTCTAAACGGCCCGGCGGATTGCGTCGACGTCGTAGTTATGTCTGCCGTGGAGCCGAGCAGAGGACGGACACGGCTGCTCGAAACGTAGGATTCTTCTTCTCGTGGCACGCGCCGCGAGACGATGATGATGACGATGATCCTGGGATGACTGGCGCCTACCCACTCAGGGGGATCGGCCAAGAGTCGGGCGAATCATATAGCCTTAAATTTTTGGAAGCCGGTCCCGACGTGGCAGTCGCCCGCTGCGCGCTTACGCGCGCCTTGCAGGACCTCAATAAAGTTTTTCAATCAACCAACAACCAACCCTACTAAAGGTTACAGAGTCAGTTAGTAAGATCTATTTCTAATGAATGCCAATTTTAGATTACTAAATAAACCATGTTGCGTAACCTTTAAAACAAGCAAACAAAAAGTTTTGACAGGAGGCCATAAACTAAAAATGATTAGTGATTGATGTAGCGATTCAATCGATTTGACATATTAGTACTGCGCGTTGTCTTTTTTTTTTTTCTTTCTCGCTCGTAATCTCACGTGCTCGGTACCTACAGGTTTCCTCCTTTGAGCAAACAGTGGTACGGCTTGTGTAGTTTTTGCAAGCTAATGCTATTTTAGTTCCTAAGTAAGCTAAGTAATCGAGGACACTCAGGATAAGGACGTGCTAAAGGAACGAAAAATTGTGTGGAGTACGATTAACCCAGTATTACCAGGTATATTAGTGTAACTTCACAATAAACGAAAGCAGTCGGCAGCAAGCGCTAGTCGTGTGACCTTATTAAGGCGAAAGCCCTATAGATGCCTCATCAAACGCGAAAATTGACCGTCAGCACCTTCGAGATTTCGCGAGACGCTGACGGTACTTCGCGAGAGACCGGCGTTGGCGTCAACACGAGTGATGAAAAAAATCATCACCACGTGATGACGTCACCATATGACGTCATTAGAACTTCCCTGATCGCCAAAATTTGTGTCGTCACATGATGACGTCATCACACCATATCGTCGCCTGGTAAAAGGTGGGCCGATCCCGGACGCACGAGAGGTGCTGAAAGTTTGCAATGAGTCCGATTCAGGAGGCAGTGCAAAACCACGACAGGTACAGAAAGTTTCCAGGGGCGGGGGGATGAATACAATTGGCCGAGAAGAAAAAGATGGCTTTCGCCTTCTAGTCAAATGTACTGTCTTTCGGGGATTTTTCTCTGGGCCACAGTGACGGGAAGATTGCTGATGCATTGCAGGAGTTTATTAAAGGTTCAAAAAAATTTAGATTGTAAAATTTACCTTTCCAAAATAATATTTCCATTTTCCCCCGAATTATCGGTTTTATTGATTCAATTCTATATTATTATTATTAGTGTAATTTTAACTCTAATTCATTTATACTTCTTTCGTATTAATTAAACAAAGTTTGAACTTCAATTTCAATTTTTCCTAACCGGTTCTTGGCCAATCCCTCAGTGTGGGTATGAGCCACAGCTTCCAGGGTCTACTCTACTCTAATCTTAGGCGAATGCATGTCCGTCTTCATATTGCGTTGTTTCTAATTATGGTTGGTTGTTCCTCAGCAACCTGGAGCACGGGGGAACCGGTCACGAATCGAACGCTACATTGCTGTAGAAAGTGAAGAGCGTTAGAAAATAAACAGGGTCAGAAATAGATCAGAAAATAAATCGTTAATGAGCGAGTCACGGACGCGTGTATTTAAGGAGACGAAGAAGACGAAGAGTTGCTTGGGTGAGTGGCATTGTTTATTTTCTCCCGATAAGCATCTCCAGCACCTTTGAAGCCACGAATTCCGAGGAGCGCTGTAGCTTAATGTTAAATTCGCCAGATTGCGTTGCCGTATACACAAAAATCCTTAATTTTTATCGGTGTAGATGTGGTCTCTCTGACCAACTCCTCTTTGAGATTGCTCTGCAATGAGTGCGAAAACAGTCAACCTTTTTGTAGATTATGTAGCTTTGCCCCAATACTTCTGTTTTGTCCTAAATGATGCAAAAAAGTCTGACAAGTCGGCATGGTGCTCCCCACAGTGTGCGCAGGGTTCTTCATTGGGGGCGGGAGGGGGGGATGTATCGTCTTAGCCCCCCCCCCTCCTCCCCGGTGGTCGAGTCCAAAAGACCACATGCGCAACAATGGATGAAAAAATGAAAATGAAGTGAAGTTGTGCTTCTCTCAATGGCCTGCATTTGGTCCTTGGCTTTCCAGCAGTAAAGATGAAAAGTAGACAGCTCTTGGAATGCAACGTCAGGGGCCTTCGGCCGTCATTATCATTAAAAACCTGTGTGGCCATAACCCTGCTCTGGTGGGAGCGGCTGCCCCCTCTAATAACCTAAGGGTGTGGGCGAAGTCCTCCCTATACATTTACTTAGTCGGACCTGTCCCGCCACTCTTTAAAGAGCAGGCCTATGCCATGTACAGTCGCGCTCAATATGACTTGCAACACGGGAGCGCGTGGCCTCACTAAGCTAACTCGGCAGATGCAGGACACAGCCCGAACGCGCCTTATGTCTTTCACACGTTCTCTTTCGCATGGTGCTCTCTGTTGGCGATGTAGGGAGGCGGGGCGGAGCTTAGGCGGAGCGGGGCGGTGCCACCGTCTGTGAAAGGTGCAAAGAAGTAGTGGTTCACGATCGACATTCACTAGCGCCTCCGAGATTGCGCGCTATATCGGAGGTCATGGTTAAAACGTCTCGGTGTGCGTCGGCGCGCTGGCATCGCCGAGGCGCTCTTAACGCAGTTCGTTCTTTGCCTTTCGCTTCGTGTTAGCGTGCGTCGGCTCATCAGAGTTGTGCGGCTTCCACATGCACCAACAGGATTTCTCCGCCGCCGACTTCTTCGATTGCGAGAGCACCGACTAACAAAACTGCTGCAATACGCGTTGCAGAAAAGACGCGATTTCGACGGGCGAATGTCGTGCCTTGGTGGAGCGAGACCAGCGCCTGCGAGACAGAGGCCAGCGGCACGCACGCGTTTGCGCCTCAGGCTACGAACCTCTACCTCCCGTGTTGCTTTGAAGCGCAGTGTGTGGTAGTGTATGCATGAGCGCAGGCGTCAGTCACCCATTGCTAGAAAGCGCACCACGTGCCGTTTCTCTCCTTAATTGACGACGCTTTGAAGAAGTGCATACCGGGTACCAGTGTTGATTATGAGATTGTTGATATCATCCTCACGCGGGATTCACGATTCACTGTGCCCAAATATACGTTCACAACGTCAGCTACCACAACGGTTTAATCATGATCATGGGCGTTAGTCGTCGCGATAGAGACATGCCGTTGACATGGGTGAATCCACGTCAAACGGTGCTATAGCGGCCAAACACGAATAGACATTGTACAAGCTCTCATATATCACTACACAATAAGCACTACTTCTGTGAGGACGCGTTTCACTTTTGTGTTATACCGATTCCTATGACGGAGGGATCATTTCTGTCTTTTTTCATCCATTGTGCAGCATGTTGCCTTTTGGACTCTACCAACAGAAGGGGGGGGGGGAGCCTGAGATGAAGCTTTGCCAACCCCTCACACCTTCCTAATGAGGAACCCTGCGCGCGCCTACGTTCACATCCATACCTCTGTGCAGCCCACGGCTTACACACTAAGAAAAAAAGGTGTCTTTTGACTCTTTTTTTTTTGCTACAAATGTGACTCTCACAAATAGAGTCACGTTGACTCTCGTCGGATGCACGACGCTCTTTAAAAAGACACACTAACTCTTTTTTGGAGAGTCGTGCGTTAGACTACTCTCCTAAAGAGAGTCAACGCGACTCTCTAAAGGGAGTTATACATGAGAGTCACATGTGTAGCAAAAAAGAGTCAAACGACACCTTTTTTTTTTTCTATGAGTGTACCATGACTTGAGGCAACTCTTATTTATCGTCTACGGCAGAGGTCTCTAACTCATATCAGCTAGAGGGCCGCAGACACGAAATTCAGTCCCGCAAGGACCGGGACAGGAAAGAATGTTAGGAGCGCGTGGGGGGCATGAACAAAATGTCAGCTAACGCAGCCATTTAAAAGAAGGTATTTTCCATTTCTCATACATGGGTCATCTCTGAAGGGAATTTGACGTCATAATTTGAGAAACATATTGATACCGACCTCCAGATCAACTAAAATCTGGAGACGCCGATTCTAAAATATAGTTTTTCTTCCGCGGTTATGTTTCAGCACATGGTAACCGCATGGGTGCCTCCCGAAAAAAAAAATGCTTCAGACCAGTCATGTCTTTGTACTTACCCGAATAAATTAAGCATTATTAATCGCAATAGGCGAAAAAATAATGCGGGTACCATTCAGCAAAGTCATAAAACATTATTTCTTGTGAAGCACAAGATCACGGCTAAAGTGCTAAACACGCTGACTTGATGCCCGGGAACGCTTAGCTGCGACGAGAGAAGAAATGGCCACATTAACTTTTTTTGCGGAGGCGATCCTCATGGTCGATCGCAGCTGTTCATCCTCGACCGGATTTGTTCACCTTCAGCAAGGAGAACAGTTTTTTTGCACAAGTAGGTAATTCCGAACATAGCGATGAGCCTAGCAACCTGTCGACGTGCAATGGCGCCGGGCAATGGCGGGCCGCTAGCGAAAGGTACGCGGGCTGCATGCTGCCCGCGGGCCGCTTGTTTGAGACCCCTGGTCTACGGCATGGAGCAGCGTTTGCTGCCTATACGAGCTCGCACCGGCCACCGGTGAAGCAAAGAATATGTTTCACAGAAAATATAAGCTGCTGGAATGAGTAAGTTTAAATTGTCTCTTTGTGCCATGCAACCACCGTTGTCAAACGTATAGCGAGAAGGCGAGCGCCGATACAAGATGGATTGAACCAACATGCGGCCGCCGCTGCACTGCGAGCAACAGGAACCGCGACTACGAGCCGTGTCGTTCGTTGTAAGTGCATCGCTCCGTAGCTTAACGCGGATAGCGGACACCTGTTTTTTTATTGTGTGTGTAAAATAACGGCGGCGAAAACTGCACAGCAGCAAGCATTTTGTGATCGCGAGCTGCCGTTCGTCGTATAGACGTGCCGTACTCCTGCGAGAGGCCTAGCGACGCCGTCGGCAACAACGCGGTATACCGGCGGGGCGGCGCGGTTCTTCGCCGGTGTTACTGAATGTGTGCTGCTGAAGCGTTCGTGCACGGCCGCTCGTGGTTCGTGTACGATTAGGTGCATTTTACAGACTCACGCACGGTACTGCTAAGGCGGATACATCCCATGCGACAGAGTGCCAGCTGATAATCAAAATTCGCTAATTAAAAAGGCGTTGAATGTTAGGCGGGTTTATAGTAAAAGACGGGTGTACCTCAGTAGTATCTATAAGCCCACCGCAAATATACACGTACGCCATGAATGTTTGGTGCATAATTACGCGGAAAAGGAGTGTCCCATCCGAGCTACATTGGAGGTCAAGATGTGGTGCCTATATATACTCGGTGACCAAAGTTTGGTTGTGAAGCGCGGGTGGCGAGCGGTTGTCAGTGTGAGTGTTGTATTACTTTGCGAATGTTGTGTGCATGTTTGTGTACGTGTGATCGAGTTTGCGTGTTTCGATGCTAATTTATTTAAAGATTCTCTGGTGCATGGTGCGACAGCGAAAAGCATTCTTTTTCGATGGTTATAAAAATTTACTCCCATACTTACCTGGAAAAGCTCCCCTATGGATGTAAACAAATACTCCCCTCAGTCCATCCAAAACCTCCGTCCTTAAGGGGGGTAAATTTTTTACTCCCTGGACGGAGTATATAAAACCCCCATCGGGGCGTGCGCTAGAGGACAAGTCCATTTACTCCCATCTCGGCTTTTTTTTGCTTACAGTGTACGTCATCGGAATGGTCGGAAGTCCAAAATGTGAAGTATGTGGGCACAAATCGGCAGTTGCGCATCTTCTTTGCGATTCTCGTCGCTTCAGTGCACAAAGAAAGGTTCTAGATAAACTTTGCCCCCCCCCCTTACTCTCAGCCCCTAATGGAGAACCCTGGGCATGCCTATGACAGACTGGAACATGCTGCCGAACTTTCTGTTTTATATACCATTGGTTCGTGGTCTGTTCTCTATAGCGCCGAGGTGTGTTCTTCCTTCTTGTTCTCGTCGTGATTGTGCGCTGGTGGGTTTCAATCTCTATAGTGGGTTCGTGCCATAGATCATAATCATCATCATCATAATTCATCAACCAACCAATCTCGCGTTCTCTTGAGAGGTCAGGTTGTTTTGCCAGGCCAAGGACAGCAGCCAGCAACAATGAGTGCCCCGAAACCGCCTCCAGAGCAACAACCGCCGTCGCCTCCGAGCCAACAAGTGTCGTCTCCGTCACAACTGCAACCGCCGCCGGGGCAGCCGCAGGTCCCAGGAACTCCCAGTACGACCACTCCCAGCTCAAGGCGAGTTAGGCCTAACTCGATCTTGCGCGCTCTTTCGCCATCGATTCTCACTGTAGCGGATTTCCACCGGTGAAGTTGGCAACACTGTCAAAACTAGCCACTGAATACGCCATTACCACTTAGATCTATCTGTCAATGGCGTTAAAAAAAATTGCCGGGTGTCTCTTTGATGTACAAATCTAAGCATTTAATGCGTAAGCATTTATAGCCGACGCCCTCAAAAAAAAAAAAAAAAAAACATTTCCGTCGATAAATCATGATAAGATGCGCTTCTCTAGAGCAATACATGGCCTTCATGTGGTATATGCATGGTACCCAGGTTTAGTTGTGCCCAGCTATAGCTCCGAGTCCCACTGATGGTTAACAAATCGATCCTTATACCAGAGAATTGAAAATGATCACAAGTACTGGATAAGGAATTATCCGATTACGGTTGACAGTGAATCGAAACGGATAAGAGGTACTACAGAGGCATATTGGCGCGTGTGTGGTCAGTTAGAGTTCGGCAAGGTTGATAAGGTTCAATAACGGTTGCAACGAGTCCGATAATGACCGATAAGGTTCGGATGCGTGAGAACCTTGTCGATTATTGAAATCCACTCATTGCAATCGCAACGCTCGATCGGATCAGATCGGATTCGATGAAGGTTTGGCCGCGTTGGATCTGGTCCTATAACTTATGGTAAGGGTCATATGCAATTTTATTGGTCTACTGAGTCGGCAGTCTCACTGCGCAGAATGTAAGAATGCTCACGCATACTTCAACGACTCCTGTGAAAGCCCTGTATAATTTTTTGCGACTTCCCGTAGCTTCCTAAACCGCATATGCTAACGCTTCTATTTTGATCGCCAGTTCGATGACCGAACTCAAACTCGACTCGGGGACCGTGTGCTCCGCTGCTGCTGCCTGCCTCTGCTGTTGCATCTTTGCCTTACTGGCGATCAGTTTGACGGCGTCACTTCTCGTCAGCATCTTCAGCACCTTGAAGACGCCCACAGACGAGTACGTCAAGTGGGCGGTCAACGTTGACGCCAAGGAATGCGCCCAAGTAGCCAAGTAAGTCGGTACCTCGTAGCTGGTCCGCCATCGTTCGTGAAAAATACCGCTATACGGCTGGTTCTTGTACGCGACCGCACCAATTTAGTTTCCTGACAGCAGTTAGTGTAGCTAAGTGAGAACAGTTTCTTGCATAGGCGTGCGCAAGGTTCTCGATTAGGGGGGGGGGGGGGACAAGTTTCACGTTTCACCGCAGCCCCCCCCCCCGGTTGGTCGAGTCCAAAAGAAAACAAGCTCCGTCATGGATGCAAAAATGAAAAGAGAGCGATGACGTACTTCTCACAACGGCCTGCCATTGGTCCCCGGCTTTCCGGTGGTAAAGGTGGGAAGCAAGCAGTTCTTTCAAAGCAACATCAGGGGTCCTCGGTGGCCATTACCGTCAAAAAGCATGTTTAGCCATAACCCTTTGCATTAAAAATGACGTCAAAAGTCCTAATGGGGCACACATGGCGGCCCCCTTGACATGATCCCCCCCCCCCCCCTTCTCATTGCGCACGCCCGCATGGCTTTCCAAAGTTTCTTAAAACCCGCTATAGGAAAAGTCACGTCAAGGATGCAAATTGAGAACAGTTTCTTGTAATTTTCCAAAATGTTCTTATGAACTGCGATAGTAACAGTCATGTCAAGGACGCGAACTGAAAACAGTTCCTTCGACGGCTTCCAAAATTTTCTCGCGGACCACGATACGAACATTCAAGTCAGGGATGCAAACTCAGGACATTTGCTTTTGTCGTGTACCTCCTGCCTCGCTACAGGGAGATCGTGGACGACGGTGGCGCCATAGGAGACATCGCCGTGGCCGTCATGCTGTGCATGGGCGTCACAGCCCCGCATCTCGTAGGCATCGGCGGTGGCTTCATCGCGCTCTTTTATAACAAGTGAGAATCGAGCTTCAACAGTGAATTGAGTAGTGGCCGTAATGCAGACACATTGTGAAATTTAGCGCAAAGAAAACTGGACACAGGGAAGAATTGACACAGGAGAGTCGCCGACTGTTAAAAGTTTGTGTCTTACCGCTAAAAGAATGAACCAGTCAAAAGAACGAAGGACGAAGGAGGGAAGTGGCACTTCTGCCACTTCTCTCCTTTGTCTTTTCTCTCCATTGTGCTTCGTCCTTTTGACTGGTTCATTCTCTTAGCATTATGTACCAACTGACCCAGACTTCAACCTTTCTGTGTCTTCTTCCCTGTGTGCAGTTTTCTTCGTGATACGTCTCACTATGAACCTGTACCAGTACGCCCAGTAACCACGTTACTTCAGTTCGTAATGCAGACTGGACGCTGCATCGACACATATAGAAATTTGGCAGAAGTGTCTAGCATTGCTGTGACGTGCCCGCTTTCAATGACAACTGAAAGAAAAGACTACCGAAATGCCCTTGGCCTATGACCTGTTGACGAAGACGCAATGACGGCAACAACAGAACCACGCGAATGCCAAGTCCTGTCTGTTTTCCTTGTCCCGTTTGCCTGCGCTGTTTCCTGTGACGACGGACTTACTGTGGCGGCCTCAATTCTCACGCCTTATGAGAAAGTTATGCGGGATAGCTTTCACTTTTAGGAACGCGAACAGATAAAAAAAGACGTTAGAAGTACGTATTCGCCTTTGCGATGCCCCTTCCATACAGAGAAGCCGTGTAAGGCTAGGAGGTGGAGAAATGTCGCGGTCCGTGAGTGCGCAGAAACAAATAATGACGAAGTGCGCAATGCTAGCATACTCTACCTCCGAGGGTTTCCGCGCTTGCACTGGTTTCTCTTCAGGTTTTTTTTTTTTTCGGCACATATAGCCAGGGATGATACCGCTGCAGCATGAATCGATACCCATGAAACCCTTTAGTTCTTAATATCCTTTAAGCTAACGTCACCAAAAGGAATGCTTTAAGCACGCATCTCTTAAATTGGTGATAGGGAAATCAAAAGCTACAACATGAAACGCTTCGATGCATACCAACTCGTGATAAAAACTGGCGCCGCGCCTTTCAGCTTCGCTGAATAACCACCTGTACGGAGTGCTTGACTGTAATTTTTTTAGAAAGGGTTACAAGTACATTCAGACTCGCATGGTGCTTTTTGGAACACAGTCACGCAGGACGTAATGAAATAGCATTATAATATAGCTTTGAGGTATAGCATATCTACTTTCACTCTACGAACTAATTAGAATATGACACGACCTTACGTAATGGTCGTTGCTTCTATGAGACACTGGTGTTGCAACGTGGTTTCATGTTCAATTTTCGTTGCGACTGGAAAATTCTTACTGGGACCGATGTCCTGCAGATGTATTAATCTAGAACGTATGTCCTGATAATCTAAAATCTAATATTCAATGTGTTCCCGGCATTTCTTACATTTATTGCACGTCTTCACCGCTAGCCACTCCTCCTGTTGCTCGTTTGATGACAGTGGACGCTAGCCTGCATTGTTTCCTTTATTATATAGCACTGTCATAAGACGCATATAGCTGTGCTTGTTCTACGATACACGCGAGAAAGATACCATATTTTATTACACGGCTTTAAAAAAAAGCTTTCTGGCATTTTTACTTACAGGACTTCTCGCCAAGTACGCACGTTAAACTCACTCGGTAGATCGCCTTCTGCAGCCAAACCGGACATCTTTTCTGATGCAGCTCTCTACAAATACGGTGAGTTGCTAATACCAGCGTTCGACCATTACTTCGTTATCCGTCGAAATGGCACAGATGCACATAGTCACACAAAAAAAAAGAGGCGTAGGTCCCAATAATCTATTTGTCATTGCGTAGTTTTAGCGGTCATGGTTGACTGAGAAGGTTGGACAATTGTACAGCCGTTTAGGGAGATGACATTAATGATCGAGGCTTAGTTTAGTTGTCTTGCGTTATCTTCGCAGAAAATAGGCGAGTGAAGAAACACCACCATCATTACCTCAGCATCGGCCTGTGCTAAGTCCTCTGCAGGCGAGGTCCTCTTTCAACGATACCTTGTATCAGCCGAATCCGTCATGCGCCTGCAAATATCCTGATTTTATCGCACCACCTATTTCGCTGCCGGACCGCTCGACTTTGGCACTCTGCTCGACTCTTGTAGCCGCTCAGGAACTCTTAATAGAACGCGACTTTGTTCCTTAAATTCATATGCAAACATCTATTTACCCCACGGCTTATCACGACTTGAGGCAACTCTTATGCCGGTGTCACAAGGGCACCTTTGATCGCGATCAAGGCCGATCCGGATCGGTCTTCTTGATCGCGATTAACAAGTTGGTCGCTTCCGCACAGTACAGCCTAATCCAGATCGAGTTTTGGTACAGACGTCAGCCAAATCGCGATGCGCGTATCGCAATCGTCTTGATCCCTATCGGGTGTGATCGTGTTAAATGTGACCGTGTAGCCGCTCCTGATCCGGATCGGCCCTAATCGCAATCAAAAGTGCCCGTGTGACACCGGTATTACTTGTCTACGGCGTGGACCAGCGTTTGCTAATGCCTACTCCTACGTCATTAGAATGGCCTGAAGTCAAAATGTGAAGTGTGCGGGCATAAATAGGCAGCAGCGCACCTACGTGGCGATTCCAGTCGCTTCAGTGCACAAAGAAAGGTTCTAGATGCCACCGCGCTCGACAGGATTGACCGCAATCGTCTTAAGGAAATCGTATTGAACATTTAGCCACGCAGACGCAGTATCACCATCTAGCGGCAGTTATATTCTTAGCACATTTACTACTATTGCGATAGCAATTATACGGACACTTGCAGCACATTTTTGCCGTCGCCGTCATGTTCCATGAAAAGACCAAATTGATAACCGCCCCGCACGTCGTATGTTCTGTGTGCGATCGAAAGCTTGCGAAGGCTGCAGGCAGGCGAAGCTCAAGCAGAAATGAAACGTGCCGGCCGGCTCCGGCCGGCGAAGGTGCACGGAGGGCTGGGTCGCTCGGGCAGCAACTGCGAACTTTGATAAAAAAGAGCGTGGTCGCGCGGGCTATCTCGACAGAGATCAGTTGACGGCTCCCACCCGTGGACGTACTGTGTTCTCACCGATTTCTTCACGCGAAGTTGAAGCGACAGACAGCACGAAAACCACTTTGTTCCCTGGAGCGGCCGTATTCCCTTACGCCAGCGCTTCCTATAGACTTACGCGAGATGGGATCCTAAAGGTGTTAGCTGCTAGCCTGACTTCGTATAACGTTCCAGTTTGTTGCTATCGCATGCAATGCTTCGCCCTCGCGGAGAAACGTACTCTTTTCCCCGTTAAGCAGCGGACGCATTGTGTCGCTTTTTTGCATTATTGGGAGCTTAGACGAAGAGTACATATACGATTCCTGTCGCAGGTGCCACAGCCTCAATTGTCCCAGGAGCCGTGGAAGGCTACGGGAGAATCCATAAGGAATTGGGAGAACTCGAGTGGTACCGGCTTTTTGACCCTGCCATCCGGCTGGCCAGAGAGGGTTTCACTATCGGGCCCTACTTGGGCCAAACGCTAGAGAGGCACAGTGCCAACATCGAAGCCAACGCCGACCTCAAGTGGGTTCTCAGTTCCGCGCAGTTCTCCGCCGTGCGCACGCCTATGCAAAATAATTCAGTTGGGCCATTGTGCTAGGCACTGGAACCGACAAGTTGTGCAACATGTGCGTGTGTGCGTGCGCACAACACACACGCACGCACACAGCTCGAAGCAGCCCGTGAACTCTAATTACACATAAAGAAAAAAGAAGAGTATAGCGTCATTTTCTACGGTGAGTTCCGAATTGCCACGTATTCGACTCTCTTTAAAGAGACGCGTTAACTCTCTTTCAGTTATGACGATACTCCTACGAGAGTATACTGATCGCAGTTAAAAGTTGTCAGTTTCCGAAGACAACTTTCACTGTCATAACTTTGACTGAGACATTCCTGGTTTAACCACTACGGATATCTTCAAGTACACACTTCCCTCGAGATCGCCACCACTGTTTTACTAATAGTGCCATTGCCTGATCACGTTCCTGTGTCGATTGGCGCTTAGCGCAGTGACGTTTGTGAACCTGGTGGAAACCACCTAGAAACAGTACAAAAAAACTCGGCTATGCGCACAATGATTGCGAACAAGTGTACGTTATCGGCGAGCTGTTTCTTCCATCTGCACGGGATTCGCAGGACGCGATTCTGGAACACGGCGTCCAACACCGTGCTGAAGAACGGCGACCAACTGGTGCAAGGCGCGTTGGGGGATACGCTTAGCGACCTGGCGATCCACGGCGCCCAATACATGTACACGGGAGAGTTGGCCAAAGACATCATCGATAGCGTCAAGCAGGGCGGTAGGTATAACGCAGCGAGATTGGCATGTTCGTGTTTCGTATAGCCCACCTAGCTGTGTGATATGGCAGGCTATGAGGGTAACTTGGCCAAGTAACTTTTCATCATTGGCAGTTGTCATGAATTTGTTGACTTCTGGCAGAAGAGGGAGATGTAGAGGAAGAAGAAATGAGAGAAAAGACAGATGTCATACGAAGAAACATAGAGTGAAGAGAAAGAAGAAGACCATACATTGAAGGAGAATTGAATAAAGAACGCAAAGAAGAGGGAGAAGAAGAGGCACGAGAGGCGACGTGGCCGGCGAGGAGAAGGAGGAAGGGAGAGAGCGCTTGGAACGGGCAGAGGCACGGACGAGCGGTGGTCGTGGCAAGGCGTTCGCCTGAGGTCCGCCAGCACAGCTCCTGGAAATGTGCCCCAGCCTTCGCAGCAACGTACTGTGACCTGGGAGGCGTGACCAGGAGGGCGACCAGCGCGCATCTGCGAGACCCTTCTCCTGAGGACGCGCAGATGTTCTGCGGCTATGCTCCGTGGGTCGCGCACCGGACGACGAGCGTTACAGCTAAAGCAAGTACCTGACGTGGCGTGGACCGGCAACTGCAGCTACCTGACGGTGCAACAGACGGTCGTGCTCTGGTGAAGCAACGCACTTCGCGGACACGACAAGTCGTCGCCTCAGCACCGGAGCTGCCACATCAACGCCAGTAACCCGTGATGAAACTGTAAATATTTTTATTAGTTTTGGGATAGTGTGCACAAGGGATGTTTGTTTATATAGTTGGGCTTTCTTCACTACTTCTTATGTAAATAGTTTAGTGGTTTTCTCGCATAAAGCAATTTTTCGTTATCCTCGGTGTTCCTGTGTTGTGCTTAACCATCTAGAGACCATGACAAAATATTGGCGAGCCTGCCAGGATTGATTATCCTACCCAGTTGGTCTCTCACTTCACAGGAACATGGATTACGAGAAATTGTTGGGAATCGCGACCGCGCTGGGACTCAGCCGAGAGGAGTCGCTAAGCTTGTTTGAACGCGCGGAAAAGGAAGCTCGCGAGGCACGTGAAGCTGAGAAAGAGATTCTTCTCTTAAAGTTGCGGTTGGCAGACGCCTCTATTCCCAGAGATGATGACAGTAGGTCGTCGGTTTCTAGCGAAAGGGAGTTGCCGAGAGCTAAGAGCATTTGTCCGCGGAAGTTAATGGCTCCATTTGATGAGAAGAGAGATGATTTAGATGCCTATTTACACCGGTTCGAAAGAATTGCTGTGGGACAAGGTTGGGATAGAAGCGAGTGGGCGACAGCACTTAGTCTCTGTTTAGTAGGCGAAGCCTTGAGTGTATTTGGGAGAATGCCCGCCTCCGAGTCAATGGACTATGACAAAGTCAAGAAAGCACTGCTTCAGCGGTTCAGGCTGACTGCTGAAGGCTTCCGTGAAAGATTTCGTAAATGTAAGCCCGAAGACGGTGAAACGGGAAAGCAGTTTGTGGGCCGCTTGTCTAACTACTTTGACAGGTGGATGGAGATGGCTGATACTCCCAAAACGTATGAGGGTGTGCGTGACAGCATGGTTAGGGAGCAATTTCTTGCTTGTTGTCACCCGAAGCTATGTGTGTTTCTAAAGGAAAGGAAGCTAGGATCACTCGATGAGGTAGCTGATTATTCTGACCAATATATGGAAGCTCAGGCGATTGGAAATTTAGGACATATGAATAAAGAGAGGATCACAGGAGAAGAAGAGGAGACGAATTTTGAGCCCCGAAATAATGAGCATAGAAAGCAGCAGATGCAGCAACGGTGCTTCCTCTGTAATCGCCTTGGTCATCAAGCCCGTAACTGTCTAGTGGAATGCGGTGTTCAACGGGAAAGAAGTTATTGCCAGGTGTGCAATATGAGAGGCCATAAGACTGAGGAATGCCGAAGGAAACCGCGAGATCAAGTATCAGCGGTGATAGCTAATAGAGAAGGACAGAAAGGTGACAGAAAGGAAACTGAGATAACGAATATAGTGAGTGCAGCTGTGGCCGCAGCTGGCCTGAAACATATTAATATGCCAGTTGTCAAAGGGACAGTGAATGACAAACGTGTGTCGGTACTTCGAGACTCGGGTGCTAGTACGGTGCTCGTTAGACGAAGTTTGGTCAACGACATGGAGCTGACAGGAAAAACGTCACGAGTAGTGCTGGCAGATGGGTCAGAGAGGTATTTGCCGGAAGCCAGAATATTGTTAGACACCCCATATTTCACAGGGCGTGTAACTGCACTGTGTCTAGAAGAGCCCTTGTATGACGTGGTGTTAGGCAATGTGAAAGGCGTAAGAGCCGTTGACGACCCAGTGGCACAATGGAAAATGCCTAGTACATGCATACGTGGTCGCGTAGGAAAGGCGAAAGATGCAAAAAGAAGACCAACGGTGCCAAAGGAGACTTTAGTTAAAAAAGAGGTAGGACAGGAGGTGAACCCGTCTGCAACACTGGATGAGTTGGGCATACCCACAGCTGGGCTAGGTAAGCAGCAAAGAAATGACGAGACACTGGAAAATGCAGTACGTAGGATCGGAGAGAAGCCAATGAGTGAAGGAACGAGAAGAGATGTGACGTACGTACTTAATAATGGCGTGGTGTACAGGAAGTTCGTGCACAAAGGCAGAAAGTGTATGCAATTGATGGTGCCGGCAAGGTATAGACTATCTGTATTGGAGCAGTGCCATGCCAAGGGGCATAAAGGAGTGAGGCGAACTGTAATTGCGTTAACTAAAGTAGTGTTCTGGCCGGGTTTGCGGAGAGATGTTAAAAAGTTTGTAGAGGGATGTTGCAAGTAGATGGGAAAGCGAAAAAGAAATATTGTGATAATGGTCACAGTGTGACAATTAAGGGTACCCTGCTTGTATGTTTTAGGACTCTCTTCATGCAGTTTAGCAACACGAGAGTTTTCGAGACAGACAACTGTCGAATATGTTGAGTAGTCGGCATAGTGATTTCTCCACTGTAAGCGAGTGTGTTTAAGACTTCACTTTACTCTTATGGTGAACATTTGGTGGAATTGTTACAGTAGACACAGTGACATGGTGCTTTTATGTCACCTATGAACTGTCCGCGACACATGTGATGTGACGTTTAGTGAAATAGCCGTGATGTGTGGTGAAGTGCATCGAGAGAACGTTTATATGACACACATTGACGACGGAAGGCCCTGGGACGTCAGGAGCAGTTTTTCATGCCGAAAAACTCTTCAAAAGGAGGGCGTATCATTGTCATGAATTTGTTGACTTCTGGCAGAAGAGGGAGATGTAGAGGAAGAAGAAATGAGAGAAAAGACAGATGTCATACGAAGAAACATAGAGTGAAGAGAAAGAAGAAGACCATACATTGAAGGAGAATTGAATAAAGAACGCAAAGAAGAGGGAGAAGAAGAGGCACGAGAGGCGACGTGGCCGGCGAGGAGAAGGAGGAAGGGAGAGAGCGCTTGGAACGGGCAGAGGCACGGACGAGCGGTGGTCGTGGCAAGGCGTTCGCCTGAGGTCCGCCAGCACAGCTCCTGGAAATGTGCCCCAGCCTTCGCAGCAACGTACTGTGACCTGGGAGGCGTGACCAGGAGGGCGACCAGCGCGCATCTGCGAGACCCTTCTCCTGAGGACGCGCAGATGTTCTGCGGCTATGCTCCGTGGGTCGCGCACCGGACGACGAGCGTTACAGCTAAAGCAAGTACCTGACGTGGCGTGGACCGGCAACTGCAGCTACCTGACGGTGCAACAGACGGTCGTGCTCTGGTGAAGCAACGCACTTCGCGGACACGACAAGTCGTCGCCTCAGCACCGGAGCTGCCACATCAACGCCAGTAACCCGTGATGAAACTGTAAATATTTTTATTAGTTTTGGGATAGTGTGCACAAGGGATGTTTGTTTATATAGGCTGCCGCAAGCCATTGGCCGGAGAAAGGCGCGTGCCACGCGACCCGAACTGAGGTGCGGAACCCCAGAGGAACAAGCAGTCATTGTTCGGTGGAGTCGTCGAGGAGCAAGGTGGTGGAAGCCAACGTCGCGTCCGCGACGGGAACGGCAGGGCTGAGTTCTGGAGGCAGCGTTGTGCATGCCCCGACGGTGCAACAGACGGTCAGCACCGGAGCTGCCACATCAACGCCAGTAACCCGTGATGAAACTGTAAATATTTTTATTAGTTTTGGGATAGTGTGCACAAGGGATGTTTGTTTATATAGTCGGGCTTTCTTCACTACGTCTTATGTAAATAGTTTAGTGGTTTTTTCGCATAAAGCAATTTTTCGTTGTCCTCGGTGTTCCTGTGTTGTGCTTAACCATCTTAACCATGACAGCAGTGTCAAGGATGGCAGTAAGTAAGCAAAGCGGGATGTTCTGTTTGTGGGTCACGGAATTACGCTGGACAGCTTGTGGCGTAGCTATAGATATTGTAAGAAATGTGTACCGGTATGGAGCGACGCGTAGAACATAATCTGGCTTATCAGCTGCTTTAAAGACCTGACAGACTACACGTCGCTTCCGACATGTCTCCGTCGCGCGAAAGTCGAATGGAGGCAGCCCGTACATGTGGCCGCGTAGCTACCGTAGAAACTGCGCACTTTGACCGGCCGGGCGTCGTCGCCTGCGGTCGCGCGCCTCGTATCTTGACAGGGATCAGTAGACGGCTTATATTTTTGTTCGTGTCGTGTTCTAATCGCAAAGTCTGCGTTGAAGCCATATATAGCACGAAAGTCGCTTCGCTCGCTGCAGCAGCCGCGCTACCCCAGGTCGCGTGTAAAGGAGTCAGCTGCTAGCCTTACTTCGTACAACATTCTAGTTTTTTCTATCGCATTCATTGTAACCGTGCATTTTTAATACCCGCACCGGTCATCAAATATTTTTGCTTACGCCTTTTCAACGCAGGTGGGATAATGAGCGACGCTGACTTGTCCGGCTACACGTCTGAATGGACGAAATCGGTCAGCGTGAACCTCAGCAACGGCCTGGTGTTCCAATCGGCGCCCATCCCCGGCAGCGGAACACTGTTGGGCGCAGCTGTGGCACAGATATCTCTCGAGTAAGAGCAGATCGAATCCTATATTCGACAGTGGTACAAGCAGTCATTGAATTCGCAGCAATTTGTCTATCGTAACGTTTGGATGCATCGCATGCTGCTCTTGATCACCTATAGCAAGGGTCTCAAACACGCGGCCCGCGGACCTTCCGCTAGCAGCCCGGCCCGCACATGACTGTCTTCGTCCTATTTTTGAAAATTTTCTTAATGCTTATGTTCATGAGCTACACAGGCGTGACTGGTCTCAAGCATCTTTTTTGTGAGGAATCCCATCCGGTCTCCATGTGTTAAAGCATAACCGTAGAATAAAACCTCTCCACTTATGAGTCTGCTGCGTCCAGATTTCAGACATCCTGGAGATCAATATCGATATGTTTCTCGAAACCTGACGCCGAAATTCCTTCAAAACTGACCCGTATGGCAGATGTGGAAAAGACCTTCGTTCAAATGGCAACGGTAGCTCACATGCTGCTCAAACTGCACCCCAACCTTCTTTATAATCCCGGCTCATCCGGAGAATAAGTTTTGTGACTGTGGCCCACTAGCTGAGGTGAGTTTGAGACCCCTGGCCTAAAGAATAAAACATATAATTAACAACCGGGATTCACCAATCTTGCATTGCGTACTCATTACCAATGCTAACCAGCGATAAACGGCCCAGGTTTCTATTCGCTGCACTATGGTCTTCACCAGTCATACGGATAAGAGTGCATATATCCTTCTAGAGAAACGTGTCGTTTTTATTCGTACCACCTGAGATCGATCGACATCCCAAATGTGTGTTGCGTTTGTATAAGAAACGACGGCGCTCCATTCTTTCCTCTTTAAGCAACGCCATCTTCAACGACCCCGGTGACACCGTCTCACAGATGACTGCTGGGGACTTACACAGGTAATCATGAGCCTCCTTTACATGTTTTTTTTTTCTTTTTCGAACGGTGAGCCCTCATCATCAGCGCTCCTCAGTATGACTCGAGCGTGTCTTCTCTCTGCGTCTTTACATGTCTACAGGCTCGTCGAGAGGTTGAAGTTTGCGTACGCCAGAAGAGCCGACTTCGGGGATGAAGAAGAATCGCGAAATGTAAGCACGTGCAAACTTTTACGCTCTCTGCAAAGCAGCAGGTGATCAGACATAATCTGCACGATACTTTTAGCCTTGTTATATTGAGACAGAAACTTAATAAATAATAATTAATTGCGCTATTCACGTTGTCACCGGCGTTGCTGTTACTGCCACCATGCTGTCACTCATGGCAGCGACTGCGCATGCGCATCCCTCTCTTCCCAGGGCATTGCGTACCGGCTAAAACGGGCACATTCGCCGTGCGCGGGCCGTGCGTTCGAATCAAGTTGGTACAACGCGAAGCAGGGCAAGGACCCAGAGGCACGTTGTCCTTGTTCTGTTTCGTGCTACACCACCTTAAAATGGAAAACTAGCCCATAAACTACTATTCATGTGCTGGAGGCCACGTGATCGGCAAGGGCTGCCATCCCATGCACTGTGCTGGAGGTCACTTGGTACGCTGTGCTGCGTAGATGTAACACTGTTGAACCGGTGAAAGGCGCAGTAGCACAACCACGCAGGATGGGACATGCGCGTGCTCATTTCGTTGCAGGGACGAGAGAGCGTGCGTGCGTGCGTTTTCTTTTCTTTTTGTATACTTTGCATTTAGTGCCTGAAATGTTCTCTACCTTTCTCTTTCTTTTTCGTATCTTACAGAACGAGTACCAGATATTTACCGAAATAATTGATAAAATCAATAAGACGTACGACAGCCATCGCCCTCTGGCGGACGCCGAGGGCTACGGCCTGAAGCACGTTTTCGCCCAAGACTACGGCGGCGCTCACGTATGCATCATCGCGCCCAGCGGCGATGCCTTCTCCATCACCTCCAGCCTCAATAACGAGTACGTGCACAGATTCTTGTGCTTAAGATGATCAGTTGCGATTACCTGCCTTTACTATATGGCAAGCATCACAGCCCACTGGAATTGTGTGGAGTAGTACACATACCACTGGTACAATACATGCATGGCCGATGACACGAAAGCGCAATTTCCCAAGTTGCTCAAACGGACCAGAAGGAAACTCAGTCAAGGCAAAATAATCCGGTAGCCAGGTCACGGGACACCACGCCCTCGCACTTCGTCACTCGTCGCCTTATCTGCGTGACTCGTTCATGGCGACTTAAACGGACAGGCCCTGCCTAGAAGTATTGTGCAGCATTCATAACGTTGATCATATTACAACTGGTTTTATTCAACATGTATCCTTTATATGATAATATCTATAACATTATAGGCTGTTAATTTGCACTTCTAGAATACCGCTAGTCTAGACTGTCAAAAGACACTGACGTAGCCAGACGGGGGTTGAGCTCCCGCGCTATTACGCGCTACGCAGCTCCATGTGACAGTATGTGTTCTCGAAGAGCTATAAGGTAGAGACTAGTTCAGTGGTTCTCGACCATGGATGTTTCGGGGACCCCTTGTGGACTGGTGGAAGAGATGAGAAACCCCTTGCAGTGAGAGAAAAGGGAAGGGGGGGGGGGTCATAAATTAACGCAACATGCAGCGTGAAATAGGTGCATTGTATTTCTCCCTGGCAAAAAATGGTGAAACTAAAGGGCCACACCAATTCGATCTCAACAGCTTGTCAGTAAGTTGTACGGTCTGCAGACGCATTCAACCTGTTTCTAGCTATGTTTTCTCTTCAAATACTCAAGCCTGGAAAAAGCATGCTCGCGTGCATATGTCGTGAAAAACTGCAACAAAAGCTTTACAGCCATCTCATCGAGAAGGGGAAACATGTGTCAGTTCCGCCACAATGCAATTATGTTATGCGGCGAAGCATACCAAAAATCAGAAGGGGACGCTGTCACGGGACATAGCGTGCCTCCGAAAAACGCGTTTTTTATATTTTTTTCGAGGATGTGTTTTGCGGAAACACAAAAATGGCTTCTCCTGGGACAAAAAAAAAGAGAGAGAAAGAAACCACAAGGAAAAGACCAGTGTGGTGCGTGTGTTTGCATATTTTGTTTAACCGCAATCTGTAGCCAGTTAAAAGTTAATCGGCAAACAAGGACAACAACTGTCATTCTACAGGAAGAAAGGCCTTTTCTGACTTAAGTCCGAACAGAACATGTGACACCATTTTGAAATTCGAGACGTTATGGCAATAAATCTGCACGCAATTTAGAACACGAAGCTTCGAGAAGAAGCATTCGCCTTTTATGTCGTTTCCTTCATACAAATGCAAATCGAGTGTAGAGAAAATGTCACTTCATGGCGCTCTTTAGCATCCAAGCGATAGCCCTACCGTTCCTTTCTTTATTCAAACAAACATAAACGGTGGATCTTCACGGTTGTAGCTCGATGTGTAGTTCAATGACTTAACGTCGCGAAGACTGGTTAAACAGCGGAGCTAATGGCATCATATTGCTATTTCATTATACTACATGCAACGTTTTTTTTTATCGGCGTAGCGTTATGTTGATCGCGCCGCAGTCGATAGAAGCGCCAGGATTAACGCGGCGCGACCTGCGGTACGTTTTCCGCGTTGTCGTTTTGCAAACGACCTGCTCTCGCTCGCAGGTTTGGCAGCATGTTCACCACATCGTCGGGTCTGTTGCTGAACAACTACATGGACGCGTTCGTCAAGCATGCCAGCGAGGGCGCTCCGACGGCCAACCTTCTGGGACCGTCCAAGACGCCCATGACTTCGATGGCGCCCGTCATTATCACAAAGGTGTCTTCAATCACGCCGGTGCATTCGGTCTTTGGTGGCTCGGGCGGCATGGCGGGAGTGTCGGCCGTTGCCCAGGTAAGGCTGTGTAACTGTAAACTAACCCTTTACGAAGGCGAAAGCCTTAGATGCCTCATCAAACGCGAAAATTAATCGTCGGTGGAGTCGGCGTTAACGCGAGTGATGCAAAAAACCATCATGTGATGGCGTCACCCTATGACGTCATCAGGACGTCACATAACGTGGCGACACATGACGACCCATTATGATGATGATGATGATGATGACATGACGATCCCGGAGGCACTACAAACCCACGCTTTGGAGTCGTCATTGGCAAATGCATCAGGCGCCGTGTGACTCGTCGCATTTTGACGTCGTCATACGAGATCTGCAATTCAAGGATAAGCACTGAGCTTCATATACTGATATTTATTTCTAGCACAAGTAATCACAATTTACCGATGCTTATAGTCTGAATTAAGGGCATGACACACTTTAATACACATTTTAATATCTTCTACGGCATCATTTAAAAATTACGCTAGAGAACATTCACCAATTCGCGGCTTGATTGCTTTCAACAGAATATCGTAATGATCTTAAGCTTGCTGTGGGCAAAAATTTCCAGCTATGGTTTTTGTTCACCCGAGTGACAAATTTTACAAAACGTGCCATGCTGCCGATCTCTGCAGAGCGCATCCCGTATCTCGATCAATAAAGGCAGTGAGGTTTCAGCATTTTCCGGCCGTATAGTGGCGTAAAAAATTTGCGTTTCTATAGACGTTCCTCACGAAGTTGTAAAAGGCACCACTGTCTTAGCATTGACGCTTGCACTATGGCCTCCGCTGGCTTGGTCGATATCTCTAGACCCGCGATGCGCGGTGTTTATAGGCAATACTTTGTACGCGTGCTCGGCTGGAAAACTGTGCGTGTTCTTTTTCCACGCAGCTCCTCACATGCGCCTCAAAGTACGCTTACCACGAGTGTGCTCTCAACGAAGCCCGGGTTCATCCAGAGCTGGTATCTATGAAGTTCGTTGTCAACGTCGCCGGAAAGGACAAAGATTTAAGAGCGGTAATTTAAACGTTCGCAGCTATTTGGGCTATTACGTGCTCCCTACACGGCGTTTGAATAATATAGCATCTATAGATGGCTTTCACTGACGTCACTGAAATCGCCATGTTGGTGTACCAAGATGTTCGGGCACGAAGTTTTTGCTGTCACGTTAATGTTATCAGTACATCGCATGCAGTTTCTTTCGCTACTATTCTTGCACACAGGCCAAAACGTTCCAGCGGGGCCGTTATCACATTGAATGAGATTAATCGCCACGTTATTATGCCGCCCTGACGTCATCAAATCTGCCAGGTTGGAGTACCAGTAGGTTAGCAACCCGCGCCAATGACGTGACGTGCAAAGCTATCAGTATTGTCTAACGAAGACGACGAGCCCTTTGTCCATTCCCTTTCCTTCGATCATTCACAGCGAGGGTCTCGTATCGGTAGGCTTGATGGCGTCAGGTTTGATGCGAGGGTTTATTGGTCAGCTGCAAGTTCTAAAGATGATCACGTGACTCCAGCTGGCAATAAAAAAAGTTCCAAATTCACCGTCATGGCTACGGGTGGCGCTGACTCACACTCGTAGGTTCACTCGCATAGAAATACCCTATGGGTCCCTACCGGCGGCAAGTTGTTTTTTTTTAGATGCGAAGTATCTTATGGCGGAGTTCAATCCGGTGGTGGTGGTGTGCGGCGTGACCACCCTTACTGCGCATGCGCATACCCTCTCCACTCACTCTCACCCCTTCCCCTCTCCACATCACTGATCTCCACTAGGAGGAGCTGGATGGCGCATCGAGCACGCGGGCGTGAGGCCACCGGAAGCCGCCGTTTTTGTCCCGGAAAAGAGCTTTTCTCTTCTTTTTTTAAAGAAATACCTACTTGTAGCGCAGTAAACTGTACGAATCGACCGGAAAAGTCGTCAGGGAAGACATTTCAAGCGTAAGTACCTCAAAGTTGCATTACTTTTTACGCATTTTGTACGTTGCAGCACTCCGCCGTATTCGGACGGTGTCGGCACGGCGTCTGTCATCTTTCGTGTAGCGTTCGTCGGTGTCTAAAGCGAGGCGTAATCGCAGAGTTTGAAAAAATAAAAAATAAAAACGATCATAACAACAGCTGCCACCCGAGAATATTTGAATTGCGCGACTGAGACGCACAGAAGACGCCGGCTTCGGGGACAAAAAGGGCACCTTCCGGTGGCTTCACAAGCGCCCGCCTCGCAGAGCGGGGATGCGCCGTCCAGCCTTTTTAATGGAGGTCAGTGCTCCACATTCCCTCTCCCCTCCCCCTCTCCCCCTTTCCACTCTTCCTCTGAAACGCGGGCTGGACATGCCGAAATTCTGCGCAACGCCGCGATTAGCACCAGCGCATGCGGGTCCCCTCGCCCTCTCTCTCCTCTCCTACGCTGACCCCCCCCCCCCCCACACACACACACGCCTGCCGACTGCGTTCCCCGCTCGCCCTGTGAGAATTAACGGCCAGGCTAGAGGAAAGACAAGACGCGCGTAGCGTTCCTCTTCGCGTTACACGACGCGAGGTCGGTAGCATGCCCAAAGAACGCCAACGGAACGCGATCGTGCAAGTGCCCCGGCTTCGCATCGCCTCATGGTCCCCTTTAGCGGGAAATGGTGTAATTTTTTGTCCACTTCAATTCCTTTACATTTATACCGTAACTACACTACAGTTAAATGACTACAAATAATGGCCCCTGTACCTTCCTTGGCTTTATTTTCTCTTGGTTTCATTAGGTTGTGTCTAACAAAGAAATCGAGCCCTTTATTCATTCCCTCCTTTTGTTCATGGCATCCATATATGGGTATATACAGTGTACGCGCACTGTCGCATACGTTTAAACATGCATACTCTGAACATCACCGAGAAGATTCACCTAAAGTATCCGTAGAATTGCTATCAAAATAAAACTTTTTTGCGTCGCTTGGGCAGCAGTTGCGAACCTTGATCAAAAGGGCGCCGTCGCGCGCGCTATCTCGACTCGGATTGTAGTATACGACTCATACCCTTGCACGTGCTGTGCTCTCATCGCTTCACTCCCGGGAGCATTTTGTAAAGCTACGACAGATCGGATCATCAAGGAGTTTGCTGCTAGCCTTTCTTCGTTTAACATTGCAATTTGTTGCCATCGCATTAATTTCTTCGCCCTTGAGGCGAAACTGTATCTTTTTGCTTAATAATTTCGTTTGACTTCATTAGCGTGCTGACTATCCCATAAAGTATATGTTGGATTTTCGTATATACCTGGTATGCGAACCGTTCATGCTGAATTGAAAAATGACGCTTACCTCACGAACCCGCATGTGGCTTTTTATCTGTGCTCCTGTTATCTGTGCCTCGTATGGGTCCGAAATAGAAAGTTCAACAGTGCGACAAATTCTAGGCCTTTGCCACTATTAGGACGTACAGCGCTCACGGATTGAAACGTGCCATCAAAATTTTCACTTATAACGACTGTTATATACTGCTCGAGATCACCGCGTCATGTCGTTTCGAAACTGGCCGCTAAAGATAAAATTGGCTCTGATGTAAACGTTCGAGTCGAAATTACGCCGAAATGACACGAAGTGAAGGCGGTGACACGAAGTGAAGGCACATTTTAATCCCTGGGGACTGTATACATATGTGGTTGACTGCGTAACGTACCCTAACCGATACCCTTTGTTTCTTTCTTTTATTATTTTTTTAATCTGCACAGAAGCAAAAGCTCAAGTCCTACGGCCACGAGGTGTCCGAGAGATTCATTCCCAGCACAGCCATAGGCATCATGCCAACGCGCCGAGCAACCTACTTGGTCCTTAACGACACCAAGCACATTGACGGCGGGAACACTGGTGGTTCCATAACTAACCCTGAAGGCTAAGAAGCAATTAGAAGCGGGGGGGGGGGGGACACCTCACGTCAAACGCAAAATATATTGGCTTGTTCGTGAGCAAGGGCAACGCTGTTTATGTTTATTCTCTTAACTTTACGTGCACTAAATTGCTACGTTTAAAATTCTTAGCCATAAGCGTGCGCGGGGTTCTCCATTTAGGGGGGGGGGGGTAGCCCCACTGCAGCGCCTCCGCCCCACCTTCATTCAGTCGATTCCGAATTGAAACAAGCTTGGCAATGAATGCAAAAATAAAAATAAATTGATGACGCCCTTTTCACAAAGGCCTGCCTTTAGTACACGGCTTTGGGGGGTAAATGTGAGAAGTTAATTTTCTTGGTATGCAACGTGAAGCGTCTTCCGCTGACATTATCGTCGAAAACCTGCATGGCCAAACCCTGCAGCACTTTAAACAATGAAGGTGCAAGTCCGTCTGAGTAAAAGGTATGGGGCAGACTCTTCGCACCCATTAGATTAGCGAGGGGCAGTATCATTTATTGCAGTCGCCAGTATACCTATATGTGTCGATTACGGACCTATAGCCTTCGGCTGAATATATAGGCCAACGCTGTTTGTGAGGTGCCAGACTTTCACAAATGGTCTAATTTGATTCAGCGTCAACTTAGTTTTTGTAAGCGACAAAGACAATGCGAAACAAATTTTAAGAAAAGCGTGACAGTACACCTCCATTTGCGCAACCACTGTCTGAAGTGTCGCAACGGCTGCCTAATACTCTCACAAATTTCACTCGTTCTACGGAGCAGTTCCCGAGGGACGATCTTGTGGTCACCGTTCTTACTCTCTCCGATATTCTTAGTACTTAGTTTACCCTTGTCAACATAGGGAACCGTTTTCGTTTCTACCATTGCCTCCTCTGGCGTCGTCTTTTTGCCAGTCTGCGGATCACAGGTTTTGCGGTCTCCACTCTTTTTGACGGTGGCCTCAGCCGTGGCGTCGCCTTCTTCGTCGTCCGCGTCGGTAACGTTGAACTGCAGGTACTCATGGTACGCGCAGTGGGAATGGCCTCCAATGCAGACGCCCGATTCTTCGTCAAACTGAATGACGTACAATAAAAAAAAAAAAAGAATGTGTGTGAATAAACGTATAAGGAAGCAGAATTAATCAAGCAGTCCAACAAACAAACCAATTTAAAGGGTCCCTGAGGCGGTATTCGGAATTATGTATAAGCATTAAGGCTATAACTATACAGGGCGCCCCAGCTAACTCTATAGCCAGAGTTAAAAAATACGCCAACGCGACCAAATGCATGTTGCTGACTACTGCACTACTATTTTTTTTTTTCTGTTCTGCTTAATCGCGTTATTAGGCAAGATCAATTAACGAAATTTTGAAGCAAGGAAGCTTGGCAAAAAATTCTAATGAGATAGTTATAGATCGGTCCGCAAAATGTCCGAATAGACAGTTTTAAGTATTAGTGTTTTTTTTTTTTTTTCTGCTTACCACAGGTGCCCGCGAAATACGAAATATTAGATCTTGAGCAGGGCGCTGAAATCGGTGTGGTAATGATCCGAAAGACGTGTACGCGACCATGCGTTCGTGAAAAATTGTCGAAAAGGTTTCAGGGTCCAAACTTACTTTGCACCTGAAGCTTTGATTCCCAACCCACGCGTCATTGGCATTGATGCAGACGAAGACGCACTCGTCCTGGCTGAATATTTTCTGAAAAAAAAAAGATAGAAACCTTGCCAAGTGTTTCCTTTTAGGCGTGTCCGCGCTCCGAGATATCCGGCTGCAAAATTTAATTGCAGTTGGCGTGATTATGCAAGCATGACTGAGGACTGGCACAAATCTCGTCCCTGATGTACCAGAAATCTCTATCCAACAAATGGTCACCTAATTTTCTTTCTCTGTGGCGCCCCTTTCTAGGGACACTTAAGTGACACAATGTTTAGACTAATAAATTATACTTTGAAAACTCTAGGGTCGTTAATTTCATCACCATATGTTTATAACAGATGAGAAATTCAATGTCAAAAGTTTCACTTCTAAATTTCCCGCCGAAGTTTCTGATGGTGGCGTCATGGATTTCAATGTTTTTTTTATGTACTTTGGCCCCATTGGCTCAACGAAATTTCCTTAAACATTGTAATGCGAATTCTCTGGCTCCCTCAGAAGACAATGTGCTTCATCTTTGCCGACTGGTAACTACGTAGGTCCTAGTAGACGCCGTCGAAATCTGTGACGTGACGACGACTGGTGCGGGAACTTCAAAATGGTGTGTCGCCACCCGCATTTCCTTCTTGCGCGTTTTCTCGCTTACCAAGCGTCTTCTCGCAGCAAGCGTAGTGTTTTAGGTATCGTGAAAGAGAAATTTACTTATACGAGAAAAAAAGCGTTTCACTACTTACGCAGCAATACAGGACGAGGACGTTGCCTTACCTGCATCGTAGCTCCCGGTAAGTCTCGCATCTTGCGTGCCGTGCACTTCAGGTCGCCAACTATTGTGAAGCAACAGCCCCTGGATGCAGCCACGGCTATGAAACACGCGGCGATAGCCACAGACAGAGAGACGACAGCGGCTACCGCGTAGTAGCAGAGCAGGCAGTAGTAACGTGGCACTCTTTGCGTCCACTTCAGGCGACGCACGGGACGCGCGTCTTCAGCGGCCGTCAAGTGTCCCTGGCGTCTCGATCTCCGCCTCAGAAGACACTTTCTCACTCGTTTCAGCTCAGAAACGCGCATGCGCAGTGCCGGATTTCTCGCTAGAATCAGCAGGTCACCTCGCACTGATGCAGGGGTCGTCAAAAGTACCTCGCTTCGCATTATCTCACGCGTCAGCGAGCGGCGACTCATGGTGCTCGGTTGTCGTCGTGCTCGCATATGGCTCAGCGAGGGCGTCAAGACGATGGCAAAGACCTTTCGTGAAAGCGTTCAATGTGCAAAAAAGCACACTGCGGAGGCTTGAAATAGGACGGCCGATTCCTTAATAACTCTTCTTCTTCTGTTCTTGCTTGTTACTCGGTTAATGGCGCCTACCCACTACAGGGGATTGACCACAGTCAGTACCGAGAAGCAAGCAAGCAAAGCAGAGCAAGGGATACAGCCATATTGCTTTTCAAGTATGTGCTTGTTGCACACATTACAAACCTCTGCCGGCTTTCCCCTGCACCATGCTCGCCTCAAACTCCAGCAATCGCGCATGAAGAATACCTCTATGAACATCGTTCGCATTTCACCCTCGCACCAATACTGTACTGCGTGTGAGGTGATCTTATCGCACTTAGACTTTTCCGGAACATCACGGCGACGACTAAATCTCGCATTGGAGTGTCGAAATCATCGTAATAAAAACTCCCCTACATTTGGTTGACACATTCTTGCTGGAAACATCACCTCGGGCGAATTCCAATCTACGCGAAATACACAAGTACTCTCATGAGAAAGCAACAGTCCCAATTTTAAAGAAATGAGAAGCATAATCTTGATTTAGGGCCTCAAATTCTTTACAACAATGAGGAATTTAGTTCTAAGACAATAAAAGTACAAAGCCGTGTCACAAACAGACATCACAATTCTGCGAATGACATATGTTGGGCGTCTTTTAAAACATGGTCAGAAAGCATTGCTGATCTTTCATCGAGGCTCCTGTGAACATATGAGCCAACTCAACCAAATATAGCATGGCACGCGGCAGGACGGCTAGAAATCGTTGGCTCTTCTCTCGGCAAATTATGTCATTGAAAGCGTAAACGAGGGAACGCAGCCATTGGCTCATTTGATGACCCTTGTTGCGCATAGTTACTGTGGCTACCACGCATTCATAAGAAAAAAGAAGTGATCAAGGTCAAGACATGCTCCGACGTTTTGAGCCAAGAATCAAGGCTCAAGCAGGTAAGCAAGCAAGCATGCCCCTTTGTAGTCCCTCCTTCAATTCCCCCCCCCCCCCCCCCCCGCCGCCAGTGTAGCTTCCAATGCACTCGTTGGGATGAAAAAGAAAGAAAAAGTGCTAAAAGCTCTCAATAAATCCCTGTAACTCTGCTCCTACTTAACGGATTCAAAAAGCTTTTTTCAGGAATATCGATTCGTGAGGCAATAAACTCCAATAGTGAGCTCATTCAATAATTACACCGAATAGTGTAGCAGGGGCCCTTTAAAGCAGATGAACTTCATGCGAGTTTACAGCTTTTGTGAAACTATAGTGTGTTGATAGGCTCTTTCCTCACCCCTACTAACAAGTTTTTCCCATAACACAGATCACTACACAAAACATCAACTTTGCCTGCCTCAATAGGTCCAGTTAATAGAATAGCTTTGCTTACTGCAGTCAGACTTGATGCTTTGTTAATCTTCAGTTAAGAGTTTTCAATCAAGTATTGTAAAAATACTGGCTGGCTAAATTTTAAATGTTCCCAAACATTCTGGCACGGCCCGCACAAGACAGCGATCACATGTGCAACGGACCAGTTACACAAACATAGCAAAAGAAGTGCGTGTGGCAGTATTAGCATTTTACTGTATTGCATGGAAGTCTGAGAATGTCAAAAAGGCACTGTCCCAAGCTTTTATTTACGTAAACAAATGTTAACTTAACAGCAGTGTCCACTAAGTAAACACTGCAGAACGCGACATAAAATAATACATGGAACATTTACTTGCAGCTCATTTAGGAGACATCAGCAGCTCACTCATAAACAGTGGTCATAAATTCCTTTATTGATTAGATTTCACATGTGCCCTGTCACCATTATCATTACACAGCATGTATGTGTATCACCATGCACACATACACACAACAGTCAAATGAGGGGGGAGGCCTCTTGATGACAAAACACCAAAAAAAATTTTTTTCTTCTTGCTCAGTCACTCAAGGGAGGCTTGGCAAAGTGAAGCAGCACAGAAAAATATGCAACCACATTGAAGCTGTTGGCTGCACACACGGTGGGGAGTTCCTTCAGGCATTTTAAACTTCTTAGCTTCCTTTTTTTTTCTTCATTTACTGCGAGAAGCCTGGTCCCAGTTCAGAAGACTTGAATGAGGAATGTGGTCGAGCCATCGCGCCATGTCGGGTCGTCTGCAATTTGCGCTCGGCACATGGGACAAGTCCTCTCTCTGTCGAACCACACCGACACGCACTCTTCACAGAAAATGTGCTAGAAAATACACGAGAAAAAAAAAGAACAAATGTGTCACTTATTCGTTCATTCATTCACTCATTCATTCCTAACTCGACATTCACCTACATAACATCGTAAACAAAGGTGTACACTGTGGGATAGGTACCACATAAAGCAAAGGAGCTCATCAAACATGAGCTACAGTTAACATTGGGTCGCATTG
Source organism: Rhipicephalus sanguineus (assembly GCF_013339695.2). Classification (NCBI taxonomy): domain Eukaryota; kingdom Metazoa; phylum Arthropoda; class Arachnida; order Ixodida; family Ixodidae; genus Rhipicephalus; species Rhipicephalus sanguineus. The sequence goes on from NC_051179.1 coordinate 19,866,248, forward strand.
GGAGTAAGAAACATTGGGAGTTAATGTTGGGAGCATGAAAGATTATATATAAGCACTAATTCATCGGCCCAATCTAAGCCAACTACCCTTTGCAAAATACATTAGGCCAGACAAAAAATGCAGCATGTGAGAAAGCAATACTATTTCTGAAGCGTAAGAAGTACAGGAAACAAAACTTTAGAAGCGTTGCTACTAGTAGTCATTATCAATTAGGAATGGCTTGTGCTAAGTAAACTAAAAAATGTGATGACAGAATGTCCTGCGATTGACAAAGAGCTAATTAAGGAAATGCAAATCCCATAACCTGATCATTCTGAGCAACAGCTCCCACGCATGATTAGTGCCACAAAAAAAGTTTAGCAACGAGATATATTTTCATACAGTTTAATGCAGTCCGTGGTAAAAATGGTAAGATACTAAATGCTATGACCCAAAAGGCATGTACAAATCTTTCTCACAATGCTACTCACATTGCACACCAGCATTGTAGGCCGCTTGAAGTCATCCTGGCAGATTGGGCAGGTGTCACCAACTGCTTTTGTTTGCTCCGATGTAGGCGGACGGCCATAATTCTGAAAGAATCCCATTATCACACAAGGATCGGGATAACTGAGGATGGCAGACATGAACAACTGATAAAGGGTCGCCATACGACCGTGCCAAAATGTGAACATTTGTAGATCATAGCGGCAAAATTTTTGTGCATGAAAATTTCAGGTGACTGCCATCAGCACACATTCAGCAAATGGATAACACGGCAATCATGAAATGAAGATCATATTTGGCAGTTAATACCTGCACTAATAAGCAACAACTTTACTTGTGTGTCCAGTGAAGGCACAGATGAACTTCAGAAAAGGCAATCTGCCTGTCTATGCAAAAGTTAATGCTTTTTTTTATCATCTGTTTAACCGAATAATTTGTTGACCAAGATATCTAAATGAACTTTAAACAAGCGGGACTTACCACATTTGACAGAGCTTGAATGAGACCCCTCTTCCAAGCTCTAGTTTTGGCGACGACATCTGTACACTGAAAATACATTAGAGAACTGTAACACGTACGCTTATTCGGGTATATGCAATGGGTGTTTCTGTGATGCCAGGTTACTACATGCTGACATTATCGTGCGACACTTTGCCTAAAACTGCAATCATAGACACCTTTTTTTTTCCTTTGTACTCATGATTACGCAGCCATCAAAACCTTACACCAGCAGCAAGGTAGCATAGACATTTTTAACACAGTACTAATATCTGTGTTTGCCCTGTTGAGCTGTGCATCACTAGGCAGTGATGGTGAAATCAACTCCGAGAGTGATCGCTCAAGGTTGTCAAACCTTGGTAATTGATGGGTTCAAATCATGCTTTTAATCACTAGAGTGGTCACATTAATGGAGTGAGCTACTTCCAGGCTTTTGCATTAATGCCATATGATGCTACGAAAGTGCTGCAGTGAAAAAATAATCATATATATCAAAGAGCCCAGTGTACTATGAAAAGAAGAGTAGAAATTTGGGCTACTTCGTACACAGTTAAAATGACTGAGGCAATGCAAGTGAGCTCTTGTGCACACTACGAAAACCCTGTAGTGTGCAACAGCCCGTGCTACAAACCTTGCAGAGGAGGTACGCGCCAGAGAGGACCATGCTGAACAACTTGCCCGCACCGGTGTACGACTCTGAGAAGTAGTACAGCCAGTGCTGCATGGGCATCACCGATCGGTACAGCTGCGAGCAGCATTCTACAAACAGGTAGTAGCGGCCCTGCAGTAGAGAGCACATAAAAGAAGTCATTAACTACTATTTAGTTTGGTAAACTACGAATAGAACCACAAGACTACTAAGAAACACACCAGCCAAGCCTCACATCACGAAGTCATCACATCAAACCTGCATCTGCAGAAACTAACTTGTATAAATGTTCAATCCTCTCATGAACAATTACAGAGTGGAATCTCTTACCACCAACTTCCTCAGTGTTACACACTAATGTGTGTTCTGTTACCATGCTTTTCTTCATATACACCACCACCATGAAACACCAAGTACACCATGAAACAGTACAGTATGAAATACTAAACAAACAAACATACAGGTGGTGGTTAATTAACTGTACTGCCGTGCAGTAACCTGGTGTACATTATCCAAATGCAATAGTTTGGGCCCTCTAAGCTCCACAGCTGTTTCAGCTCTGAGTGCAGGCACCTTTCTTTCACTCAAATCTTCGGCCACTTAATTTACGTAATGCCACCTCATACTAGGATTAATAAAAGGCAATAAGGCATCGCAACTGTTACACAACTGTGGATGTAGTACATAATATCACATAATAGTATAAAATATCTTGGCATGGGTTTAAGCACACGACAACTCTGAGCTTTTTAAAACTGTTATTCAATTGATTTGTCCACAACCCTCATGATGTTTATGTAGCCCAGTTAAACTGCCTTACGTTCAAAACAAGCTTACTTTCTAAAGCATGAGTCATGATGCTTCAGAAAATACATTTCACACCATATATATATATATATATATATATATATAGGTTATTACTAGTAAGCAATGATAAAGGTGGTTGCTGTTCTTTAAAAACCCTACGGTGGGTTAACATTCCTTCGCAACCCGTCCTGTTACCACAATAAACCAATGACTTACTGCTATAGACCCTCACGCAGCTCCATTTCTTATCAAATAGGATTAGGGTCCTTATCAAATGGATTTGTTTATTTGTGAATGGATGCATAGCTAATTTTGATCTTGTGAAGTCCTGCATACATATCACTTTCCTTTCTATAGCTCATTCTACGGTCTGTACCTTACTTTTTCACCTTTGTAAAGTGATGTCTACAATCAAGCCTAATTATGATAAGGTCACAACTGAGATGAATACACCTTTGTTGTATATACAAAAACCTTGGAGGATGCTTAAGCTTTGCCCTTAAGAGTGGCCTGTGATAGCATTTCAGGCCCTATTCACACAGCTGTTCCAATGATCAAAACAAGTAAACTGCCGGTTTGAGAACAAGCAACAAATTTCGTACTCGTCTCGGGAAAGAAGAAAGGCAGGCGGGAAGAGCGATGATCACTGCCTTCACAAAAATGGTGATCAGCTTGAGCACAAAGTCGGTGACCACCACGATCCACACCACTTCCAGTCCACCAATGGGTTGGCTGTACGGAGGGACCAGGATGAGCCTAAAGGACAAAGCACATGGGATTCATGTGTACATCGTAGTAGTAGTACAGGTCACCTAAATTCGTTCTCATCATTAGCAGTCATCTTAATGACTTGTACAATCGTACATATACACGAGAATTGGTTAACCTTATGACTCCACCTAATGTCGGTCTAAGTCAACTGCCATTGCACTGCTAAGCCCGACGGTACAGATTCAATTTCTGGCCACAGCAGGTGCCTGTTGGTGGGAGCGAAATGCAAAACATGCCCGTGCATGTAGGTTAAGGTGTATGTTAAGGAAACCGGGGTGGTAAAAATGAATCCAGAGCTCCCCACTGCACTGTGCCTCAATATCCCTTCTTGGTTTTGGTAGTAAATCTCAGAACTTCAGAACGAAGGTCTATTCCAGTGAATTCACTGTTACAGCATTAGCAAACTCAATCCAAGGGCAGCCAAATTTCACAATGCAATCCCAGTGCCTACTATCTTCAACTAACACCAAGTTCCAGCTCCATTTCCTCGGAACACATACTCTAACTCTGCATCTGTCGTATGTCCATAACTCTGAATCCATAAGTACTTGCGTATTCCCATTAGAAGAGCAATGTGCTTTGCGTTTTAGTACCATCACATCTGTGGTATTACATATTTTTATTCCTCATTCCCGCGAGATATTCCACATTCAACACAATGTTCTTTCTTTTTCCCTTGTGTTTGCATACATAGCCTGCATCTGCAATGTGTTGTGCTGACTAGAGCAAAACGTTATAGATTATTACATTTCTTAAGATACAGCTGACAGTAAAAAATGCAACTTTTAATGCCCTTCTCAAACAATGTTTTGGCTCCTGCACAGGAGCCCTGTTCAACCCAACTTTACAGGAAAGTCATCGTGTAAATTACATGTAAATGTCCCTCATCAAATATCCAGTTGTTGAGAATACTGGTACAAAAATGATGTTGGCAGATTAAGAGATTACGAGACACTTTATAAAAATGTTTTGATAATATACTTCACAATTTGTGAAGTTTCTTCAAGCTTTAAACTTTAAATTACTCTTGCAAAGTGAGAAAAATGTATTGTTTCTTTTGATGACGCAAGACAGCGATGTGCAACTGCACTGATAGCCTGCATTTCATGTAGGTATTAAGTAAAAGTAAACAGGCACATATCATATAATTACCTGTGTAACAATTTCCTTTTTAGACACAGCTTGCACCATAGCACACCTGTTTATTTTGTTTATTAGATGTTTATTAATTAAAAGCAGGGAAAACATCTTCAAGCAGGAACAGCAGCAGTGGCTTAGCTGGATTATGTCCCATGAGTCAATAGCTATAACTGTGTCTTATTCATTGGTAGTTCAGTAGCTCTTAGTGTCCTGCAGATGCATTAAGCACGCTTTTACATTATCTACCTACTAGTACAAAAGCACAGGGAAAAATTACCATGTCTTACAACAATCACACGCTATGATTCATCGAATCAACGTGCTCGCGAAATAAGCCCCCAAAAAGAAAGTAAGGCGGCACACCGCACTCAATCTTCCACAAACAGCCACACAGCTGCAGACTATCATGATGTGCACCTGTTTGCCCTGCACTAAATCTACTTGTGAGTCAGCCCCAGCACGACTGCTGCCTTGACTTGCACAATTTTATTGCAAGAAATATGGTAGAAAAGCTGCCAGGGGCCTAATGAGATAGAACATTAAAGAGTCGTTTTATTTGAGCGGCCTTAGGTCATGCAATTAAACAAGTACACCGAACAAGCCATTGTTGGTGTCCCTTCAAGCACTACCTCCACTATGCCCCTTTTAGTGGTGATGGAACTTATAACAATAATAAAGAAAGTAAACCAGTCAAGGAAGACTGATGTCTTGTTTTTCTTTTGCTTCGCATTTTAGAAGTTCTTCGTTGACTTTATCAACACGAAAACATTGACATGTATTTTTGTACATGTACTGGTCAGGTATCTCCACAAAGTCTTTAGGTATTATACTTATCAGTAGGTTTTTCAATTTAAAAAGTATAGTTTGCACATTGAGTAAGCTTAAATTTCAGTAAGTTTGTACTCTGCACTTTGAGTAAGTTTAATACCCATGTCAAGCGGGCAAGTTAAGCACGTACAGGGAGGACGCTTCAGAACCCAGAGTGACCCTTCACTGTGTGTGCGGTGCTTAACAGCAAAACAGAGCACACTCATAGCAACAAAGAAATGGCGAGATGCATTTTTCGAAGGTATAGGTGAGAAAGAAAAAAAATCAGAAATATGACTGTTTTATGTTGTATTGTAAGTAAAAACAAACGTAAGTTATTTTTTCTCTCCAAAAAACACAGCTGTCTTTTATACAAGCATTGCAAGTCAATTTCGGATAAGACGCATGCTGCCGAGATGCGGCCAAGTGCGTAACGCACTCCGATTGGAGTATACTCTTCTGCAAGTGACACTCCGCTTGCATCATTTAGATTTGGTAAAGCGCATTTTAACACCGAGGCGTACTTAACTTGCACGCTTGACACAGGTGTAAGTCGGGGGTCCCATTAGCTAGTAACTCCCTAGTGGTCTACCATGATGAAGAATCAGGACTTTCAAATGGTAAAGCTGCAGTGAATGTGTTAATAGGATAACACTCGGTAGAAATGTACAGAGCAGTGAACACTGGACTTACGCATAGGCGAGGCCTTTGTCGGCGAGGAGGAAGTAGACGAAGCAGACGCAGGTGCACAGGTTGGTAACCACAATGAGCAGGCTGCTAAACTGGCGCTTCGCCTGCCATGTTGGGCGATCCCATGGTCACCGCACAGCACCACAGGCACACCAACAGCAGCACACCGAGCAGGGCGATGTAGGCCAACATGGTGGCAGAGGGCGGACAGGAAAGAAAGAAGAAGAGGGAAAAGGAAACCACACCTTGAGAATGGGCGACCAATAGAACGAGCTCCTCTAGCAGTTCTTCAAGAAATGCGTTGAAGGAGGTCCGAGTGCTCTTGTGGTCGCTGTGTATCGAAGTTACCCAGCTAAAGGCAGCAGAGCAGCTGTTAAAAAGGGGAAGCTCGGTAGGTGCGCAGACACGACGAAGCTGTGTAATAACGGTATCAGGTTGTGCCAACTGTCGGCGAAGAAACTGCGCGACAATGAGGTGCCAAAGTGTTGAATGCAAACCTAACCCGGAAAGAATGGCCACAATGCAGTGGAAAATAAAAGAATGATCTAATCGACTTCGGAGTTTGTCACGAATCCACAACCCGCACTTTGCTTGCAAAGAGCTAAGAAAAAGGGAAGCAGCTAAACAACGAGAATCATGGAAATTAATGCACAGCAACTACTTTCTTGAAAGTGCTCAATGACGGCAGAGATATTCCTCCTACTGTTTGCAAATGCAAATGAGCTGCAGAGAGGGGCCTCCAGGTGGCTTTGAAAGCAGTGAGCAATGGAATACGTCAAAAGGAACACGATTCAGAAGCTAATGATAGATATATTTGGAAGCACAGGCTTCTGATGGCCACATTGGAGTGTCTAGGAAAACTAGAAATAAATGCGCAGCCAGCTAAAAATCAGTTTATGTATTAAACGCACTGATGATTCAGGCATCGAAGGAAATAATACAATCTAGAGAGAGAAAACAAATTCAGGCACTTCCTATTCGAGCTGGTTGCATAAACAAAAAGAGCAGATTGAGCTCCGACATAAACAAATCTGGTGAAGTGGGGGCAAATTACTTGTGTTATGAAGGAATAGGACAAGCAAGCATTTCTCAGGCATATAATAACAAAATTCGTATTAATATTAAACCTCTAAACATACGTATACTTGCACAGTGCAAGTACTGCCAGAGGAGCAAGATGAGGGGACCTACTGTGGCTGACCAAAGAAAAGGTACATCTTGCACGACAAATGCTACCCTTTTCGCTATGCCATGTTGTAAAGACTAACAAGACGGGCAAAGAAAGCAGTGCCAAAAACCTTACTACACAAGGCAGACTGAAATGTCACGTTCTAGAAAGCTATACAAAGAAAGAAAGACGTGGCTCGTATGCGCAAGTGCTGGTTCAGCATAAAAATCCCCGCCGCAGAATCAATAACCGCAAGGTATATTCCAAGTGACAGCTGCAGATATCCGGCGATGCGTTGGACGCGAGCAGCCCGGTGCAGGTAGCAACAGGTTTGACAGCGAAGAGTCGTGCGACGAAACACTCACGGAGTGAGGATGAGGCGAGGTGCAAAAAGAATTGAAATATTACGCGATAGCGACACAGTCCCCCCCCACAAAAAGAAAAGACAGCGATAGAGAGAGGGGGCGAATGAGAAACACTCGCTCAAGAAGCAGCTCAGAGAGGAGTGCCACATGCCGCCTCTGCGTCACCAAAGCCAGCTGAAAAACTCTCCTCCCCTACCTCCCTCTCAACCTCCTTTCTCTCTTTCTCCCACTAGCTCCAAACACGTCCACTGCCTGCAGCAAGAAACCTCTCCGTTCTGCGACCTTGTGCAAACAATTTTTTTTTTCTTATCTACGTCCTGTAAGCGTAGCAGGAAGCAACATCCTTTACCTTCACCCTGACCCCGCACCCTCTCCCTCGTGTCTTTTTCTTCCGTCCGCCATGCGACCTCGAACGAGAAAGCTAGAAACGACAGCAGCAGGCCAATCCGTGCCTCGAGTCTGCAGCACAGCTGCTTTCGCAGACGGCAGCAGATGTTCGACACGGATGGAGGCAAACAGAAATAAAGAATGCACAAAGAAAAAGTGTCCTTTCTGGGAAGCACTTACTCGTTGCAAAGACGTCTCTTCGCCCGCTAAGCAAACACGAAGAGGTATAAATAGAGTCACTATTGTGTCTACTTGTGCACGCCTCTAGTCCATTTGTACAGTAATGAAAATAACCGCGGCAACAGCTTTTCACAATACACAGAGGTTCCGGAAGAATTTATGGTACACCCAATTAATTTAAATGCAATTTAAAGGAAGTAAACAAGGTACTCAACGAGATCAAGAGAGCACATAAGAAAAACTACTGGCTCTAATTAAAAAAAGGCAGTCATTAAAAATGAAATAAAATTTTCTCAGTGAACCAACTTCGTTTCACGATTTCCTATACTTCACACAACCACATTTTCGAGACTAGCATGCTAAAAAGCATGAAAAAAATATTAAGCTACTGTCTTGATCAAAGCAAAGGGACTACTGAAGCATGCCGAGGTCCTGCGCATGAAATTAACGAGAGATTTTCAATGGGTGCTGATAGTCTAAAAGTAACATCATACTCATGAGGAAATGATAATAAAAAATGTTATTAGCTGCCTTAGCAATGAATAGGGAGAGCTAATGCATGCACACATACATCACTGCACTGTTATATAATGGTGCAATACAATCACTCTTCAACAGCTAGAAAACTTCTTAACAAACATTTTCTCAACTCTTAATCTTGTGTCGCTTGTATAAAACACATAATGCAAAGGTGTAAGAAAGCATGTGAGACGAAAATAAAACCTACAATATAACATTGAATCATGCAAACGAAATAATAATGACAGACACATATCTGATACGCATCTTGGTGACTGGGCCATTGTAACGAAAAATTTCGTTGCAGTTTACCTAAGTATACAGCTTGAGCACTGAGGTGTGCACTGAAAATAGAAACGATGGTTTTTTGGCGCAACACGTCAGCAGGTGTGGGTGCAAAGTACAGTTTGGTAACACAACCGTGATTGATAAACATAAAGATGACCGCACAAGAATAATTATTGAAGCTGCAAGCATAGCGCGTGATCACCTGTTTTGTGTCAGCAAACCCTCAATCGCCCTGTCAGATAGAGAACTCATGTTTTTGGAACGCGGCACGTGCCGCAGAGGTTAACTATTTTCTGCAAGGCAATGCAGGCTATGGTCAGGCGTGGCAGTGGTATCTTTTATTGTTTGTATTTTTCTTCGCTGTGTTCTCTTATCGGCTGTTCTCGCGATACTTCTATCTGTCGGTATATACATATATATATGTCAATGCTGTCGAAATAAACGTTCAGTTGGTAGTATGCGCTTATCCTTGTCTTCCTAACTCGCTGTATAAGTTACGCGCTCGTATATTTCTAAGTATCATGAATCACCAACTTGCCCAATCAACCATTTTAACATGAAAATAGAAGTTCAAATGCATTAATCTGCATAATACATACATTTTGCGTCCATTTAGTAAAACATAAGTCTACAATAGCACTCTGAGAGCGCCGACTAAACCAAAATACAGAAAGCTAAAATGAAGCTGCCACTGCAACCTGAACTAAAGGTAAGATGAATGTCACAGGGTATAGTTGAAATCCAAAACACGAACATGATCTACTGTGAATATTATTTAATGAAAAGAAAGGTGAAAAATAGTGACAAGAAATCGACTGAAAGAAAAAGGTGTTCCCAGCACAGCATGACACAGGTGTCCAGTGAACTTGTGCATACTGTCATGCAACATGATTGATATACAAGAGGCCTTGTGATTGACGTTTGTACAGCCTCCTCCTCCTAGCCTCGGAGCACGGACGACAACCTAGGCCTTCACAACCGGAAGCCTGCCTACATCTGTAGCTCTCTTCGACCTTCTAATGAAGTGCAAACGCACCTATATAAAATAAGAGCATCCTCTTTCGAGCTGAAAAAATATTCTATTGAAAGTGTGCAGGAACGACAAAGAGATCTCATAACGGCCCATGTGTTGTTACCAGCTGCAAATTCCAGTAAAAGCAGCTTTTAGAAATACACTTTTAGAAAGACACTAAAGAGAAAAATAATTTGAGTTGTACTATCACAAAAGCACTCGTCTACAACATCACACACGAAAACTGCACTAATTGTGGAAAGAGTTTGGTAAAGCAGGAATTGCACGACATGAAAAAGCACGATCGCCTACACCATTTTTTAATTCCCCACAGCTGCTTGCTGTTACGTCATTGATTCCAATGCCTACTCAGGTATAGTAGCTTTACCGACGGTAAAAATGAGCTACACACTATGGGAACCCAATGGTGCATTGATCAAATTTTGTTAACTTCCGCAGCACAATGGCTCGAAAGAGAAGAAAACACTTTGAAGTTTGTAAAATCTAGGCACTGGAGTTTCAGTCCATAAAAATTAAAAAGATAAAAAATATTTGACCTTAATAATCATGCATTACTAATAAATTAATGAAAATAACTCTGAAGGGATAATCAATGTACCTAAATATATTCAGAACTTTTCTCTCGTGCAACTTTAATTTGCAATGTCACTGCCACACACTCCAAGAGAATTATTGATGGAAAACAATCAATCGTCATTGGCTCTTAAGAAGCCCAAGAAAGGAACACCCATTTTGAAATTTCTGTTAGTAAAATGCGGTGCAAGTGACAAAGAATGACAATGAAGATGACCATGAACAGGTGTGGTTTCTTGTCATCATTGATCCTGCCCACAATTTTCTCATACATGCAACATGGTTGTCTGACACACCATCCTTCTGTCTTTAATTTTCAATAAATATTCTATCACCAAGCAATGTGTACCAACTAAACCAGAATGTTTTACTAAACACTTCAAAATATCTACATCTCCAGAATGACCTACAAGCACCTACAACCTAACCTAACCTGATACGTAACTATACACTTCATGCCAAGATATCGTGCCATACATTCTGACAACAGACATTTTGAAATCGGTGCTTAGTCCTAGACAAACGTTCAGGTAACTAAGCATGACATTGGCGCTCATGCCTTGTATTTCAATGAATGCTACCCGAAGTGTCTCTGGCATTTGGGAGTTAGCAAGTGGAGCTGTGCATCCGCCATGCCCCTGAGGCCGCCAAGGAGGCCTTAATGGGAGAATATTTCACTTGGCGGCAGACTACACCGCTTTTCATTTGCAGAAAATGAAGTAGTCAGTGTAAAAGCATGGGAATCTTTTCATTTCCGAGACAAGCCTATTTAATTTTATCTATTCGTATGATAATTTACTTCACTAGAATGAGGCTTCAAATACAAGTATTTCTGTTGGTACATAAAGAGTTCTTGAAGCTTAATGTGCGTTTTTTATCCCTATGCCACTCGCAGTTTTTATTCTCAGATCTGTGTCTAATGTGCATAGGTCGGCAAACTTACTCATGAGCCAACTCACTCAGACTCGCTCAGACTCGTATCGAAACACGAGTCTGAGTCTGAGTGAGTCCAGGTGAGTAGTTTTTATGAGTCTGAGTCCGGGTGAGTTCGGTTGAGAAAAATTACAGTGAGTCTGAGTCCGAATGAGTACGGTTGAGGAAAATTTTGGTGAGTCTGAGTCCGAGTGAACCCTAAGTGCAAAATATATTGCATGAAGGAGTCTGAGCTCCACATTTTTTGCTGACCTATGGTCCTATCTACTCAACTTCAGCATTACTATCAGCTTTTATGTCGGTTCACGTTTATATCCACATATACTCACACATACTTCAACGCGCTATTGTTCATACGTCAGCTCATTATCTATTCATCAGAGGCGTGAGTTACGGAGGGAGAGGGGGAGGAGGTGCCTTGACCTCCCCCCGCAAACTTTTTCACTGGAAGTTATTGATAAAAATATCTCGTGTGAGTCATCTCTTTCAATAAAAAGGTCCTTATTGAATTTTAAACTCTGATAACTCGTATTTGAAGGTACGAGATCAAAGGGTGCTAATATGTAGAGCACCGATTATGCGAGATAATGGTGTTAAAGAGCATTGACACTATAGTAGAAAAAGCTAATTTTAGGCTAACGGACTCGGGAGTCGACTCACTCAGACTCAGATCGAGCCGTGAGTCTGAGTGAATTATATTTTGGTGAGACTGAGTCCGAGTGAGCACTAAAGGCAAGGTATGTTTCGTGAGTCTGAGTGAGCTCCACATTTTTTGCCGGCCTATGCTAATGTGTCACCTTTTCTGTTAGTCTGTATTGTTTCTTATTAATTTGCTTTCATTTTTTGGTTCTTCGATCAGATGTATAGTTGCAATCTGTATTTGTATCTGTTAGTCTGTACTGTTATTCTTGTTTTCTTTTCCTTTTTTACTTCCTTTTGTTACTTTTTGTTCTTCGGTCAGATGTGTAGTTGCCAATCTGCATCCTTTTTGTTCCCACTCCTGTGAGAGCCTGTTAAGGCTTACAGTAATAAATAAATAAGTAAGTAAATAAATAAATAAATAAATAAATAAATAAATAAATAATAAATAAATATTAATGTGACAGGAATCTTCTGCATGGCCCTTATTGCAATAAAAAGTGTAACTCAAAGCTATATTCAGCATGAAGCAGTTTTTCATCAGCATAGCGTTTTTAATGTTTGTTTTAGATGAGCTCAGCATGCTTGACATGAGCATAGAACATGTAAAAAAAAGCACTGTGTTATGCAACTCTATGAAAATGCTGCTTTTCTCTTAAGTGAAGACCATAAGGTCAATGCTGCAAGAAAGGCAGTGGAAGCTTCCGGTATTTGCAAAGCAGTGCCGATTATAATACTTGCAAGCAAAATACCTGCAGCTGTGATGGTTCTACAATAAAGTGTAGTTACACTGCTATGCAATATTTCTAACGTGTAGCCATGTTTCGAGATCAAACCAAAAAAGAAAAAGAAAGCAATGGTTCTCGGTCAAAACTGGCAAGAAGACAAAGAAAACAAAAAGCCACTGAATTTGTTATCTGAATGCACTTTCTTCTCCCAACAATAGTTTCAATACCTGACACTACACTGCTAGCCTGCAAAAACTGTCATATCCTCTCTTGGAACAACAGCTTTAGTGACTCATAATATGCTGCTGGTCCAAAGAAAGCTACGGCAAATGCGAAGTCATACGAGCACATTATAATGGTGACTGGCCATATTTTGCAGAAGTGATAGAATGTAACGCAAGTACTGGTAAAACAACAAAGCTAGGGAGCTGTGCAACATATGCACATGGGCAGAGTGACAAGAAAAAGCAAATGTGGCAACTATGATAGTATTAACGAATAACTTAAATCGCAGCACATACTACAATACACAAGACCACTGAGAAAAGGACTATGAAAATATCATTACCTATTTCAACCAACTATTCAACTATTAGTGTCGTTATTGTAATAATAAGGTTCCGTTGAGAGTGCATCATTGAGACAACTAGTTAATGAAGGACCTGAATGCTGCCCTGAAAAACACCCCAGTGACAATGATAAAAGAAAACACTGTTGGCAGTGATCTTGCACAAAGTCCACCTGCTATTTGTACATGCCTCGCTGCATATTCCGATGTAATCACACTGGTGCCTATATATGTTGGAGAATGCACAACACCCAATCTAACTGGACATGTCCTTTTAACAGCCAAGCTGTTTAAGCTAGCCATAATGTGCGGCTTGTCAGAAAACTATTATCATTATGAATGGGTATGTGCCACAGAATTTCGGCAGATCCCACTACTCACTGCTACAACATGGCCTGCAATAACCCCGAGAACGAGTACAGAGAGAGAGAGAAAGAAAGAAAGAGAGAAACAAACAATGAATTGGAAAGAAAGACATAAAGAAAGAAAAATTCTTGCCCCAAAAAAATTATTCACGAGGCGGGATTCAAACCCACATACCCTCTATCCGAAGGCAAGCGTCCTAACCACTCGGCTATCCAAGCACGCTAGCAGAGCATAGCATAGCCTTGTAGAGTATAGTGTAGCAAGGGGGTGGGAAAGGGAAGTGAGCGTGAGAAGGAGAGATGCGATGGTGAGGAGGAGGTTGAGGAGGAGGAAATCCTGCTACTCACCACTGGTTCACTAAGAGAGAGAGAGAGAAATAATGGGAAGAAAGACCTAAAAAGATAGAAAGACTAGGCACGAGTAGTGCGAAGCTGGCATACTATGCAACGGGAAAGGAAACGGTGGCTGCGAGAAGAGCCCCAAGCGATGAAAGCCCTATGTCAACGACAACGTGCCCGTGGACCTATGAGAGGTGCGAACGCTCAGTTCTGGTGTTTGGACATCAACGTTGTGGCTAACCTAGCTAAAATCCAGCAACAACCTAGAAACAACCATATTAGACTTCAGAATCGTCCAGTTTCGCTGTTTCAAGCCTTGTGCGACTTCGTGCAAGCTTCGCCAATTTCTTTTGGTACGAAGAACTGCCAACCATATCCATGAAATGTCAGATCAACAGGCATGCCTTGTGCCATGCAATAACAGGACAAGCATGAAAATTCAGTTCTAAATTAGTCACGAGCGTAATCCAAGCTTGACATCGACTCGCTCATGAATACATCCATTTTTCTTTTATTGCACATAGTTCTCATTCCAGTTTATTGTGTTATGTTGACTTACTTTATTAACTCTCTCAGTTTAGGAAAAGCTTAGCTCCCAAAAAGGCATTTGATATTTATACATATACAGTAAAATTTCGTTAATTCAGATTTCATGGGACTGGAAAAAATGTCCGAATTACCTGAATGCTGAATTACCGAAAGAATCAAAAAAACAAACATATGTTTGATACATCAATACGCTTTCATTTTCTTGATGAATACGTAAATCCTGTATTTATTTTGCATAAGAGCAGTGTAAAAGCTGCAATTTTCGTAATTCTTCGACTCTGTCCTCAATGCGACCACGGCACCAGACTTCCATGCTTAATTAGCCTGAGAGGTTCTCTGCACGCCTCCCTTATTACGTACCGCCACCACCGCCACACGCATGCGACGATAGTTCTTTTCAGGTAAAATGGCCGGCAGCTGATAGTTCGTCCATCACAATGTAGCAAACGAGTTTTACGCCAGCATATCTACCACGGCTGAAGGCTCATCTTCTACAGCTTCCACCATGTTTTGAGTTTTGTGACATTGTATGCACTTTGAATCAAGTTAAAACGAAGGTGCTGAGTGCCAGATCCGCATTCGGACAAAACCATCGTCACTAACTAATGTAGATAGTGATAAGGACAGTGCCGCCTCATTTCGGTTGTCTGCAAATGCCATTTTCGTTCTGTTGCGTCGCACATTTGCAGCGCTTGGCATGCTCCAAGGATCATCCGAATCAACTGGGTTGCGGCTGAACGTGACCGAGTTAATGAGAGTTTGATGCCATTAAACAATGCATATGCGGGCCAAAACCATGGAAGACATCTGAACTATCTGATTTTCCAAATTAACGAGGCTCGAATTAACCAGCTTTTACTGTACATAAACTCAACAAGTTTCACCAAAATCGAGCAAGAATTTAAAAAATGTTTTAAGGTGCAGTGTTCCCTATTAAACAGTATGAGAAGCTTCCTGGAAGTTTGGGTTGAAAGTGAACAGAACTTTTTAAGAGTCAGCTTGTCGCTTCAGATTCAGAGTTGAACACCGAATATTTTGACAAGTTCAGTTATGGGAGAACCTTGTGACACTTACGCTTGCCTGATAAATATATTATATTGATAACCAAAGCTTAAAAGATACCTCACAGCACGCCGTTCCACTTTTCAGGTTAATTTCATGTGCGAGACATTGAGCAAACTTGGCCTTTGCAAGGACAACAGTGATGCTACCGAGGACTTCTGATTTGGAGCAATTTTTGGAGCAGCAAAATTTCCGTTTTGGAGCACTTTGGAGCAGCAAAATTTTCATCTTGGAGCACTTTGGAGCAGATAATTTTGCATTTGGGAGCACTTTGGAGCAGCGAATTTTACATCCTGGAGTGCAATGCAGAAGCATATTGCATTAACATTCAAGCACCTGAGCATTATTATGGGGCTCTTATGAAGGCTAGAAATATTTCGATTCATTGCAAATCTCATGGAAAAAATCATCTCAGGAGCATAGGCGTGCGCACAGGGGGGCCAGGGGGGCGCCCCCCCTAATCACCTAAGAGGGGGGGGGGGCGCAAAATATGCCCCGTACATTGACCCTTGCAATAGCAATTATATGGACACTCTCGGCGGATTTTTGCCGTCGCCGTAATTTTCCGTATAAAGTCCAAATTAATAACATCACCACGCGCATTCTAGCCGCGGGTAAAATCTCGCGAGCGCTGGCGACGAACGCGGCTGAAGCGGAGATTAAACTAGCCGGCCTTCTGTCTCAGCCGCACGGACAGCGCATGAGATAACATCTTCCCGCGTGCGGGCCTGCCGTCGATTGCTCATCAAACAGAGAGGAAACGCCCCGCCCGTCTTTCGTAAGGAGCATGAAGGGACGCCAGGGGAGCGGAAGGGGGGGGGGGGGCATCTTTCGAAGGACGCAGTCGCTTGCGCGCGCGCTATCTCAAGGCATCAGGAGACGACTCGTAAACTTGCTGTGCCCTCAACGCTTACTTCGCGTTTAGAGAACTCGGAGCAAGAAAACGCTTCGGTTCCTGGAGGGGCCATATTCCCTTAAACCAGCGTTTTGTTGAGTTACGCGAGATCGGATCCAAAAGAGTTAGCTGCTAGGCTTACTTCGTTTCACAATACAATTTTTTTGGTTTCGCATTCATTGCTTCGCTCTTAAGCGAAACTGAGTTTTTTTTAACCGTTAGCTATTGACCCCCGAAAGCGAGGGGCGGACGTGTAACATGGCGTAGCCGCTTCACTGTGGGCCGTCAGCGACGGGCCCGCTACTGACAGCTGCGCATTTGCGGCTGCTCCGACCAGGAGATATGATTTTACTAATGAGATGACATTTTTAAAAAAAGCAAGCAAAAAATTCGAATTGGAACCCTAGCACGTGAGCTCGAAAGGGCAGGGCCTTTTAGGGGGTATTTACTGCAGAGTGATTACAAACTCGGACGTGCTGGCGGAAGGAATTACGAAAAAGCTGTTCTGGATGAAGATCCATGGATAAAGTATATTTGAGGAAAAGTGTCAACGCGTTTCCACCGTTCGCGTGCTCTTCCATAAACGCGAAGCAAGGAAAATTCGATATTGTCCCATATATCTACTGCGAGCGATCTCAGATTTCATTCCGCGATGTCCGGAAACAGAAGTGACAGACATTTTAGCGGCACTCATGTAGTTATTACTGAACATTGCTTTCCTTACATGCCGTGCGACGCTTGAAACGAGCTATCAGCAGCGTTTCTATAACAGACGACGTCCGCCGATAAATCGCCGTCGCACTTTCTCGCTACCGATAGGCTAGACGTCACAAGCCTCTGCGGAGAGCGCGTTTTGCTGTCGAGCCGACTTGCAGAACAGAAGCTGCGTCGGCACCGTGCATGGCATCGTGGCTTACTCGGAACGCACGCGCGAGCGCTATTTATTCAGCGGAATAATTCTTGGTCCATGATTGCGACTTTATTGGCAGCCTCAAGATCGAGCTGCACATGTTCTGACGCGCCGGCGGTGCGATTTCCGGTGATAGACGGCCCCAAACCCGAGACTTTGGCGCAGTTTGGCGCAAATTTCGTCGATATTATCAGGATGGCGCAGTAAATACAATTTGGCGCACTTTGGCGCAGTTGGCGCAGGAGTGGAATCACTGAAGGACAACAAAGAAATGAGCCATGTTATTTAATTTGATATGTGCACCTCTTTGAAACTGAAAAGACACTGTTTTGGCCTTAGAAAGCCCAGGTGTCGACATCTGCACCAAAGTTCCATTGACAGAATAAGCCAAGACAAGCCGGCAAACCAGTGTGCAGTATGGACTATGAGCGCACAAAATGTGTTTCTCAAATACGAATAAATGGCAACATCATCTCAGGCATCTGCTGCTTTCCATTACAAATTTCTGTCACTCTCATTCCTAGAGGTTGAGCTTCTAGGCATTAAAAAAGCACGTTTTAGGTGGGTGAAATACGCAGGCAAAACAATGTTTCGGGCCTCCAACATTGTAAATATAGGCGCAATAAATTTTTACATAAATGCACATAACTTCAAAACAATGATGTGCACGACCTCTGTCTACAACAGGAAACCAACAAATGTTATTGGGTGTGTCCAGATAAGATTGAACACGAGGTCCTGGTCACCATTCCAGATTGTGATGAAATTTACTGTAGGTCTAGGCATTACACCTAGAACAATGGTTTCGCAGTTAGTTTTGCGAAAAAAAATTTTGTTCGACTGAAAAAAAATATACAGCTTTTGGCCGCAAAAAAGGCTTTCCCGCCAATTTCGCGATTTCTGAATTTTGAGCGCACCTAGGGAAAAAACGGTGCAATTCTTCGTCACAATATTTATTCCCCTTAAAGAACAGGTGAAGTACAATCTTATGAGTCTATTATTTCCCTTGCTTGTCGAAGCACGTTTGAAGAAAAAAATCACAAACTTGGCAAATGGCACAAAATACCTGTATTTCAGGAATTTATTGCTGCAAGCAAGTTAAAGTGAGGATAATAAAAATCGGTACATATTAACTTTGATACTTTTGCTCTCTTTTAAAACAATTTGCGTGGTTTTATCGTGCTCCGTTTTACTCGATAATTGGGCTGAAATGTAAGTGATTTACCAAAAATGCCGAACTTTGAAAATGATTTTCTCAAAAAGACCATTTTTAATTTTTTTTTTAAATCGCTCTGATTGAAGTCAAGGACGTCATCTACCATTGTGCAGAAAAAAACGTTGCATTATTTTGGTTGCTAACAAGTTATAGTGCGTCAAATGTGACCCTGCCAGCCTAGCGGCCGCGTCGTTCATTATGGACTGAAACTCGGATATAAGATGCTAAAAATACTTGTACGTGGCATAATCACAAATCAACAGCTCCACACCAACAAATGCACAGCCCGGTGTCATGGTTCAGCAAGCGTTGTCTTGCGATCAGCCGCTTGACAAACCCGCAGCAGCGGCCGCTCGATGCTGCGGGCGTTGACATTACATGAGTGCCGCTTCGACTCCGGATGAGCTCCGCTTGAGCGCCAAACTACGCTCAGAGGACAAACGAGGGAAGGAATGCATCACTGTGAAAGTTAAAGGACGTTAAGTGCCAACAAATGTCATAGTAGGCAACGAAAACTCTGCCGGCAATTTCCCAGTCGGTGCCTCCAGTAGTGCGCTCATGTGTTGCTTTCTCTCTTCGGATGGCCTAAAGATAATTAGGTTCATTCTATGAGCAATATATGACACAAAAGAAAGCCACTAACATCTAAAGAAAGCTGTCATACTTGCTTCTGATGGTCGAGCAACTCAAACTGCAGTTGTTCATCTCGTGCCAGAACACTTGTGTCAGCCGGCTGTGAAAAGAAGTGTGTCCAAATCCTTTACTTCATTAAAGAACCGCTCTTACAATACTGTATTGTTGTGCGTCCGCAGATAGAATATTCAACGCAAGTCGAGCGTTTATCATGATATTATGCGGCTTCAGGCATAACAGCAGGGAAAAAAAATACATCCGTGCTGTATTGAAGGCGCTCACTGGGGAATTGCCGGCAGAGTTTTCGTTGCATATTATCACATTTGTTGGCACTTAACAGCCTTTAACTTTCACAGTGATGCATTCCTTCTCTCGTTCGTCTTCTGAGCGTAGTTTGGCATGCAAGCGGAGCTCATCCGCAGTCGAAGCGGTACTCGTGAAATGTGAGCGCCCGCAGCATCGAGCGGCTGCTGCTGCGGGTTTGTCAAGCGGCTGATCCCAAAACAAAGCTTGCTTAACCATGACACCGGGCTGCGCATTTGTTGGTGTGGAGCTGCTGATCTGTGATTATGTCACGCACAAGTATTTTTAGCAACTTATACCCAAGCTTCAGCCCATAACGAATGACGCGGCCGCTAGGCTGGCATGGTCACATTTGACGCACTATAACTTGTTAGCAACAAAAATAATGCAACGTTTTTTTTCTGCACAATGGTAGATGACGTCCTTGACTTCAATCAGAAGGATTTTAAAAAAAATAAAAAATGGCCTTTTTGAGAAAATCATTTTCAAAGTTCGGCGGTTTTGGTAAATCACTTACGTTTCAGCCCAATTATCGAGTAAAATGGAGCGCGATAAAACCACGCAAATTATTTTAAAAGAGAGTGAAAGTATCAGAGTTAATATGTACCGATTTTTATTATCCTCACTTTAACTTGCTTGCAGCATAAATTCCTGAAATAGAGGTATTTTGTGCCATTTGCCAAGTGTGTGATTTTTTTCTTCAAAAGTGCTTCAACAAGCAAGGGAAGTAATAGACTCATAAGATTGTATTTCCCTTGTTCTTTAAGGAATAAATATTGTGAAGAAGCAGTGCGCCGTTTTTTCCGTGGTGCTCTCAAAATTCAAAAATCGCGAAATTGGCGGAAAAGCGTTTTTTGCGGCCAAAAGTTGTATGTTTTTTTTCAGGCGAACAAAATTTTTTTCGCAAGACTAACTGCGAAACCATTGTTCTGGGTGTAATGCCTAGACCTACAGTAAATTTCATCACAATCGGGAAGGGTGACCGGGACCTCGTGTTCGATCTTATCTGGACACACCCTGTTGTTTATGATGGCACAAAAGGCGCCAACATTTGGACATAGCCGTGAAATTGTCCTTCTTCCCGCACGGTTCGCAGAACACGGTCTCTCTTTTTATTCTGTAGCATGGCGAGTCAAGTGTCCACTGTTGAATCAACACACTCCTGTGTGTCTTCCTTTTGGCATGGCTGGGAAGGACAGAGCTGCAGGAGCAGATAGCCAGACTGCTAAAAGACCAGAATGGAGGGATGCCGTATTGGCCGGATCGAATTGTGTAGGAATGATTTCTCCCCTGTCGCTGGACAACTTAAAAAGTAAATTACAAACAAAACAAAAGGCTGCATGCACACCACTTTTAGACGCGCATCTTATGGCGGAGTTCAAACGGGTGGTGTGCGGCGTGCGTGACCACCCTTACTGCTCATGCGCAAACCCTCTCCACTCCCTTCCCCCTCTCCCATCCCCCTCTGAAACGCGGGCTCGACATGCCGAAACGTTGCTTCGCATCGCCTCATGGTCCCCTTTAGCGGGAGATGGCGTGATTTTTCTTTCTTCCTTTGCTCTCTGTGGTATCGCTGCCAACTGCTTGCGCCATGTCAGCGTGGCGGCGTATGCTGGCCAGCACGTCCCAGGATTTCACCGCTGCTAGCGGTTCTTTTCCAGAAGATGGCTGAACTAGAGGACTAGGCCGAACCCTATAGAGTTTCGAACAGTCAATGTTGCCCGGTAACATGAATAACAGTGTCAAACTGTACTCGAAAGGGAAACTTGAGGCTAAGTAGTGTTCATACAAGCCTCGATTTTGAAAATAGGCATTTATAGACACTTCTAGGCATTTAGGCACGAACACCAAAAACAGGCGTTTGTAGGCACTCTAAAAGCCCTTCTTAACCTCTAATTCATGCTCATACACATATCAAGGTGGGGTGACAGGAACGTAAGGAATAAAATAGGCATTTGCCTAAAATCTGGTCATTACACAGCTTCAAGTGGCGCCAACTTTACCTTTGTGTCTGTGTCAGTGGGTGCCACTATGAAGCAAGCAAAGTAACGGACAATGAAAATAGTGGAAGAAGGCTGTGATCATCTTGACAACAGAAAACAGTTGACCTCTGCTTGGGTGCGGAATGAACCATCACTCGGTCTAAGGTGATGGCACGACAATTGCTGAAGTACAGAGTGACTTGGTAACGCAAAAACATGCCCATACTGCCTTTTCTGGGTGCTTGCAGAGCTGTAGCCTTATTTTACAAACGTGACCATCTTATATTCAAGCAAATATGGTACACGCCATGTCCCATGTGAGGCTCATGTATAAAAGAAAGCCCATCAGCATGATGTCCAAATAATTCTAAAATTTCATCCACTGAGTTTGTGATAGTTACGAAAGGGTTAGCTTTTAAAATCACTAACAACTCTTCAAAACAACTAAAAGCCTTCAACACTTTTGCATCGTCAAGTATCAGAGCCAGTTCTCTGTCTTGGGCCGCTGAAAGCGTGTAGCACAGCAAAAGTATGACACACGATGCAATGCAGATCTTTTTTAGCTGAATATGAAGATGGTTATATAGTACACAACACATGTTGTACTCACCTCCCTACCGTGGTCGCAGCGAGTGTTGCTTGTTAAAAAATTAGGAATGTTGCTTATTCCAGTAATCACATGCTAACTAGCCCAACAGCTCTTACAAATAACTCACCTGTTTGCTGACCTCGCGCTTGATAACAGAGTTGGCATGGCAAAATGTGATGAAGAGTCCCACGATTGCTAGCACGCCTACAAAACAAAAAACAAAAACAGACAACACTAGCTTAACTGCTGAACACCTTGTTGACACAAGCAAATGTAATGCATGAATGCAGCTATGATCCACCGGCTATCAACTCCACCCATAAACTGACCCACCCAAACATTCCAGTGGTTTCCCCAAAACCTCAGCGAAAAAATTACCCAGCCAAATATGCTCTCTAAGATAACTGGACACAGAGCGAAGTTTGCTAACATTGTATCACAGTAAAGCCAGGAATGATGGCACTTACGACAATGAAAATTGCGCGTCCCTTTTAAATAAAGTGAGATCATCAATGCAAAGTGTCAAGCTACTCTCTGAGAAATGCATCGGCATTAATTCTGCAACCATACCAGCCCTCGTATTCTCAAACAAGCGTCCACTTGAAGTACATCGTTCACTCGACCAAGTTCATCACAGTGCCACCGCCCGACTAACAGTGATGTCGCGATTTTCAAGAAATGCTGCTGATTATAGCTCGTATGCAGTGACCATTTCTACCTAGGGGCGGCTCTGCCATCGTTATTTTTGAGTCAAGGTGGAGCGTTGAGTGGAGGGACGCCCTAGAATACGGGGATAGGTTTGCCGTTAGAAGACAAAAATTAGGATCTAGGTTTCCTTCTTGGATTTCACACCTGTACCGCAGCCCTCAAATGTCAATGTGATGTCACTGGCACGAGAAGTGAAAACTTCACATGTCAAGTCTCTGGCTTTAGAACAAAATGAGTTTATTTTTGCCAATCAAGAATCACGCAGGCCCTAAAAGATGCCATCAAAATCTATGACATTATGGCAAGGTGTACAGAGTACAGGAACTTCAAGGCAGCCTCGCTACCTGTATTTATTCTTCGCACGTCTCCCAGCTTAAAAGTGTCTGCTCGTGGCAAGCGTGCTGTTTTTGGAATTGTAGACGGGCAATTCACTAACCACAAGAGAAATTATTCTCTTCTTCAGTGTCTGTGCTTTTTCAAGCTCTTATTCCTTTAAATATTTTAAACGGTTTGCTATTACGAGGAACGTAAAACAACACAATAATATCGTATTGTCTTGTTAATTAGGCAATCTTGTTATCATGTTTTATATCTAATAAATATTTAAACAGCTATTATTAGCACATCTCTTAAACTACTGTTATGTATATTTGATTGGTTAGGTGTACTTTGTTTCGTATTTGTAATTATAACTTTATAATACTTCATAGTATTGTATATCTGAAACATTTTGTATGACATTGTATAATACTGTATAATCACTAAATAACATTTATCTATATCTTATGACGCAACATGTGCCTGAACTATCGAAGGGAAGTTGGGCCCTCTTCAGATGTATTGAAACGCCTTTAGCCAAATTTCCTCGGCCTGCAGAGTTCGCTGTACACTGGAATAAAGCTTTTTTGTTGTTGTTGTGAAACAAAGTCCACTCACCCACACGATGGTCGAATGCCAGCTTGAGAAGCAGGATCAGCACGAAGGTGACGTACTTGTCCATCAGGGTGAGGAAGGCCCGAACCTCAGGTGTGGCGGCCACCCCGTCATCAGTAGCCGTGCCAGTGTCAGCACTAGGCGGGCCGGTCTGCTGCCCTCCAGACGCCACTCCAGTGACCATGTCCGACGAGCTGCGGGTGTTGGGCAATGGAGGCGTTGGTGAGGCCTCTTGCTCCATGTTGATCACGTACGATGAGACTGCACCTGCGTTCATTTGGGCTATGGGAAAAAAAATGTACCCAATTATTTTGTCAGGATTGCAGTTTCACTAATCTGCATTCGTACCCAAATGCGAGAATAATACTGCTGTGGAGCTAACACATCAAGAGTCAGACGTACAGAGGAAGACAAAGAGGACTGGCATGTCCAATGTGTGTACTGTTCTCCATCTGGGTCGATACTGTGCCCATCAGTGTAAATACACACGTAAATAGTTGTTACATATGTGCACAATATTCCAGCTCCTGCTCTAGTGCTGCCATCTACGCGCTGCCTTGAACTAAAGGACAGCAACTAGCGCCACCTACGTTACGCTTCCATAACCTTTTTCTAGAGAATAAACAGTTCCACTTCTGCTCTCGACTGGGCTGGTCCCATATTCATCGTGGTCCAACAACAACGCAACATAACAACAGTCACACCTCGTGTCATTTTACATAACAATATACTCGTGTTGCGGGGTCACTTTTGACTGCAATCAGAATTTTATCACAATCAATGATGATTGTTACTACACGGTCCGACAATCCGGATTCAGTTTCAATGAGCTCAAGAGCACTAGGTTTCGTTCATCGGTCCAGAGCACTTATCAAATTTTGCCTATTACACTGAAAAAGGTGCACTGCAACTATGTACCTCTTCTTAAAACATATTCAGGTTGTCATTAAGGATCATAACAAGCAAATAATCATCATTTGATCATTTGCAACTCTCGGACCTGCATTGGGTTGTGGCTACAAATGCTGATTTGCAAAATATGTGCAACTTTGAATATTATTTCAATATTCAGGCATAACATTAGTATAAATTTGCAGCATACCAGTGCTTATAAAGAGCTACTTCTATGTGTTTATTATGAACTGCACTTAATTTTTTCTTTTTAGTGTTTTCTGGCAAGCTCAGCTAGAAGGTGTGGACTTCAGCCCGATCACAGCTGTCTTGATCTGGATCAGACCAAATGGCAATTTAAAGTGACAGCGCAGCTACACTTGCTCTGTATTGATAATAATCCAGATCAGGATCGATTGCAATCAAAAGTAACCACACAACATCATGTCTTATTCCAAACAACAATGGCTTCCTTACATTGAATGTTGCTTATAACCACCGCACTCATAATATGAAACAACAAAAGACAAACTTTAAAGGCATATTGACACAAAAATTTTGGCGTGGCATTCTTTTGCTGCCAGATGTCGCTAGAGGCCTATTATAGTCATAACACGACACACTGCTTGATGCAGCATGCAAAAGAACTAATTACAGTCTGTTTATTACCAACCAGTCTCAGTTTCGGTTTGAGAGAGCTCCGAGAACAAGCCACCACGTGCACCTAATGCCATCTAGCGCGTGAAATGGCACACAGAACCGTGATGCACTTCCACGCTGCCTGCATCGTATGCTCGAGTTCTTTCGCATGCGGCATGTCATTGCCGCGCAATGTCATTGCCCTCATCATCTGCTGGTGGCAAGGACTTTCCTGAGGCTTCCACACGTTTGCCGCACTCACTGACTTGCGTGCAGCCGCCGAATAGTAGCCTGCTGGCGCAAGCGCGGCAAAAGCGCAATGGCAGCTATGATGTCATGATCTAGCTGGGCATCGCGGAGCTCGGCTGCAGTGGTGACGTCGCGGAACTTTGAGGTCACCTTCAGGTGACTTTGTATGATGTCAATGTTGTGAGGTGCAGTGTATAGCACTGGATTGGGCACGCAAACCTCAAAATTCATATAACTTACCTTCCAAGCTGCATTTGTAGGTGAGATTTGGTAGATGATATACACATGTTCACGAGAATCGATCCTGCGAGAATCGGTCTCAACTTAGTCAATTCGCGCCAAACGTCCCAACCATTTTGGCGACCATCTCAAATGTGATCGAAAAAAATTGGGCTGATTTCTTGGATTAAAAAGAGTAAATTGCTAGAATATTTTGGGGAGGAAAAGTTTTTTGGTCACATGGGAGCTTTCCGAATATTGCAGGATGTCGTCCGAGTGATGTTTGTTAAAAAATTAATTCTGAGAGTATCGTTTCTTGTTTCAATGCCACATTTGGTTTACTTACTAAGAAAAAACATCTGCGTAAGATGTCCGAATCTCAGTTATATTGCTGCAGTTTTTCTGCCCTATACGCCTCCACAAATTTTGTCAAAATGTTCTATGCTTGCATTTTTTTTCCTTGTAATACTATGCTATGTATGAATATCCCAGTAATCAATACTTAGTTTACGAAGGGTATATCTTGTGACAAAAATACTTTCAGACCCCTGAAATTTGTAAATCTTACGAGAAAAAATCAAGTATCTGTGAAAATCTTCATTTTGGGCCACACTGAGATGCAATTTACACCACATGGTGCTCCAATTAAAAATTATCTTTATACCTCAATTGAAAGCAAATAAACAGCTCTTGTATGGCAAATTTTATTATTACAAATTTTGTTTTAAGGAATAAAATAATTTTTGAAGTTTCCCACTGACGGCAATGGACAACTTCAATCACGAAGCCACCAAATGAGCAAACTGGATGATAGCCGTTAATGGGGAAATTGAAAAACTTATTTCCTTCCATAAAACAAAAATTGTAATAATAGAAGCTGCCATACAAGAAGAACTGTGTATTTGCTTTCGATTGAAGTATAAACCTGATTTTTAATTGGAGCACCTTGTGGTGAAAATTGCATCTCAATGTGGCCCAAAATGAAGGTTTTCCCAAATTCGTGATTTTCTCTTGTAAGATGTACAAACTTCAGTGGCGTGAAAATATTTTTATCGCAAAACATACTTTCCGTTGAGTTAATATTGATTACAGGGATATTTATACATTGGATAGTATTACAAGGGAAAAAATGCAAGCACAACATTTTGACAAAATTTGTGAAGGTGTACATAGCAGAAAAATTGCAGTAATATAACTGAGATTCAGACATCTTAAACAGACACTTTTGCTTAATATGTAAACCAAATTTGGCACTGAAACAAGAAGGGATACCAAGCATTAATTTTAATAAACGTCCCTCAGATGACATTCTGCGAAATTCGGAAGGCTCCCCACGTGACCAAAAGCTTTTTTCTCACTGAAATATTCTAGCAATTTACTGTTTTCAATGCAAGAAAGCAGCACAATTTTTTTCGATCATATTTGAGAAGGTCACCAAAATGGCTGGGACATTTGGCGTGGAATGACCCAGCTGCGAAATTTTGTGTCAGTATCCTTTTAAGGTAGAACATGAAACATGCGCATGTGTGTATTCATGAGTGAGTGCCATGTGATGCTGCAATCAATCTGGTCACCGAAAGTGATGAGGACTGATCTAAGTGCATGAGCCAAATTGCACCAGTGTTACATGGAGTGATCACAGTGTAAAATAAATGCAATTATATGTGCATTAGTTAGTCTGAAATTGGTACATTTCATAGTGTAAGTACCTATAGCACATACTGAGAAAAAATTGACATGGAATCAATATGCAAAAGTGCAGAGCGTGACGACTACCTTGACAGGCTCTATTTGATGGCCTGCTGCTAGAGCTTGCTGTGTCGATATGCAACACATGAGTGCTGCTAAATTACCAAGCACACTCTTCGCATATACACAACTGCATGGCCGGTGCCGTCACATGAGATTGGCACATTGGCCTGCCGCTTGCATGGACAAAGATGGACACAGATTTCCAGGTAGTATATGTTGCTTAAGATACGCATGCCTGCCAAGAGTATGTGGTTTAAAGGTGTGCTCATTAAAGTATGTGACACTTTTCGCTGCGTGAACATATATTCACTGTTGAGAGAAGAAATGTTTGCGTTGCTGTAACAAATGCTGTCTCAAATCTCGTATTATTGACGCGATAGCATTGAAGGTTCGTTTGGCAGAAATTGTGGTGTTGGTGTCATTGGTTGTGAGCGAAAAATCAGCATTGTCCGTGACCGAAAAATCGAGAAAGATGCAAGTAAAATAAATAATAAAAATCTTTGGTTCGAGTGAGAATCGAACCCAAGCCTTCTGCATGGCAAGCAGGTGCTCTACCACATAGCCACACCATTGCCTAGAAGAGCTTTGAAAAAAAAAAAAAAAGATTATATGAATGTCTTGTAGTGGGAGAAGTCTCCTTAACACATGTAATATTGCATGGCAGAAGCGTAGAATCGCCAACCCATTACACCAACCATTAAAAAGGCCCACCCATTACAAAGCGCTCAGACATATTTAATCATCATCATCAGCGAAAGCACCTGTGTAGCTGTGTAGGTTCGTGTGCTGCCTTATGGACGCATAGTGGGCACTGCACAACTGTACTTGCAGTAGGCACTTTTGGATAGTTTGAAACAGTCGAGTTTACACTCACAGACGTTTGTTTCCTTGCAGCACAGTTGAGGCATGCACCGAGAACCGAAGCCAGGTTAGCAGTTGAGAAGGCGATACACACAGGGCCCAATTACTCTTGAAGGTGAAGCTTAAGCGTCTTCCAAGTTTTTGTCTTCTTTGTGTGCATTCATAACAATCAGGTATGTATTATAACGAATGAGAACATATTGTAAGATGATATGCCATATTTTCTGGTGTATAAGTAGCACCTTTCTATAAGATGCATCCGCTACACTTTAGAATTATCACAGGAAAAATTGGTATATAACACACATCTGCATATAAAACACAGGGATTTGAACCTGGGACACTCTACAGGCCATATTTATGCATTGCTGTACAGAAACGTTTTATACAAAGGCTATGAGCATAGTGTACATGGGAGTCTTCGCAGTTGAGCTCCTACGTAAGGTGTACATAGTTTACTTTGATGCACTTACATTTAAATGAACTGTACCTTCTATAAATCTTGAAAACTGCCCCTGAATTCTAAATATGAAAATTCAATGTTGAACACTCAATCCAGGCTACATCACCATCACGCCAGCACGCCTTGTTGATACGTAAGACGAAAATGTCCTAGTGACAGAGTTTGAGTGACGGAATGTCATGGCAGGTACTCATACGGCACATTGCGGCAGATGCCTGCGAGGCAAAACATGCCATATCAGTCTCTGCTGCAAATGGTCACAATGTTCAGTCTCAACACAATATATGGAAAACAGTAAGTGTGCTAGGACACAGACAACAAAAAAAGAACACACATAGCACATTATATGCGTCTTAGTGTGCTTACCCTTTTCGATGTGTCATATTACCAACTAGCTCGGACCCAGACCCTAGTTCAATTTCAAACTTCCATGTGCTATCTGGTACAGGACATTTCCATTTGATACGATAGTAAGGTGGCCTTTGCTGCATTTCTAGCATGCTTGATTTCAATGCTGCCTTGGTTTAGAGCAGAAATTTGACCAGAGACATCTCAAATTCAGTGCAATTTGCAAAGTTTCTAAAAAAATGGGGACGCATCATAGTGGTACTACCTCCAAGTTTGCCAGATAAAAATTCCCCCAGGTTTTAATTAAAAATGTTGAAAAATTTTTGTCACTGAGCCATCTAAAAACACATATTATTAAGGCAAACCGTGTCTAGCTTGCCTACAAACTCTTCTGTAACGATGATGCCACATCTGGTGTGATCATAGCCTATTCATAAAACATACATGTAGCATAAAAGAAACAAGCTGTACATCCACAACAGCTGCAACTACATCACTGCACTGAGCGAAAAAAATACAATAAACCGTTTTATTGCCCAGAAACATACTATTTTCAAAATGGAGGGAGGCAGGCAGTACACAGTTATAAAGTAGACTCTCGGTTAAACTGAACCAGAAGGGACCAGGAAAATGTGCTCTGTTTAACAGGAGTTCCGTTTACTGAGATATGAACATCAGTGCTGAATTCAAGCATGAGACCAATCATATTATGTAGAGGCGGCTGTTGCATTTATGTAGCAGTTCCGTTTGAGAGATTTCTGTTTACTGAGAGTCTACTGTATTGAAGTAGGAAAGGACTGAGATTTTAGGTAAACATTCTCTTGTGCATTGTTCATATTTCTGTTTGTTGTGGTCAGGTATTAAAAATACGAGCTAATGTGAAATTGCCAAGTCTTAAAATATACACTTAAAGCATTGTTCATCCATTAGCGTTTGGTAAACTTGCACATCTTTGTGGACTTAGCGATTAGCAATTTGTGTATCTCGTAAGTTACACATGATAACCCAACAACTGACACAGTGAAAATACTAGTACTAGAAATATTGATAACCACCTTGACAACTGTATCACAATGCAGATACAAGAAGTCCAAGCACTATCTTAAAACACTATTTGCCTTGACGAAGACAATCCCGCTTGTTGAAACGATGGCTCCAGTGATTATCTCTGTTCAACTTATTTTCTTTATCTAAAATATGAGTATCCTAGATGCAGGCCTACGTTGCTGACTATCTTACGCATTACACTTCAACAACCAGATAATTGAAGATGTGAAAGGCCTATCTTTACTTTAGCGCAAAGAAACATGAGGACATAAAAGAAGACACACTACAAAAAGACCTTGAGTTTCTTTGCGCTAACCATTGAGATATGCAGTACCAAGAGGCCACCAGTTGGTTTTCATGACAGGCCATTCAGATGCATATGCTGGCGGCTATGTTCTTCACTGGGGGTGTACCCCGTGCAAGTTTTGACACTTATCCAAACTGGCATGACCACACCCACGCTCAAGCTGCAATCAATGGCAGAATGTTCTATAGGCCCTGCACTTTCAAATGCAGCGACAGGTTCACCAAGTCAAAGGCTCCTCCCTTTAACTCCAAATTACCCTTGTGCCTACTGTGGTATCTAGTTCAGACTCTATGGCGTTACTCAGCTGAGCACAAGGCCGCAGGTTCGATTGCCGGATACAAAGGCCACATTTTAATGAGGGCTAAATGAGAAAGACACCCTCACACTTCGATTTACAGCAATACACAGCCAAATATACATTGGCAAACAGCTTAAATGGAAAGAAATGTACACCACAGGAAAGCTGTTAATACTGCTTTCTTTTAAGATAATCAGTGTATCAATAAGTTACCTAAACATTGCTTAGGAGGCTCCATGACCAAGTCAATCAACTATAAAGGCCCCTTTACTTAGAGCATTAATGCGTAGAAATCAATTGTGCGGCTTACTAGTTGTGACAAGTTACAGGATACCCTGGAACATGAATGCCTCCAGCATTTCATGCACGTTTGGAAGAAGTTGCTCTGTTCTTGAGTGGCACAAGAGTTTTAAAGATTATATCAGCTTTCCCATATGTGTAAATGAGGATAAGTATGCTAGCTTACCAAAGCCTTTAATTTCCCCCGCTGATGCTGTTTGTCTCTTCAGCCTTCACAGCACTGCATGCTACGTTTCAAACAGGGTATAGACGCTAAGACAGACACCACTTTGCAGCAGCATTGCTACATCGCGAGCCTGCTTTCGAGGAAGAGTCTGCTGCGGTCCTTGCAGCGACGCAGCCGCAAGTGTTAGACTCACCCGAGGAAGAAGACGAAGCCATGCTCTGAGAACTGGGTGTGCGTGGATGCTCGTAGTGCTGCTGAGCCTGTCGCCAGAGCTGCGACGGCTGGATGTTGAGGGATGACTGCTCGATCAGGGGGGTCAGGCCCATGAGAACCTGCGGGGCCGGCGGCAAAGGTTTTTTGAAGAAGCTTTTCTCCTTTGAGGAACAAAACAAAAGGAATACAGGGTCTGTTCGTAAAGTAACGAGACTTGATCTGGTAAAAAAGAATTTTTTGATCCGCTCAGTGCATATCATTTATATTCTTCAGAATAGTTTACCCGCCATGGTGTTCTAGTGGTTATGGTACTCGACTACTGACCCGAAGATCGCGGGACCGCATCCCGGCTGCCATGGCCGCAATTTCAACGCAGGCGAAAATGCTTGAGGCCCGTGTACTTAGATTTAGATGCACATTTAAAGAACCCTAGATGGTCAAAATTTCCGGAGCCCTCCACTACAGTGTCCCTCATAATCATATCGTGGTTTTGGGATGTTAAACTCAAACAATTATTATTATTATTATACTTCAAAATAGTTTCCTTGAACGTCGATGCACAAATTCCAACATGATTCCCACGCTGCAAAGGCTCCCTGAAAGTCGGCTACCATGACCTCTTTCAGAGGCTCTGTGACAGCCTGTCAGGTGGCGGGAACACCGTCAAAACGGTGACCTCTCTAGCTTCTCTTCAGATTTTTGGAACAGGAAGAATCTGCCGGGCTCGCATCATGGCTGTATCAGGGCTGCATCAGCCCTGATGTAAGCCTGGTAAACTTCTTCCTGTTTCCTAAGCTCAAGAGAAGCCAGAAAGGTTACTGTTTCGACAGCGTCCCCGCCATCCAGAGGGCTGTCACAGTCTCTGAAAGAGGTCATGGCAGCCGACTTTCAGGGAGCCTTTGTAGTGTGGAAATTGCGTTGGAATCTGTGTACCAATGCCCAAGGAATCTATTTTGAAGAATTCAAACAATATGTACCGATCAGATCAATAAGTTCTTTTTACCAGGCCCAGTCTCATTACTTTACAAACAGAGCTTGTAAAGAAGAGTAGTTTTGTGCAAAGTGCGAAGCTGTGAGAACGATGTATAGGTCATTATTACGTGCAACAAGACCCATGCTGCCTAGTCGAGTACCGGTCGCAACCGACTCTCACAACAGGGCACGAGGCATCTACGTTGGAGTACCGTGGATATATTTCTTCCTCTTGTGCTGCCACTCATCTACCATTACATTCACATCATTTTTTAAATTGACAAAACTCTAGCACACTCCCCTTCCACGTAAAATTATGACTTCTAGTAAGGAAATTTTAATTCAATGAGACACTTTAATTTGATGCTGATACTGGTCACAATATACCAGGCCTGGTGTCATCAATGTTATCATGACGTCATTACTGTGAGCAATATCTGCTGACATCGTGTAGTGGTAAGGCTGGGTGAGATAATGTTGCTTATTAAAGTCAGTAAGAGGACTGCGTATGTCCTATTTTTTCTGTCTGTGCTCAGCAACGATTGTGGGTATGAAAGGAGCCAGCGTAGTGTGACACTTCCACTTCCGTAACAAAAATAAAACTGGTTTGTAGCGTTCTAGTAAATTATACACGGCACTCTTAATCATGCCCATGTAGGCTTTTATTTCGTTCCTCATTGCAAAAATCTGCAACGAATGGAACCAGTTCCCAAACAGTGTTGCAAGTACTGCTTATAGGTGGCATTTTAAACAGGTCCTTTTGTTACTAGTCTCACTGCTCCTGAATGATGTCAAAATAGTGTGGGCATTTATCAGGCACTTCATCATCTGTACATGATCATCATCACATAGTGTTCTTCATCATCATCGCTTGTGGGGACACATCTTGAGATTGTTCTGAGCCTTCTAAACTACTTCTTGCATGACATATGTACCAGAGGCGTAGGCAGAAATTTTTTTAAGGGTGGGGAGTTCAACCATACTTTATGTATGTTTGTGCATGCATTTGTATGTGTGCGTGTATATATACAAATGCAAAATTAAAAAGTTTCCGAGGGAGGGGGGGGACGTTTCAACCCCCCTACCCTCCCCCTTCGAATTATTTTGCTACTGCGTATTATCTTGTTGCATCTTACACCACAATTCTTAACAGACAACAATTTGCGAGTTCCATGTTTGAGCACAGGTTGCATGGCTAACATGATCAGCCTCCTCTGGAGTGTTGAGAGGCCTAGAGGATAAGCTTAATGAAATTAAATAGATAAGTGTCGTGAGCTCTCAAATGTTGTGGTCACAAACACCACAAATCTCAAAGACTGTGCACAGGGTTTGACGAAAATGACATAAGAACAAAGCAGCATAACAGTCCGGCAGTCATTGAGTTCAGTTTGAAACTGGACATTGCCTTAGGGTGAAAGCATGGACACCTATGGTGGCGGCAACGTTCTCTTTTTTTTTTGGCAAGGGTGAAGCTGAGAATGAGGAAATAACCATGAAACTGCATGACAATGATTGCACTGGCTGTGTATTCAATGATGGAAGGTGCTAATAGACAGACAGGTAATGTAAACCTTGTTTCTTGCTGCCACAAACTGTTCTGGTAATAATAATAATAATAATAATAATAATAATAATATAATAATAATAATAATAATAATAATAATAATAATAATAATAATAATAATAATAATAATTCAGAGACATGTACAGAAAAGCATGACACATCTTCCACTGCTACAGGCGAGTTTAGACCACACACTAATTTAATGAAGCTGTTCGTGCTATTAACATTACATGCTAATCTTTCCACATGTATTCTGCCCTTCTTAACAGTTCTACAACGTCTCAAGTCGGTGACCTTCATAGTATACCTTGTGTGTTCACCATAATATGCTATTTTCTACGATTCTGTGATGCGTATGCCACTTTGTTTGCATTGCTTTCTAAATTGTATTTGTGTAATAAATTTATCACTAGCCTAATTGGTTAAGGATTAATATGCGTGATTCACTATCTCACTGCACTATATTATTCTTCCATGCAATACATTCTCATAGTAAATGCTTCTCACGTTACTGCAGTTCTTCATAATACCAATGGTAACATAAACACAATTTGAACATCGAAAAGAGAACCAATCTTTCAGTTGTTGTTTTTTTTTACAATTTTAAAAATACACTGTAGCGTAAAAAAAAAGAAAGGAAAGCTTGCACGCAGTACCCTTATGTCCCAGGAAACTGCACGTATCACCACCATGAAGACAATCGGTGACGGTGAAGGAGGGAACACTTGCAGCTGTGCAACCTCAGAATGTCTTGCCGCGCGCATTTACTTAGCCTGGAGTTTTGATGCCATCGATCATACAGAGCCATTGATTCAAGATCACAAACAGCAAAGCATAACAATGGTGCGGCTGGTATTTAACACACATGCGCGACATCTTACAATAAAATAACATCTGTGCAATAACAGTCACAGTAGAATCCTGGCCTCTGTGACGCGTGCTTCCCACATTTTATTCTCTAAAGGTCACATCACCTTACCTGATGGATCGAATGAGTCCAACAGACAATTAGGCCAAGAAGAGCATAGGGGATATTAATTGTTGTCATTTACTGTTAGTTACCAATTACGATGTCTATTGAAATTATTTAAAGTGGACGAAAAACCACCCTTTCCATCGGTGGGATCCAAAGGTTGTGGGTTCGGATCCCACCGACGGAAAGGATGGTTTTTCGTCCATTTTAATTCATTTCAACTGACATTGTAATTACTACACTGCAGTTAATGGCAGTGTCGCATATGCTCGCCTTGGCCTAATAGTCCATTGTATTCGTTTGGTTGCGTGTATCAAAGAAACGAGCCCCTCGAAAAAATTCCCCTTCTTTCGTTCTTACTTGATGAATGTCACGCCGCAGGTTTCTTGGGCCGGTCAGGTTCAGCCCTCGTTCAGCGCTGTATGAACGAGCCACGGATGACCAACCAAGCACACGATGCAGGGCACCGTTGCCCATCCGGCCTTCGCCACTAGGCCCCCCTTCTGCCATAGCTGCCTCTCTGCGACACATGTCAACAATGAACGAGATTCAGTAAATAATTATGATCTATAAAATGCAAGGACTCCCTTGTTACTGATTCCCATAGATCAAGGGTACATTGTCAAAGAACAGATTGATAAGCAGTGCAGATACATAACGAAATTCAATATCCTGCTGCTTGAGAAGGTGTACCAACATCCTGAATAAATGCACTGTCACGAATACCTTAACCTCTCCAGACAAACCCTGTATCTTTTTTTAAGGTTGAATGTTAAGTTATGAACAACCCGTGAAATGTGCAAATGATGGTGCTGCTTTTCAATGATTCGTTCAACGTAAGCTTTATATCACATTGACTGGAATGCTGGATTTTGCGACATCATGCACCACAGGTTCAACAGCCGTGCTGCTAATGGAGTTTTTTTGCGTGTGTGTGTGTGTGTGTGAACATTGATATTAAAATAGCCGAGACTGCTATTGTCACAGATGTGCGACTTTCTTTTATGACTGAAGAGCTTCTGTTAAGTGCGATAATTGAAATGACACGATGTATGAAAAACAGGGGTTACGCATCCACTTAAAAAAGCTGTCACTCAATGTTGTGTCTGTATGAATACGCGAATTTGAGGTAAATGGCATCTTGCTCGTGTATGTGGATCGTACGCATCAGGTCATAGTGTGTGAGCAGCATTCTAAACATTCGTAGAAGACAGGTTAACAAAAGTGCACCATTCAATGTTTACTGAAACCTGTAGGGCTTGCTTAGTGTTTGCTTTTAACTTTACTTCTGAGCATGAGAGATAAGATAAACAGTAAGTAAATAAGACGCTATAAACTGAATGACAGATTGAGGAAATTGCTTCAATCTTAAGTTCACCTTCTACCTCCAACGTCACTTGATATGCGAGAAAACGCAAGCATTGATTTTTCGAAATCCGGTATACCGAATTCTGATACATAGATGACGGCGCACTACAAGTTGGACGATAATGAACCAACTGAGCTGGCACATTCGTTGCGTGCATTCCTTCCTCAAAAGGGGGACGATTTCGGAGTTATTTTTTTGGGCGAAGAAGCAGCAAGATAAACAATCGATCCATGAGAAAATGAAACGTTGCTTTGCGAATCGCTCGTTCCATTTGAAGTACGATAATTAAATTTACGATCAAGTTCATCACGCGACATACTTTCTCGAAGAGGCAGTGTATGCATAGAGATATTTTTCCTTGGTTTTCGTATACGTGTAGATTAAGGTGCTATTAATAGCTCGTGCGCTGTGAAGCAAGCATGTGCCCAAGAGCTGGGATCTAACAGGAAGACATACGCGCGCGGCAACCACACACTGAAGTAAGGTGACAGCAAATCGTGCATTGACCGTACTATGGTAGCTGTTTACGTGGAATCAGGTGACTTCGTTTTGACCTGGGCGCACATACGACACCGAGAGCGATCGCCCTAGAAACCCAGGCGTAGGCTCATATGCTTACCTTTTCAGCCTTGCCGTGTAATTGCATCACAGATATGGGCTGTTTTCACCAGCATCGCGCGATGATGCGGCATGCATGTTTATGAACGATAAATGTGTTTAACGATGGTAAAACGCAAGTAGGCCGAGGTCCGATAAAAAGGAGAGTACAAAAGGAACGAATACAATGCCGTGTCGTTGTGTCAATACTAGCGCCCGATGGCACGAGCGAGTCGTGGAAAAACAAAACAGAAACCAACCTGTTGTCAGGAGAAGATCGACCAGCGCTACCGCTGTCGGGCTGGGGTGTGCCGTGGACGCAAACCGGTGGATTTTGCGAGGGTTCCAGCTTGATCCACGTAGGCGTTACAGAGGTGACGAGACGAGACAAAAAACAGCAAGAGGGCTATACTAAACATGCATGCCGCGAGGAGCGTTGCGAAGCGTCGCCCGACGCTGATAGCGCTAGGAGCGTCCACATTGGACAGTGTCGGAAAGCTGCGTCGACGGTCGCTACTATTTAGCTTACAGCGCCTGAATTTCGTGTGATCAGAGAGCTGCCGAATGGGCGCTGGCGGGCTTCGCGACCCGACTTGGTGACGACATCGACTGATTGCGGTGTAGGAAAATTCGCAGCAGTGATCGGCTCGGACGCCAGCGCGAGCAGCTGCACCACCGTCGCGCACCGTCGTGCCGCGGCTCGCAACGCTGAGGACGCCACCAGCGTATGCAGTAAGGCGATCATCGTCACTTGCTGGTTTCGGTTTCGCATTCGCATTAGGAATAATAAAAAGAGAAAAGGTTGAGCGTGCGTTTCATTCGTGTTGCTGTGCATAGAGGAAGGGAAATCGTTTTCAAATTGCTTTTTAGAGCTCAGCATTGGCAACAAGTACACAACGGCATCTTTCACCGTGTCCCAGGCCGTAGTCTTTCCCTGCGTCCCATTCCCAGCATCCAAAAACTCACAGGGTCCTTTATGTAAGACTACTCGAACGCGAAGGTCATCTTCTTCTCAGTTGATGTACTGATCTTCCCCCGGCCCCCTCCGAAAGCTAATAACGTCACACATTTTGTCGATCTGTGACGTCATGATGACGTCCCATATGGTGACGTCATCTCGTGATGATTTTTTGCATCACTCGTGCTGCGCCGACGCCGCAGGACGCCGACTGTCAATTTTCCCGTTTGATGAGGCATCTCGGGCATTCGCCTTAAAAAGCTTAGCTGTGCTTTCGAGCTTTGTGGCCGGGTACATGAGGAGGAGAGGGGGGGGGGGGCTAGTCGGGCCCAACTACCTGTGCATTGACAGCAAAGTACACGAAATAAATCGGCCAAAATGGATGCTTCGGCGCGTTGGTACGACATAATTAATAAAAATTTCCGCAACTTCCTCTGAGTTGTGCAAGGATGGGGCAGAGAAGTCTGGTCGACATTCAGCTGGCTTGACTAGGCACACGTGCATTCACCCGCCGATGCACGAACTGTTCACGTGATCCCATTGTAAATCCCGAGTATGGGCTATATAGGTATCGATCGGGTTCGATTGGGAATCGTTAGACAATCGCTCAGCACCAAGTAGCTTAATTAGCTTTCTCTATTTCTCGCTTCCTCTTTCTCTCTGTCTCTCTCTTATTTCTTTCTCTTCTTGCTTCTCTCTCTTTCTTTCTTGATCTCTGTTTTTTCTGTCTTTTTTGAGTCTGTTTCTATATCTCCTTCTTTCTCTGTCTTTTTTTTCTTTCTTTTTCTCTATGTCTTTCTTTGTATCTCTTTCCTTTTCTCTCTCTGTGCACTCGTTCTCTCGCCTATCCGAGTTATTGCATCCCACGCCTGACAAATAGGCGCAGTGGGAGAGAGCGTGCCGGGCGCACGTGTTCGGGGAGCGAAAAAGAAGAAAATGACGAAGAGATCGCGCGCCGGCATGGCTATGATAGTTTTCGCGAAGGCGAATCGAGGGATTGCCGAGCTTAAACTGTTCCGATGTTAAAAAGCACACAACGCGGCATCTTGCACTGTGTCCCAGGCCGTTGTTATTCCCCATGGATACCAGCCCCAACTTTCAAAAGCTGTAGCTGTACTTTCGAGATTTGCGGCTGAGGGCTGGGGGCTGGTCAAGCCCGACTAATTGTGTATTGAGAGCAATGTACAATTAATCAAATCGAAAAAAAAGAATGCGATCGCTAATTGGGCAGTGGGGCCATAAGTGTGAGGGGGAGGACCCAGTGGGGGTGCGACGCACCCACGTGGACGAGTTTGGGGGAATGGGGCGGACGCCCACCTCCCCTCGCAACCACGCAGACTACGACTACGGGTCCAACCAGTTTTGGTTGCCATGCACAGTACTCGCGGATTGAAATAGGACAATTTAGGGCTAAGTGATGCACATGCTTTCGTTTCTACAGTCTTCAGTTCGGGTCATATAGGCATAATTTCGACTCGATCGAACACGTAGAGCAGAGCCAACATTATCTTTAGAGACCAGATTCGTCGCCACAAGACGTGGTTATTTCGAGCAATCGCACATACAAGTCGTTATACTAATAAAATTGATGTCGCGTTCGAATCCGTGGGTATTATACGTGTGCAATATTGAAATTGAAATGAATGGAATTCGATGCAGTTGTCGATGTGCTAAATAATTTTCCTGCATACTCGCTAGAGAACGGAAATAATAATAATGATAATAATAAATATAATAGTAGGAAATGCGAATTCACCTAAGAGATCAAGCAAGAATACAAGAAACACTTCCTACTGCTGGAAATTGCCGCAATCTTTATGCCGGCGCCGCCACATGCTCCACGCCTAATATATGAGTTGAGCTGTTCATGTCGCGCTTGAGAATTCGTATAGAGACGTGCGCGCAGAATTGAACACTAGGCTCGATCCGACTTGCTTCCCCGTCTCTCCGCCCAGCGTTCTATAGTTTAGCAGGGACGACCGCCAAAAAAGCATCACTCGTTATATCACTCTGCAGCGGCAGCGGCGTTCTGGTCGTCGATCTTCTTCTTGATGTCTCGAAGTCGCTTGAGCAGTTGTTGGTAATCGCCAATCATTAGATTCCTGACCCACGACAACGCTCCCGGCGAACCGATCTGCGCCTTCACCGCGTCCTCGTACTTTGCATAGTTGTCGGTGTAGTACTTGAGGACCTGCTTCTTCAGAGCAGGAGGCATCGAAGGCGAGTCTGCAGTGCTCTCTCGCAGGCAAGCTTCGAGCGTGTCACACACAGCGATGCTGATCGCGTTGTGGCGCATGCGCTCTGAAGCACCATCGGCCAGGAAGGATTGTATGGCGGCGAGCAAGCTGCTGATGTTCATCTCGGGGTTCCAACTCGGTCCGGGAGCTGTGCCGAGCACGCTGAGGCACATAGACTCGCCGTAGATGTGGCCGTTGAACGACGCCTTGCCCACGCCGGTCAAGAAGCGCACGCGAGGCGGTCGCAAAGGGTAGTCGCCGGGGCACTTGAGCACCAGGTGGAAGAAGCCGCCTTCTAGAGGCGTACCCCAGGAACCCACAATAATGGCGTGCAGAACGGTCATGTCGTTCTCTTCGGGCGAGACGAACACGCCCGGCGGTGGGTCGGCGTGCAGCTCCGCCAGGTCGCTCTGAATCCTTTGCAGGCACTGAGGCGTCGGTTGTTCGTCCCCGGGATCTTGAGGTCGGCGAGCCATTCCGGTCGGGCTTTCTTCGGATGCTGTACTCTTGAGAAGAAGATGATGTCGTTGTTTGCCGCCAATATGGAACTTACCCACTATGGGGGATTGACCTAGAATTGGTGATCTGAACATGCAGATATTAATTTGGAAAATACATTTGAAAATACATCTCATTAATCTGGAAAACACATTTGGAAATACATGGATGCGTCCTTCGAAGGTTGTGAGTATGGATCCCACCGATGGAAAGGGTGATCTCTTGTCCACTTTATTTTCCTTTCCATTTAGTTCATAGTCATTACACTGCAGTTAAAAACAACAATGTCCCCTGTGCTTTCCTTGGCGTAAATGTCTGTTGGCTTCATTCATAGTCTGCTAACATTATACAGTGAGCAACGCTCGCGCACACGAATCGCAGCGGAAGAGAGCGAGCGCGTTTCGTCACGCGCGCTGACGTAACTTCCTTCCCCGTGCCACCCCTCCCTATGTAACAGCACGCACGTCGGGACGAGAGAAACCGCTTAATAAAGCGTGCGACAAATGCCTGTAACTCCGTTCATTCTTGACGGATTCGAGAAATTTTTGCAGCAATCGATTCGTGAGGCAATAAGCTTCGATACTGAGGTCATTCGATCATTACTCGGTAAAGTGGTTCAGGGTCCACGCAAGTTCACTTACCCTTCCTGTTCTCGTAGCTCTCACAAACTAAACTTTTTCTACCACATTGCCGCAGTGTTATTTTTAACATATTCGGTTTTCGTGTGGCTGAATTTCATGCGAAGTATAAAAAACGGCAGGAATGGGAAGTTGGAAGCTTGCGATGAAAAAAAATCCGTCAACAGGGGGTGGGTGCTCGAGCAGACGTTTCGACAAGTGGACTTGTCTTCTTCAGTTCCAGCCTTGAAGAAGTCCACTTGTCGAAACGTCGGCTGGAGCACCCACCCACTGTTTACGGACTTTTTCATGCGAAATATAGCGTTATGTGACTGGACTGCATTTTGTGTTGAATTTCGTGCCGCCATGTGAATGAACTTCGTGCATATGCGATTATTTGATGGCTTGACAGACTTACGTGAACTCTTATGTAATTTCTAGGTGCTCTTTTATGCAATTTTTCTTCATTGCAGGGATTGTTATGAATTCTGTTACCTGTGCAAAGGAGCAGCCGATGTTATATAAAAGCGCTAACATCTCCTAAACTACATATAATTAAAAATAAAAAAACTAAACTTTTGATGGTTCAAACTAGAACAGAAATGCACAAACGCTGTTCCTTCTCTCATTTATTGAACTTTGGATTTCTTTAACCTACTTTTTGTTTTCAATTCACGCCTGATATCCCCACTCCCATAATGACACCCGCTTGGCAGCAGTACGTAAATATAAATAAATAGATAAATAAATAAATAAATAAATAAATAAATAAATAAATAAATAAATAAATAAAGAGCAAGAAAGACACCGTCTATACTGCACTATATAGGTGGCGGGTTACTGCGGGGATCTTGAAACGACAACAGCGACAAAGACAACACAGAATGGACTGTTGGGCGAGTTGGTATTTCATTATCAAGAAAACTGCGCGAAAAACGTGGACGAAGGGATAAAAGAGCGGCACACTGAGCGCATACTAACAACTGAAGCTTTTATTGAAAACACGAAGAATGTGAAGGAAGAAAAAAACACAAGAACCACACGCACGTGCTCAAAAACCAGAAAATTCCTACATTTGCGCATCAAGATCAGCAATCTCTGTTTTGCGTAATGCCGATGAGGGCTTGGCGACACAACTATCTCCGGCTTTTAAAATAAAATAAGCTTCAACAAGCTCACGAGTCATACGTTCTTTGTACCGCGCGATGACTCTGGTTTCTCGGAAATCCAGGCTGCAATCCGGCACAAAGAACGTACGACTCGTGAGCTTGTTGAAGCTTATTTTATTTTAAAAACCGGAGATAGTTGTGTCGCCAAGCCTTCATTGGCATTACACAAAGCAGAGATTGCTTATCTTGATGCGCAAATGTAGGAATTTTCTGGTTTTTGAGCACGCGCGTGTGGTTCTTGTGTTTTTTTCTTCCTTCACATTCTTCGTGTTTTCAATAAAAGCTTCAGTTGTTAGTATGCGCTCAGTGTGCCGTTCTTGTCTCCCTTCGTCCACGTTTTTCGCGAAGTTTTCTTGATAATAGGGATATACTTAACGACAGCCAACGTACGTAGTTAATATAGCAAATAATGGCCTTCACCGCTGGCGTCCTTATGTATAATTCGCCTTACATAAAGATATAATGAGGCTCTGCTACCAACAGATGGCGGTGCACGGAGACAGGAGGAAAGGAACGGTTGGCATCCCGGATCTGTACCCCGTTTCCTCGGCGTAATCGAATTACTCGCTTAGCTAGCGGCTCGGCCGCAGTGCACCACGTGATGGGAGACCTAAGCGGGGTTTTATTTGGCCCTCAAACTAGGTTTGGACCGGTTCAGCCACGGGTGGCACCACCGCCTAGAGCTAAACGGGAACGCGGCATAACCGAATTAGCCGGAGGAGGTTTGGTGGCGGCGACGACAGCATAGACGCGAGAGTGCAGCGACGGACGAGAAGACATCGTAATTGCCTGTTCCGCAAGGAGCAAAACACGAAAGCAACCGTTTCGATATACAAGCCTACATAGTGTTTTGTCTTATAGTGAAAGTACAAAGGGGTCGAATACGTCGTCGCATTGGGAGAGCGATGGCTTTGATGTGAAACTGAACACGTTTGCCTGCAGCGTACGGGCGTTGGC
This sequence comes from Rhipicephalus sanguineus, assembly GCF_013339695.2. Classification (NCBI taxonomy): domain Eukaryota; kingdom Metazoa; phylum Arthropoda; class Arachnida; order Ixodida; family Ixodidae; genus Rhipicephalus; species Rhipicephalus sanguineus. Next base: position 19,909,625 of record NC_051179.1, read on the forward strand.
ACATCACACCACGTGTTGAGCTTGAAAGGTCAAGTGACGCGAGTACCCCCGTACGTAACCGGCACAAGCGTCGCTGACATGAACGTCTGAAGTCACAACAGCGACGGATTGCTAACTTTCTTGATATTCTAGCGTTGTGGTGTGGGCCGACGTTGGTGTTGTGGGCTCACTTGACGGGCCTTAGAGCATGTTTGCGTCCGCGCATCACAAATAGCGGAAATTGATTCTTTTTCATCGTTCCACGAGGACACACTATGTTATGTTTTCATCTTTCTACTCTCTTTCCTGAATGTTCTGTATCTACCGATTCCGACTTATACCACTCTCACGTCACTGTGCTGCCTTCTCACGTGGCGTCCCGTCCCGTTGTCCCGTCTGACAGCAGCACAATCGTGTGTCATCCGAGAGGTGTTGCGTGAACGTCGTAATGTCCAGAGCATTGTGTCCCAGGGAGTAGTACAACGTCAAGTCCCTTCAAGGAGCATTGTTATGGGTGGCGACAGCCTGTAAAGGTATATCTCAAATCGCCAGACAGTAATAATAATAATAATAATAATAATAATAATAATAATAATAATAATAATAATAATAATAATAATAATAATAATAATAATAATAATAATATCTGGTGTTTTAAGTGCCGAAACCACGATATGATTACGAGGCACGCCGTAGTGGAGGGCTCCGGAAATTGCGACCACCTGGTGTTCTTTAACGTGCACTGATAGTACATGGTGCCTCTAGCATTTCGCCTCCATCGAAATGCGACCGCCGCGGCCAGTATCGAACCCGCGACCTTCGGGTCAGCAGCAGAGCACCGTAACCACTGTTCTACCGAGGCGGACAAATCACGAGACAGTTAACAGGGGAAAAGCCGCCGAAAAGACAGGGGCCAAGAAGAGACAGAACATTGGAGGAGCGTTCGTCCAGTATCCTGTGTTTTCCGCTTCCAGAACAGGATAACGCGATCGATGACGCGTAAGAGCGTTGTTTCCTCCTACCAGCCCGTTAATCGGCATAATGGGCTCATCCTGCGCGTACAGCGTACCGGTCGGTCCATGCACTATTTGTGTTATGCATACATTGCGGTACGTGCTGTGTTGTCGGAAATATGTGCGCATCATTGGGGACCTCTGGCAAGGCCGGTGCCTGCTGCTCGTGCCGAAAAAGTGAAACGGAAAGGAGCTTACAGCGTGATCATATGGAGGCTCTCGTACTCGACCTCTTCCACTCAGACATTATCATTTGTAAGATAGATCACTGTGATCTAACATGGTGATACACTAGCGATGTGGTATGAAGCTGTGTATCGGCATATTTCTGTAAAGCTGCTGTGATGACACACAAGGAATGCCGCCGCGTTATTGCTTCTCATCACTTCAAGCTTCCATCTTCTCCTAAAACTCTGTCTTGTAACACTGCTGATCACTATATACATGCATGGAGGAAGGATGTATACTCGCTCGCTCGCTCACTCACTCACTCACTCACTCACTCACTCACTCACTCACTCACTCACTCACTCACTCACTCACTCACTCACTCACTCACTCACTCACTCACTCACTCACTCACTCACTCACTCACTCACTCACTCACTCACTCACTCACTCACTCACTCACTCACTCACTCACTCACTCACTTACTCACTCACTCACTCACTTGCCAGGTCATCCACTCATTACCACATTCCCTCACTCACTATACTCTATTTCATACATCAGGTACAACGCTGTGGAAGCTAGGCAAAAAGTTCGGCCAGCAAAATGCATAACTCCGCACGTCTCGTGGTCGATTTCTGTCGTTCCAAACGCTCACACGTAGGGTGCCTACATGACCGGTGGTTATGTAGGCTCCCTAGCTCACATGAGCCTTCGCGCGACGCGTCGCGACGGCGCGCGAATGAAACACCAAAAATAAAGAAAACAAGGCGCTATAAGCAATCCAGCCGTATGATAGCAGCCGTATAACCGAGTTTTTAATACGCTCGCGCATGATGTCGCAAGGTCTATGTGGAGCGCGCCCGGTTTTCTTCACACCCGTCTTCACCGCCTGGATCCGTGCCTACGACTCACTATTCCATCTGGCCTACCCCGATCCTAGACGACCCTTCTCTGCCGCATGTTGCTTGGGGTGTCTTTTACGAAAGTCTTTGTTTGCCGCATAGGAATGACAGACAGAGCTGCACGTGATCGTTGCGGCAATGACGAAACCATTGAACATATTTTATGTCAGTGCCCTCAGTACACCTGTCAGCAGTGTTTGCACGTCTCGACAACCAGCCGCTTTCTGAGCAATTAATCTTGGAATGCAGCAGAGATCGAGCTTTACACCAGAAAGCGAGGAAGGCGCTGTTGAAGTTTCTGCGAGCGACCCGCCTCGTTGAACGATTGTAACACACCTGCGTGTGTGTGTGCGTGTGTGTGTGCGTGCGTGTGTACGTGTTTGTGTGTGTGTGTGTGTGTGCTTCCCTCCCTCCCTATCCCATTCCTCTCTTCCTTACTTTTCTGTCCACCCTTACCCCTTCCCCAGTGCAGGGTAGCAAACCAGATATTTGTTTTCTGGTTAACCTACTTGCCTTTCCGCATTACATTTCTCTCTCTCTCTCTCTTTATTCCTGAGGCACAAAACATATTTATTTAATGCTCAACCTAAGAGCGAAAAGAAAAATCTATTCTGGGTGGCGAAAACACTGAACTATTTCTTAATGCGAACGAATGTACTGCAAGCAGTCTCGCTAGCCTCCACCGCGTTGCACCTGATGTGTGAAACGGAGTATACGTACCTCCCTCGCTCTTTCACTCACTCACTACCACACTCGCTCACTCTCAATCACGCACTATACGTACCTCACTCACTATCTCATTTGCTCACTATCTCACTCGCTCACTTGCTACCTCACTCACTCTTTCACTGACTCTCTCACTCTTTCACTACCTCACTCGCTCACTCTCAATCACTGACTACGCGCCTCACTCACTATCTCACTTGCGCACTCTCAATCACTCACTAGCTCACTCACTCACTGCGTACCTCACTCACTATCTCACTTGCTCACTATCTCACTCACTCGCTCACTTGCTACCTCACTCACTCTTTCACTGACTCTCTCACTCTTTCACTACCTCACTCGCTCACTCTCAATCACTGACTACGCGCCTCACTCACTATCTCACTTGCGCACTCTCAATCACTCACTAGCTCACTCACTCACTGCGTACCTCACTCACTATCTCACTTGCTCACTATCTCACTCACTCGCTCACTTGCTACCTCACTCACTCTTTCACTGACTCTCTCACTCTTTCACTACCTCACTCGCTCACTCTCAATCACTGATTACGTGCCTCACTCACTACCTCACTCGCTCACCACGTACCTCAGTCACTATCTCACTTGCTCACTATCTCACCCGCTCGCTCACTTGCTACCTCACTCACTCTTTCACTGACTCTCTCACTCTTTCACTACCTCACTCGCTCACTCTCAATCACTGACTACGCGCCTCACTCACTATCTCACTTGCGCACTCTCAATCACTCACTAGCTCACTCACTCACTGCGTACCTCACTCACTATCTCACTTGCTCACTATCTCACTCACTCGCTCACTTGCTACCTCACTCACTCTTTCACTGACTCTCTCACTCTTTCACTACCTCACTCGCTCACTCTCAATCACTGACTACGCGCCTCACTCACTATCTCACTTGCGCACTCTCAATCACTCACTAGCTCACTCACTCACTGCGTACCTCACTCACTATCTCACTTGCTCACTATCTCACTCACTCGCTCACTTGCTACCTCACTCACTCTTTCACTGACTCTCTCACTCTTTCACTACCTCACTCGCTCACTCTCAATCACTGACTACGTGCCTCACTCACTACCTCACTCGCTCACCACGTACCTCAGTCACTATCTCACTTGCTCACTATCTCACCCGCTCGCCCACTTGCTACCTCACTCGTTCACCCACTACCGCTCATTGCGACGTTCATGAAAAAAAAAACATAAAAAAGCTCGTGTTTACCTTAGCTTATGACGCTTTCGACAGAGTATCAGCTCAGGCTAACATACATATTTTTCTTTTTTTACTTCGTGGACACCGCAGGTAGGACGTGATCTCAACGGTCCTCTGTGGAATATGTGAGACTTGCCTCATACCACTTTTTGTTCGCCTATTCCGTCACTTCTCGCACGTGTGCTGCAGCTTTGGACAATCGCTGTCAGTTAGAACGTGCTCGCGCCGCAGTCCAAGGAAACGACAGCTCGGCTTCCAAAATCCCCGCTGTCATTAAAGCGGCACGCCGCCGGATAACATATGGCTATACACTTGGCTCCGCAAGACGGAAACTTAGACAAAAATGAAACGCACACTGCAAGCATGCACTTCTTCGAAAGGGTGCCTATTTTGGAGCCGCATAATATATAAAATTGGCTCTGATATGTTTAAAGGGAGTATACCGAAAGCTTGACTGGTATGAGCAAAATATGGCAAAACCAATGAGCAGCACCAATGGCAAACTAGATTTAGCTGCAGTGTACAGTACTCACAGACATAAACGCAAAAATTTAGGGCTAATAAGTAAGGCATGTACTTTCGTTTCCAGCGTCTACAGTACGTGTCATATCGACGTAATTTTGGCTTGAACACTTGCATCACAGTCAACATTAACTTCAGCGGCAAGAGTTTCAGCGACATATGGCGCGGTTATTACGAGCAATTCGTCACAGTAGTCGGTTATACTAAAAACAACGTCATCGCGTTTCAGTCCGTATGAGCGAGCATGCTGTTGTGTTGGGACGGTGTATCTAACCGAGGCTTGAAAGCAGGGAGCTGAATGACAGCGAGAGATGCACGTTCTTTTTTCTTTCACCAGCGAGAAGTCGCGGTCACTCACGGTTCTTGGTTATCTGTCTTCTATATCATTTTTGCCCGGTTCCCCTTCAAGCCCTGTCATTTATTTTCAATAGCAAAGCAGCTAAATTTCACTGCTATGTTAAATGCCGCACTGGTCTTGCGAATCATATTGTCACGTGGTCATTAAAGACGTAACTCTTTATTTGGGCGAACTTCTTCCAGGGAAACGCGAAGTCAAACTACAAGAAATACACGCGCGCACACTGATAACGGCGAACAGAGCGTCGGCCGTCGATAATCTGATCTGCGGTTAGGCGCGTCGGCATTTATACGCGCTGCATCGAACATTCGAGCCTTATCGCTGGTGGCCGCGCTGTTTCCAGAATAAACTCAACTGTTCGCGCTTTCGCGCTCAAGCCTATCAGTACTACTGATTCTGAAGTAATCTGGAAGGTTCCCAGACATTGGGGCGCGGTCAGTGCATGACAGTGATTACACGTGTAACGGACCAGTTACATAGAAGTAGCAAAAGAAGCGGGCGTGGCAATATAGTATCACGCACGCGCACACATTCTTCAGTTAATACAGATTTTTATCAAGATGCTTTGACAGTAAGGCACCCGTCGTCTTCACAGATGAGCTATACGTCAAGGCGAAAATAGTTTGTCGCTGCCAAAGTTACACTGAAATGACTAAATTAACAAGAACTTGTTAATTAACATTTCAATTACCAACTTGAGGGCATTTGTTATAAGGCAAAGTTTTAGGGCGTTACAAAATATGGCATACCCATTCCTTCAAAATTCAATAAATCGTACGTAATTCGAAATATTAATAATCTAATTTCCGGGCAACGAGGTAGGCGATATCTTTTTCATGATAAAATAAGGTAGGATTGCAAACACTAATGCAAAAGACAAAAGCTTTTAAACAGTTCGTAATTAACTTCTTAATTACAAACGGCGTCACTACATGTGACATGCCTATTTCTTGAAAATCCAATAAATCGCCCGTAATTTGAGACATTCGTAATCGAACTTAAGGCCGCGACCTAGGTGATATCGGAACCGAGCGCGTCCGGCGCGCAGGAAAGGCGGCCGGGCTGTTACGTCAGACCTGAACTTCCCGTGAGGAAGAAGGAATGAACGTTGAATGAAGGAGCGTCGTGGCAGTATGTTGACTGCGGAACACTGCAGAAACGAGGAGCGGAGATACAAATATTTCGGGGGCCCGTTTCACTCGCAAAACGTGGGAACTTTTCTCAACCACCCCATCACGGAATGAACTTGCTCCCGAGGGTTACTCATTCAGTTTACCGCATTTAATTTATTAAGGCGAAAGCCTTAGATGCCTCACCAAACTCGAAAATTGACCGTCGGCGTCGGCGGGGTCAACACGAGTAATGCAAAAAATCATCATCAGGCGACGGCGTCACCAAATGACGTATCATGACGTCACAGATCGCCTACATGTGTGTGTCATGTGATAACGTGACGTTATCACATGACATCGTCGCTTGGTCGAAGGTGGGCAGATCACGGAGGCAGCACAAAACCAGATGAAGTGCTCAAAGCTCGCAATGCCTCCGATCCTGGAGGCAACGCGAAACACGCTATAGGTGCAGAAAGCTTTCGGAGTGGGGCGGTGGAGGATTAATACATCTACTGAGCAGAAAAAGAAGAAGATGAATTTCGCCCTTGAGTCGTCTTAGGCGAATACATAAGGGACCCTGTGACTTTTCGCTGTTGGTTGGGTAGGAGCCCAGTGTACAGGTTGAAATGAGCTAACTCGATTCGACACGCAGCGCCGGTCGAGGCATCATAAGTAGGGCGTTGGCTGCACTGGCGTCCAGTGGTGTGGCTCGCATTCGCGTGATAAAAGTGAGTGGACGGAAGGTGGCAATCATGGCATCCATTAGTGACGAGCATAGATCGACATTCAAGCGCATGTTTGTGTTATAGAGAGGCCAAGGTGAGCGAAGAAGTGGCACGGGAGCGACGCGATACAGATAACCATGCACGTGTATGACTGCATAATGCGTGTACACAGCACTTATGTGCTTAGGTTACAGTACGTAGTACTCGTGGCTTCACAGCTACTGATTAATTAGTCAGGCTTAAAGAAACAACATAGAACAAGCTGGTACGATATATAGTCACGAGGCCTACATGACATTTGGTCATTCGTCCTCCTCCACGATCAACCCAACATTCGTGCATTAATTATTCGAACAATTAGAGAAAACATAATGACAACATTAAACAAAAAGCAGCTTGCCTACCGTTTGCTGGGGCATCCACCCCCATGTATGAATGCTAATTAACGCGTACATGTGTATTATGTGAGCAGAAGCACCCGTCAAAACTAAGCGTTCTACTAAGGTTGAGCGTTGGGCTAGTTGGTGCAGCATAATCCAAAGGTTTCACAGCGCATACAACGAGGACGAGCAAAGAAGAGACACACACAGCGCTGAACTTACAACAAAAGTGTATCAGTGTTGCGTCGCTTGCTCTTTCGAGCAAGGAAAGCGAATTTTTATCTCAAAACTTGTGATACCGATAATGGGTTGCTGTTCCTTTGACTGATTTTGTATACCTCGTCTGCTCTGTTCTTCCTTTTTTCCTGTAAAAATGCGCATATATATTGCCGTGGCAGGAAAATAAAAAGCCAGTTGTAAGTTCAGCGCTGTGTGTGTCTCTTCTTTGCTCGTCCTCGTTGTATGCGCTGTGAAACCTTTGGATTAAGCGTTCTACTTTGTTTCTTGATGTTTCTTAGACCTACTTTCATTCATTCATTCATTCATTCATTCATTCATTCATTCATTCATTAAACGGCACGTGCGTATGCACCTCGGTCTGTATATGTGGCTGCTATAGTTAGTGCAAGCTTCCTGCAGAACCCTTCCCCCTTCCCCTTCACGCGTACATATTCTATAAGAAACGTCTGACAGAGGAGGAGGAGGAGGAGGAAAGAAAACGTAACTGAAATGTCAGTTGACGAGGGGTTCACCTGTGGTCAGGTGGCAACAGGACCAATCGAGAATCTCCAGTTCGGTGTTCCGAGTGCGAGTCGTACCGATTATTTTGCATGCGGTGGTACGCTGTCATCGATCTCGCTGGCGCAAGGTGTGAGGCTAACCAGGTTGTTTACGCCACTAGGAAAGACAATTAGAACGAGTGCAGCTGATCGATCTGTTGCGGGCCACTACGCGCACACTACTATTCTGGGTCGAAGCGACGTCACTGCAATGCACAAGCCTGCCGGCTTAGCCTTCTTTTCTGTCGGCTGTCATTAGAGAGAGCCATACATATTCCTGCAGTCCATTATTCACCTATGCGGAAGCGCGCCTCCCAGTGGAAGTTCCGCAGGTTAATCTGGTTATTCGCCCTTGCATTTTAGGGGCGAAGCTCCTTAAGGCGGCACCCGTTCGTCCCTCGTCGTGCTCGTAGTAGTGAGTAACAAGTCTTACCCTTTGACCTCCAAGGTGGTGCCGGTGGGAGATTTCTCCTGTGCGTTGTTGAACAATAAAAAATTCGCAGCGTGCGCGTTAACTAAAAGCCGAATTCTTCTGTCTCTGTAGAAGTGTAAGTGTTAGCTAAAAGCCGACTTCTTCTGTCTCTCATTCCCATTAGCAGCCATTGTTTACCTCCAAGGTAGTGCCTGGTGAGATTTCTCCTGTGCGTGATTAAACAATAAAAATTTTGTTCAAAACGCCGTTGATTGATGAAATAAACCAACGAAAGACGCCAGATGTTTTGTAAAAACAAAACGAAAGAACGCCAGATGTTTCTAAAGCAAAACGAAAAAGACGCCAGCTGCTTAACGAAAGACGCAAGGTGTTTTCTAAAGCAATGGTTTCTAAACAATGAAAATTCACAGCGTACATGTAAAATTAAAGTGAGCTGCAAGTCGTCATAACTCATCGAACCTTTAGTATAAACGCGCCCGATCTCACGTCGGTGATGATGTACTGGGCAGAATTCACGGAAGATTCACGGTTTATCGATGAACCTCCGCAGCTTCGCCCACTCATCATCATTCACTCCGTGGATATGCTGTGATTTTTTTTTCTATGCTTCACGCGTACTCACGCAAAACCTGCAACGCACTTCTTGCGCAAAAGTGTTAGTTATTACCCGTAAGGGAACCTCTACGTCTTCTTGCATACATATGGGGCGCGGGTTTGAACGGACACGGGGGTAACCAAGAAGGTTGCGAAGTACCGCCGTGACATTGTATATTGACACTCGGGTGCTGCAATGACCGGGCTTGGTCGCCGTGTGAAACGCGCCTCTTTCTATAGAGGGGGACTTGAGGTACGCTCACCTGCGTCCGTTGTCACAATATATTGGCGTAATTTCTATTGTTCTGAGTTCCGTGTCACTTGCAACGTTTTTCAAGCGAAGCGTGTATCGCCTCACAAATGTCGTTGGCATTCTATGTGCGACCGAAAAAAAAAGAAGAAAAAAACCGGCACCCGCGAGTTTACAGAAATGCTGGTGTATACAAACGAGGCCTTCGGAGGTGCGCCGGGCACGTGCGCATTTGTACGCGCCGCTTTCCAATAGTTGATGCTCTCTCGATCGTGGGCATGTGGGCGATCAGCCGTTTCTGATACGGCAATCTGATCTTTTATCGACGTTATCGAGATGACTTGATATTTCGCGTTGCCAAATTTTATTGTTGCCTCGACATGAACGCATGGCCGTCGTTGTTGCCTGTAGCAACTGAAGTGATGCACTGCTAAATACGTGAATGACGGTGCGATTCCCGGCATGGGCGAAGGAAGCAGTTAGGAGGAAGCATTGCGCAATGGGATGGAAAGAAAGAAAGAAAGAAAGAAAGAAAGAAAGAAAGAAAGAAAGAAAGAAAGAAAGAAAGAAAGAAAGAAAGAAAGAAAGAAAGAAAGAAAGAAAGAAAGAAAGAAAGAAAGAAAGAAAGAAAGAAAGAGAAAAGTCACGCCATATCCACGAAGTGAATGATGTTAGAGGACCTTGCTTGCTCGGAGATGATCGGGTAACCCGTGAATCCTCCGTACAAATTCCTCTATCGTCACAGCCGTTCCAACGTATCGAGAAGTCGGTTCCGCGGCAGAAAGCGTCAAGAACGCGTGGGGCTTACCCAACTGACGAATCACAGCGAAGAGTTCTTTTCGACGGTCCTGCCAGTATTGAACCGTGTTGGGTATGCCACGCGTGAACGCCAGGCTTCTGTTGAGTACGTCGTCGAGGAACTCGCGTCCACCCGTCTCGAACTGCTGCCGCGTGATTGCACTGGTGGCGGCGTTGCTTTTGAACGTCATCGTCTTCTCGGAAACTTTGTGCCTCATTACTTTCATCGCCATGTAGAGCACATGCTCTGCTCCCACTTGTACTCCCACTTATCTTATACTATACTTTTCCAGCTGAGAGTAGCAAAACAGACACCATTCCGGTTAGCCCGCGTGCCTTCTGCCTTTGAGCTTCCTTCCTTATTGTTCCAATAGAAAATGCGTTTATTTATTTATTTATTTATTTATTTATTTATTTATTTATTTATTTATTTATTTATTTATTTATTTATTTATTTGAACGATACCCAGAGCTTCGCCCACTCGTCATGATTCACTTCGTGGAGACGCGTGGATTTTTTTATATGCTTCACCGCATAACATTTTTGCAATGCGACAGAGCTGACTTACGTTCTTACTTCTCCTCGAGATGGTTGTAAAGCTTTTGTTGCAGTTTCCTACGCCACATACACGCCATATGTTATGATAAACAAATCAATCAATCACATGCACTCTACTATGGAAAAGCTGCACGTAGCTGTCCCGGTATAGCGTAAATAGACTCTGATAAAGCGTGTATTTAGAACAAACGGCAACTATTTAGAGTAACTTGAAAGAACGTGAGCTCGGGCATGTTGGTAATCCATCCTAACACCTATAGCGCACAGAAGGGACAGGAACACAAAGATACAAAGATAGCGCTACGTCGACTTTGTATCTTTGTGTTCCTGTCCCTTCTGTGCGCTATAGCTGTTAAGATATTTAGAGTAGTATGTACTCTGAGAAAGCGTTTAGAACAAATTGCAAACGCTTTAGAGCAGTGGTTCTCAGCCATAGATGTTTTGGGGACCCCTTGTGGACCGGTGGAAGTGGCCCCTTGCAGTTAGAGAAGAAAAAAAAAGGGGGGGGGGGGGTCATAAATTAACACAACACGCAGCGTGAAATAAGTACCTCCTGTTTCTCCCTGGCAAAGAGTGGTCAAACTAAAGTGCCCCGCCAATTCGATCTCAACAGCTTGCCAATAAGTTGTGGGATCTTCAGCCACATTTAACCTGTTTCTAGATATGTTTGCTCTTCAAATACGCAAGCCTTGAAAAAGCGTGCTGGCGTGTATATGGCGTAGAAAACTGCGACAAAAGCTTTACAACAATCTCATGAAGAAGGAAGGACATAAGTCAGCTCCGCCGCAATGCAAAAATATTATGCTGTGAAGCATATAAAAAAAATTTCACCATCTCCCACTAAAGGGAACCATGTGGGGATGCGAAGGAGCGCATGGGTCGACTTAAAGTTCCGTTCATCGCGGGCAACTTGCCTGATGTTAACGCGTCCTTGCACGTTGAGCATAACATGAATTCACTGTAGTTGCTGTTGTTGTTACTCGTCCCGAACTCTTGTTGGAGCACGCCACCCGGGTTCATCGCGCGTCTGCAGAATCTCGTTCCTTAACGCCATCACGTGATTGCTGAGAGAGCGTAAGGGGGGAGGCAACAGCGTCTTACCCAGCCCCTTACACAGGCCCGAACGCGCTAGCGCGTGCCAGCACACGTGTTTTAGGGGCGAAGCTCCTTAAGGCGGCACCCGTTCGTCCCTCGTCGTGCTCGTAGTAGTGAGTAACAAGTCTTACCCTTTGACCTCCAAGGTGGTGCCGGTGGGAGATTTCTCCTGTGCGTTGTTGAACAATAAAAAATTCGCAGCGTGCGCGTTAACTAACAGCCGAATTCTTCTGTCTCTGTAGAAGTGTAAGTGTTAGCTAAAAGCCGACTTCTTCTGTCTCTCATTCCCATTAGCAGCCATTGTTTACCTCCAAGGTAGTGCCTGGTGAGATTTCTCCTGTGCGTGATTAAACAATAAAAATTTTGTTCAAAACGCCGTTGATTGATGAAATAAACCAACGAAAGACGCCAGATGTTTTGTAAAAACAAAACGAAAGAACGCCAGATGTTTCTAAAGCAAAACGAAAAAGACGCCAGCTGCTTAACGAAAGACGCAAGGTGTTTTCTAAAGCAATGGTTTTCTAAACAATGAAAATTCACAGCGTACATGTAAAATTAAAGTGAGCTGCAAGTCGTCATAACTCATCGAACCTTTAGTATAAACGCGCCCGATCTCACGTCGGTGATGATGTACTGGGCAGAATTCACGGAAGATTCACGGTTTACCGATGAACCTCCGCAGCTTCGCCCACTCATCATCATTCACTCCGTGGATATGCTGTGATTTTTTGTCTGCGTTACGCCAAGCTAGGACAGCATATGGCAGCCCGGGCCCCTAAAGCGCTCTGCACGTATCATCATCAAGGCGATCGAAGAACAAGACGAAGAAGACTTTTCCTTGGCGCGAGCGCGCGCTCTGCACGTCTCATCATCAAGGCGGTCGAAGAAGAAGACGAAGAAGACTTCTGCTTGGCGCGAGCGCGCGCTCAATATGTTACATATGTGGCTATGGTAGGTTTTAGAAAGCGGACGGTCGCCAATAGAACTACGGACAAAGCCCAGCGCAAAAGCTGCTTCGCATCTAAAAAATCACAGCATATCCACGGAGTGAATGATGATGAGTGGGCGAAGCTGCGGAGGTTCATCGGTAAACCGTGAATCTTCCGTGAATTCTGCCCAGTACATCATCACCGACGTGAGATCGGGCGCGGTTATACTAAAGGTTCGATGAGTTATGACGACTTGCAGCTCACTTTAATTTTACATGTACGCTGTGAATTTTCATTGTTTAGAAAACCATTGCTTTAGAAAACATCTGGCGTCTTTCGTTAAGCAGCTGGCGTCTTTTCGTTTTGCTTTAGAAACATCTGGCGTTCTTTCGTTTTGCTTTTAGAAAACATCTGGCGTCGTTCGTTGGTTTATTTCATCAATCAACGGTGTTTTGAACAAAATTTTTATTGTTTAATCATGCACAGGAAAAATCTCACCAGGCACTACCTTGGAGGTAAACAATGGCTGCTAATGGGAATGAGAGACAGAAGAAGTCGGCTTTTAGCTAACACTTACACTTCTACTTCTACTAACGTTTCCTACTGGAACATGCCAATGGCTGCTAATGGGGAATGAGAGACAGAAGAATTCGGCATTTAGTTAACGCGCACGCGACGAATTTTTTATTGTTCAACAACGCGCAGGAAAAATCTCCCACCGGCACCACCTTGGAGGTCAAGATCTGGTACTAGCGTTACGACTGGTTACGCACTACTACGACTACGAGGGACGAACGGGTGCCGCCTTAAGGAGCTTCGCCCCTAAAACCACGCGCCTCCACGAAGTGAATCATGACGAGTGGGCGAAACTCTGCGTATCGTATGGGTGAGTAACCGTACGTTACCCGAGCGTTGCCCCCTATAACGTAAATTGAGTGGCATAAAGTGACTAAGAGTCGACGACAAAGCTAGGTCCTAAGATCCATAATGTGTACGCTGAAGTCGCCGACTAGAATAAAGGGCTTGTGCTTACAGGTGTTTTATATTGTTCTGTTACAATTGTGATTCATATTAGACTATTGTTAAACCTATTGTTAAAACCATGCGTCTCCCCGAAGTGAATCATGACGAGTGGGCGAGTAGGTGTGTAACCACGGACACGGACGCCACATGGACGGACATGTCTCGGCCTGAAGGTGCTTCGCCACTAAAAAAAGGTCGTAAGCGGAGCTGGCTGACAGGCATGGTCTGGCAGACTACCTCCCTTTATAGATGACTCTAGGACACCACCGTGCTCTAGGGTGAATAAAAGTTTTTCTTGTTCTTCATCTCGAGGATGGGCTTCGCGACCTCCCTAGGGACTTTGAGAATCACTGCTTTAGAGTACTATATATGAACTCTACTACGCGCAATGACATCACAAATTAGTATGGAAGCGACACTAACTTGCAAAGATCGGCTTTACCTAAACTGGCTTGACCCCTCAACGTTTGCTGGTTTCTGAAAAATGTAGGGATAAAGTTATTAAATTATCAACGAGACTTTTTGTAAGGATTTTGATCTTTCGCAGAGTTCTCGTCTTGACGATTTAAATTATTTATTGCAACACAAATAGTACTATGAAGGAAATCGTAATCGAATCTCAACAGGTGCTGCTTTTTTTCTTTTTCGATCACGCATGTCAGTCTTCATGTCTACATGCATTCAAGTTTATTTAGTGTCTGAAGAAAGAGCAAGAAATAACGGGGCGTTATGCTTTTATATATAGCATCTCTTCCACGTGTGTGCCCTTCGTCAAGTCGTATATAGGACGAGAGGCAGGAATTCAGGCTTTTGACTGAGACCGAATTGTATAACTTTCGGTGAATAATCGAATCTACAGAATAAATATACAGTGTCGGTTTCTCTCTTCTTCTTTAATAACACAGTTTACAGGAGAAGTCGGTGCCCTTATTGGCCTCCTACACCTTGTACTTACATATAGGAACTGTTTATTGATTCTATGTTTCAACACGCTCAAAGTATAGGTCGGGGCAAATCGAAGCGATGTGACAGCCTGCGCGTCGTGCGGACGAGAAAGAAGAAAGGAAAAGGACGTTAAAGAAAGCTAACACACATCAGATACACAAAGCGCCTGTACGCGCAAAGAACGGGCTCACTGCAGTCGATCCTCCTCCTCTATCGAAGTACCGTGCAGTACACCACGAATATCTGAGCTGCACGAACAACAGAGTCATAGGTGTTAGTTCTTATTCAACTGTTTCAATGACCAGATGCTTTCTCGATTGCATTCAGCATTATCGATTGGCCGCAGTAGGCACCGGCTTGGGCGGCCCCTTACGAAACGTTAATTACGACCCGTGAAGAGCGGCCACTGGCAAATTCACAAGCTCTAAATAGCCGGCTAATATAAGTTCTACACTGCTGCATGGAACTAACAAAACAAAGGGGCGGCCGGGGGGGGGGGGGTTGGAATGAACTTAGGCACAACAGGCAAGCCTGTCTGTTGTCGCGATGATACGGTGTCACTTCGCGTTCCTGCGACAGGTCTGATTCCCGCTTATCTTTGTTCTTCGCCGATGACATGGCGTTACTGTATGACAAGGACGACAGAGAAAAATGGCAAAGAAGCGTAGTCGCTTGCTTTTTTCAAGCGAAGCTTGATATGAGTGGCAGAATTCGGGAGCGTCGGCGGCATCGTACCTGAAAAAATTACACCATCTCCCACTCAAGAGAACCGAGAGGGGATGCGAGGCAGCATTGGGGGCGCACACCAAGTTTCCGTTACGTTCCCTCGGCGTTTCCGTTAGTGTGTGACGTTTGTATTTAGTGTTTGTGTTATCATTACGTTGTGTTTGTGCGTTGCTTTCCGTTAGCACCGAGTGAACGTGTGGCGCCGACGTTGACGTTACATTTCATCGGAACGGGAGCGAAGCTGGAATGACGGAAGCCGACCGAGCGCAGGCGCTTATATACACATGAAATGGGGGAGGGAGAGGAGAGAGTGGGTTACAAGCTGTATTTGGCTGCGACGCGGTTGCATCACGTGGGAGGAAAGGCTGCTCCACGGCTGCAGCGCGGGGGAGGAGAGGAGAGAAGGCGACCGAACACCAGCGTCAAGGAGGAGAGTGGGAGAGAGAGTAGGCGCATGCGCAGTGGAGCGCGGACACCACCACCGACGACGGACACAGCCCCGAGCAAAAGCTGCTTCGCATCTAAAACCCTGCGCCGACGAGTGTATAGAACTGCAGCCCTCGAAAGTGCGCCGGTCACATTCGTATTTCTACGCGCCGTTTTCCAATAATTGAGGCTCTCTCGATTGTGGGCTTGTAGGTGATTCGCCGTTTCTGATATGGCAATCTGATCACTACGATTTCACGTTGCCACATTTCATTGTTGCTTAGTTATGAAAGCATGGGCGTCGTTGTCGCCTATAGCAATTGAAGTGTTGTGTTGCTAAGCACTTGAATGAAGGTTCAATTCCCGGCACGGATGAAGGAAACAGTTAGCAGGGAGCATTACTCAATGAGACAGAAAGAAACAGAGAAGAAAGAAAGAAAAGAAAGAAAGGAAGGAGGAAAGAAATAAAGAAATAGGCCCCCCCGCACACGCAGAGCTTCGTGTGCCCCCATTTTCCCGATAGGATATGAGCTTCTTTTTCTTTTCTTTCTCTATTTTTCTTTTTTTTTTGTAGCTCACCTCATACCGTAGTCGTTTGCATTAAAAGACCGTGTGCATGGCAGAAGTTAGCAAGCGTACTGTTGGTCAACCGTGAAGGCTATCAGTTTTGGTGTGTCGAAGAAACATGGAAGATTTCTTGTGGTGCGGTCGATGAAACAATGAAAGCACTACACACTCGCTGCAGTGTTATACAACGTGAGCACGTGCATCGTGCTAATGATGTCAGGCTGCACGTCTGAAATGCAAGGAAAATGTATTGTTCTCAGAATTCTTGCCCCTACGCTTTTTCCCTGCTTCGAAAGTACAACAGAGTAATTGATTATTTTGTCGAAGTGATAACAAAAAAATAAGCACGCCGTTTTTTACGGAGGCGCGCCAACCTTAAATGAATGTCGAAGCCATGAAAGTTCACGCGAGACGTTTACGTAAAAGAGCATCTTTTCTCAACTGTTTTAAACAAGTAGGCTTTCGATTTCTGGTCTACACACCTGTCAGTGTGTTTGCTCGTTACTGGAAATATGTTTCTGTGTTCGATAATTTCGGTGAATCGCAGGTTATCTTCTAGTGCAGCACTGGAAAGGTCGTCCAGGAAAAAAGTTAGTGAAGAGAGGCAGAGAAGCTCAAACATCCATTTTATGTAGGTCCCGTCCTTGGTTATTCGGGTGACCAGAAAGCGAATCAAGTTTTATACGCTGAGATAAACACACACACACACACACACACACACACACACACACACACACACACACACACACACACACACACACACACACACACACACACACACACACACACACACACACACACACACACACGCACGCACGCACGCACGCACGCACGCACACGCACGCACACGCGCACACACACACACACACGCACACACACACACACACACACACGCACACACACACACACACACACACACACACACGCACGCACGCACGCACGCACGCACACGCACACACACACACACACACACACGAGCACACACACACACGCACATACACACACACTTTCTTTCTTTCTTTCTTTTCTCTCCCTCTCTCTCCAGGCGGAGGAGGAATCAGGCCTGACAGTGCCACCGAGAGGGGCACAACACCTGCCTACTGTTTAGACTGCAGGAAATAGAAGTAGGAGTTCAACATTATTGAAACAAAAGTAACACAGGAACACAAAAACCATGCGTCTCATAAAAAGGGCCACTCCAGCATATCTGAAAAGAAAAAAAAAATGTCAACTATATAAAGAAAATTCAAAGTTTGTAGCTCCAAATCGTCACTGCGGTATGAGGGCCCACTGATGTCTTCAGTCTGATCGTGTCTTTAGCAGAAGGTTGTCTAGGGAACGGAAATTGCTTTTCGCCGCTCTCATTTTCGAAGAATGAAGTTAGCGTAAATAACTAAGATCCATTACACTTTTTAAGTCACGTTTCTTGGGGGCCTACGTGACGCGACTTTGTCTTCGCGTTTATTGTTTTAAAAAGGCGATGACCTCAGACGAGTTGCTGAAGGCGGAGTTCTGGGTCGCTCCTTAGCGAGCGCAAACATATTACGAGCCTTTGTTCTCAGACGCCAGGAGTGCGAACCGGAAATTATCGCAACAAAGTTAAACGATCGAATCAACCGAGAGGAGAGGGCTAATGAAACGACTATTTTGCATGTATTCGTGCAAGTATAAAATGGGGGAATGAAATTGGTGTAGCAGTCAGGTATAGCATCTAGCAAACTTCATCTCACGCTTACCCTCGCTCTTTCTCTCTCGCTCTCTTACTATTATTAATATTTTTAGGCTTTGTCTGCTTGGTGAGCTTCGGGAAACACGCTCCCTACAGGCAGCCCAACGTTTCAAGGCTTTCTCTTGTATGTGGTTGCTTTCAGTGGCGCTTTCATTGGGATCAGTTAGTTCTCAGCTTCCATACCTGAGTCTGAGCTTCCAATACGTCTCCCGGGCTTGTAGGATATATATTTCCGCTTGCCTATTGCGTGATGAAGACCCATTTCTCGGGTATATTTCATTGATATCCATTTTGTGCGTAGATGCTTCAAGTTATAAAGTTGCCGCCAGGTTCTGCTTCTTATTCATTTTCAGCGAAGCTGTTAGCGGTACCTATGTCTAAATCTCTTTTTTTCATATCTAAAGGAACTGCGTCAGCACGGCATCGCTATCACTAATAGAAAAAGAAGTTGCTTATTTTTTTTTAGGTTTCACGTAATGTGTGTCATAGTGTGCGCACATATATACACGCGATCTCAAGTGAATAAGGATTCACTCGTAAGTAAGCTCGTCCGTCGCTACGTGTTTTCCTTCGTTTCATGTTCGCGCTGAAACAAAACAAAACAGAAAAGAACGTTAGAAAAATGAAGAGTAATTCGTTTTCGAGTGTTTTCCGGGACCTTGACTTGTCCATTCACTGAAGCAGTGACGTTAACAACGAGCGAGCCTCCAGCTACAGAAAGTTTACAGCTGGACGTGACATGAAAGCAAGGGGTCTTGCTCCCAAATACAAAGCTACCATGTTTTGCAGATACTATGCAGGGGCGTGGCCAGAAATTTTTTTCGGGGGGGGGGGGGTTCAACCATACTTTATGTATGTTCGTGCGTGCGTTTGTATGTGCGCGTGTATATATACGCCAGCAAAACTGAAGTATTTCGGGGGGGGGGGGGTTAAACCCCCCCCCCCCCCCCCCTGGCTACGCCCCTGATACTATGATTTATTTGAGAGTGGTTTTTTTTACGTCGAGGAAGCCCCGCTAACAGAATTATCGCTTCGCTAAGGGGGACACTGCTGCCTGCGTCCGTTTGTTGTGGCGAGAGCACAGTAAAATACAAGTTTGATGGATGTCGACTGAGAACGCGAAAGCTGATTCATCTATTCGCTTACGCCCATCTTATTCTATTTATCTCTTACTCCAGTTTTAATCTCTCTCTCTCTCTTCCTAGTTTATGGCGCATGAGATACTGGCGACATATTTCACAGCACGGCTTCAAGGACGAAGAAATAATCTTTCACTGTTGCTGGGAAGTATCTGTGCATGCTTCCGTCACTGAAAAGGAACCGGCACAGACTTTCTTTGAGACGGTGACTAATTGAAGTTTGCTCAGTGGTAAGAAGAAAATCAACAAGCCGAGAATCTGCACGCTCGCTTCCGCCCGGCATTACGAGACGTGTGTGAATAACCGCGGAAGTTTAACTTCCAGCAGCTTTACTGTGACTGCGAAAATATAGAGCCCGCGGCGTCGGAACAATCCGTTGCAATCACGGATCGCAGAAGTTTCGAGTTTGATTACAGCAAACAATTATTCATTTAATAAGTACGTCCTTGAGTATGTCGTTTCGCAACTTTCACATATGCGCGAGTTTGCGTGTTGCGTTCGACTTTAATGAATTCGAGAGAACAGAAAGTTTGGTGAATATGCAAGGCATGCAGCTTCTTATCTCTTCCGTTTTCTCAAAGAAGCGCGAATTTTCATTGATTCATTCGTTCT
This sequence comes from Rhipicephalus sanguineus, assembly GCF_013339695.2. Lineage (NCBI taxonomy): Eukaryota > Metazoa > Arthropoda > Arachnida > Ixodida > Ixodidae > Rhipicephalus > Rhipicephalus sanguineus. Next base: position 19,929,354 of record NC_051179.1, read on the forward strand.
CTGATTCATTAATTCATTTCTGTGTCTGGTTCACATCAAAACTTTTACACAGTCGTGTGCGGACGTATGAAAGAAATAATATTTGGTGAGCGTTTTAAATGCAACGCGACGCTTCGTCGGCAGGCGCGTGATAGGCCATAATTTTAAGAAAATATGGAGTTGTCTGAAGTCAACTTAATTAAATCAAGATGAGTGTAAGGATAGTTGAGAGAGAGAATATTGTTCATGAATAAAGACGCAGGATACGTACATCCAACAACAAAAGGTCTCGTAAACAAAGAGTCAAAGTTCGTTGCTGATTGAGCTTCTAATACGTAATTTAAAGATTTAGCGCATATTTCTGTGGAGGACGTTTACGCTATACCTCTAATAAATTTGAGGCTCCGTTGTGAAGATGAGTCCCAATTTACCTTCATCTTGAATTCCATGTCCCGGGCATTTTTGCGGTCGGCTGCACACATTCTGTGGCAGGAGCGGCAACGCAGTTGCTATAGCAGCTGACATTTATCCTCGCATGCATAACAAAACGTATGCGTCTCCAAACCGCAGAGAAGTTGGTTGCATGCACCCTGCGGATTCTCCGGTTTCAGGAGCATTAGAATTTAAAATTCGCTGCCGCCACAGCGATCACCGTCAGGCACTCGTATTTCACGGACGGTTTTGAAACACTCGCGAGAAGTCTGGCGAGAATTGAGGTCGAGAAGTTAAAGAGTGGAGTAGAATGAGAGCCGCGCACGAGCAATACTGTGACGACATCGAGATACTGTTTTTGACTGCCACCTGCCTTCCTTGAGGCACGCAGTGTGATGAGTGCACGAGGCTTATATTCGCGAGCGGATGGCGAACATAAATACCATTATCTGAAATAGCCTCAGAGAGCCGTTCCAGCATGGTTCCATGATGGTCACTTGTCTCTTGAGCTTCTTATGCGTGGCGCTGGTGGTACCGTAATGCAGCTTCCTTTGTAAGAGTCCTTAAATGTCGCTTCACTGTGGGCTTGGTCTTCTTGAGGTGAAGATAGCTTACAAGGGGACTGGGAGAACGGTAATGAGGAACAAAAGTAACCACAGATGTGCGCCGTCGCCTCCGATCAGGCGTTACGCATCCTCCGCAGCGTGGATCCGAGTACTCTCAAGCATCACACCGTCATCTGGTTCCCTGCCCATCTCGGCCGGGTGCCGGGCGCCCTGTCCAACCTCAACGAGATCGCCCACGACGCTGCGCGAGCGCTTACCGACCGCGCCGTCACAGGGAAACCTCATCTCGCCGAGTTAGAAGCCAACCGGGACGCACCCGTTACGTATAACGACATCACAAAACACTTTTACCTTGAACGCCGCATTTTTCCGCCCCCGCATCCGAAACTTAACAGGCCGCAGGCGCTAACCCTACGCTTACTGCAAACGCACACATATCCAAACCTCGCCAAGCTTCACGTTTTCTATCCCGACGCGTACCCCAGCGACACGTGCCCCTCTTGCGGACACACGGCGACACTCACACACATGCTCTGGGAGTGCAGAAACGCTCATTCCGGCTCTACCTCACACAAGTGGGAGACGTCCCTCAGAAGCTCGCTTCTCGCCGAGCAGCAATGGGCTGTCCAGCAGGCCCATGAAGCGGCCGCCAGGTATTCTCTGTCGGTGCCTACGTGGGAGACGCCCGCTACGCGCTGAGCGCGTCTTGCAGGACGTGTATAAAGTTTTTCCAATCCAATGTGCGCCGAGTTCTCCATCAAGCGGGTGGGAGGAGGGGGGGGGGGTAAGTTTCAAAGGAGCGCTTCCCGGCCCTCCTCCCGACCTCTTACAGCAGAAGCCCTTACGATCAGAACGCACTGCAACGACGAAATACTAAAGGGGGTTAAATTAAGCAGAGATAAAATTTGAAATTCTGCAAATCCAATTAGAGAAATTTACAAGGTTTTGCGGAAACATTGACTAGACATCACGTGCATGTAACAGTTTACTTATGAAACACTCTCAGCCTCCAAACGTACCTGCGTTAATTTAGAACTGAAGGAAGCTGTTGGGACTGAGCATCAGGTGATGCTTTGCGCTTTCTTCACTAAGAGAAATCTTTAGTAGATTTAATCACGTCTTAACGGTCGCATTTAGCGAAGAAGAAAGCCTTTTATTTAGCTCGAGTATATTTGCGGGCTAACTATAATTTCAGCTGTTTAAACACGCGTAAAACGCGGATATGCTTTCTTGACACAGCCACTGGGCCGATTTGAATAAAATTTTAATATTTAACACATAAAAACAATGCCTGTAGTACTTAGCGAAATTTTCATTTCCGAAGTGATTTACGAGTATTAACGAGAATCGGCAAGCACAAAAATAGAAGCGCGAAGTTTCCAAATTCTTGAATACCGCTTGAAGCAGAGCAAATAGGCTAGGACAGCCACAGAAAACCAGCGACAACGAGACGAGCGCTTTATAAATCCGTAGCACTTCGCGTAAAGCCGATATTGCAGTTTGTCATTCTGCATTTGTTGGAACTTGTTAATCAAAGTTATACTTGTTACTTAAACAGTTATAATGATGACGATGGTTTCGCACCGCCATATTCATAAGCTAGCTCTGAACTCCAGAGCCGCGTATCAGTCATTAATTTCGATTGAATTGAATGCATTATTAGATGATGTTTACAGAAATCTTTGATCATATTATTACTTCTTAGCTTGATAATTTAATAGTTTTTTAATACATTTTTGCCCCTTGACAACTTAGTTTGATAATTTAGTTGCATTTTAACTCCTGCGGTTTTCAACAAGCATTGCAGGGAAATGTCCACAGCGTAAGTGTAAAAACCGGTTTTTAACGTCAGTAGAGCCTAACCTTCTCCAATATGCAGTGAAAATTTTGTTTACGTCGCACTTTCTCCTCTCCCTCGACATCGCTTACACTTCTGCCACTTCCCACTGCTGGCAGATGGGGGCGGGGGGGAGGAAGGGGGGTTCAGCGATCCCCCTTATGTAGGTTCGTGCCACATATATCACCCCCCCCCCCCCCGTCTACGTCAGTGGTCGGGGTATATGTGGCTGCAGAGTAGCTTATTTGGAAATGAGTGTGTTAATTTGTATAGGCGTCTAACAACGGAGAGACGGCGGCATGGCATGGTGGCGTCGGCCGCCCTAACGTTTGCCGCTACAACACGAAACCACCGTTGGCCACGCCGTCGCTCTTTTCTAAACTTTCTATACTTAAAAATTACGCTGCATTTTTTAAGAGGCAAGCCTCAGATTCCTCGTCAGACTTGAAAATTGAACGTCGGCGTAGGCGCCCCGCGGCGTCAGCGTCAACACGAGCGATGCAAAAAATCACCATCCCATGATGGCGTCACAGATCACCAAATTTTGTCATGTCATCATGGCGTCACGTGATGACGTCATTGCATGATGCCTCCGATCCTGGAGGCAGTGCAAAACTTCGTTAGTTGCGGAAAGCTCTTGAAGGGGGAGGATAAGGACTAATACATCGACGGAGAATAAAGGGAAGACGGCTCTCGCCTTTGAGTTGTCTTAGGCGAATGCATCAGGGACCCTGTGAGTTTATACTATAAAAGGTGGAACAACCCCTTCTGCATTGACCATCCCTTGGGCAAGCATCCTAGAATGCTGTGTGCTCGTGGTGTGGGAGGCGAATGAATTCGAACATCATCGCCGGTGGGCATCTTCGGCCCAGGTTGGTCAATGTCTCAATTGGCTAGAGAACACGACCTGTCATAATTGATTGCGGATGTGCAACGTCCCACTCGGCTTTGCCTAAATTCCTTATGATTTCAATTATAGTTTATTCGTTACGAATATATGGTAAACAAGCAGCCCCACTAGGAGCCGCTGGTTTACCATCCGTAGCTTATTGGGATGATTCATATACGACCGATGTATCCTTAGGGCATCTCATCTGTTCCTGCGTTTGATGGCGTGAAGTGCACTAAGGTGCACTCCGTTGAGGATCGGACCGAGGCCCGTCGCAACAACTGCCCACTAATCACATCACGTACATCTCTAACCAAGAGACTTGTGATACACACGCGTTATTCGACATCACGGAGATGTCGGATTTTTATGATGCCCGTCATTCGGGCATATCTCATACCCGTGCCACACGGGCGTTTGGAAGATCGAAGCTTCGATAGCCATCGAGCAACGGAAGCTGAAACAGCGTGAACATGACCTCTCGCTTATTGTGCTCGTATTCACGATTAGGAGAGAATTTTTAACCACTATGTTTCAAAGTATATGTGAGCGTTTTGAATTATTTAATAAAGTAATCTTGCCGTGCGAACTGCGCATACTCTCGACAACAGCGACGTGCTTGCCTTCATAGTGCCGAATCGCAGTATCTCACCCGCCGCAGTTTCGCAGCTCAACAATTTAAAAAGTAAATATGTAGTCATAACTACGTATAAACAATTTATTGAAATGATTCAACAAAATTAACAGGTATATTTGTGATTTTAAGTGGATTTATATCATTGAACTTTTGGTGACTTGAAAATGAAAATAAAGATCCGCAGCGCCAGTCAATTTTTGCGAGAAATACCTGAACAAACCAACGGCTAATAAAGACCACAACAATTATTCAATATGGACCCCTTCATGTGGTAATGAATGAAATCACGTGGGTGCTCCATTACCAGCCAGGGTGTGACACAAGCAGGTTCTTTATCGGAAATATTCTGTCTCCTACGTGGGACACCTACAATAAAACGACACGCGACACACCCGCCTGCGCAGCAGAAGAAATTCCACTACTGTGCATTGAGAAGATAGCGCCGTCTGTCCTGTTCAAGAAAAACTCACAGAGTCCCTTATGCATTCGCCAAAGACGACTCAATAATAATGTAGCGAAGCATTCCTACTCAGTAATGGGTCGTCCTGTCGAGCACGTCTTCAATGTAGCTCGTGAAAGACTCGCCGGACTGCTGGGCTCGTTCACGTAACCGCTGTTCGGCTTGCAGCTTGCGAACGGCAGGGCGGCCAAAGACGTCGATGATGGCGGTCTTGAAAGCGGACCACGTAGCGAAATCGGATGCGTGGTTGTTATACCATAGACTTGCCACACCCGCGAGGTAGAAAACGAGGTTGCTCAGTTTGCCTGCCTCGTCCCATTTATTAGGGACGCTCACACGCTCGTAGATCGCGAGCCAGTCCTCGACGTCGGTGCCATCCGCGCCGGTGAAGATAGGAGGGTCGCGGATGCGGGGGACACCCGGACATGGCGTCGGTGCAAGAGGAGGCGTTTGCTGGGCGGCGTCTTGAGTCATGGTAGCAGGCACGGTACGGGATCGAAGCTCCAAGGGCATCGAATGCGGACCGCAGTTGTTTAAAGGGCACAGCACTCTCCACCAAATTGTCAAGACGTTTATTAACGGGCACTCAGCGACGTCGCACAGCAGCGACAATCAAAGCGGGGCCGACTCTCTGCACGAGGGGCGTGCTCTCAGAGAAGAGAACGACCCACTGGAAGGCGCTCGACAGGACGACCCATTACTGAGTAGGAATGCTTCGCTACAATAATAATAATATCTGGGGTTTAACGTTCCAAAACCACGATGTGATTATGAGAGACGCCGTAGTGGAGAGCTCCGGAAATGTCGACCACCTGGGGTTCTTTAACGTGCATCTAAACATAAGTACACGGGGCTCAAACATGTTCACGTCCATCGGAAATGCAGCCGATTCGATCCCGTGACCTTCGGGAAGACGAGTCAAAGGTCGTCGCTTGGTCAAAAGTGGGCCGATCGCGGAGGCAGTGCAAAACCACGTTAGGTGCCGAAAGCTTTCGGAGGGGCAATGGGAGGATCAATGCATCGATAGAGATGAAAAAAAAAAAAAGAAAAAGAAAATGGCTTTCGTCTTTGAGTGCAGACCACTCAAAGGCGAAAGCCATTTTCGTTTTCATCTCTGTCGATGATTTGATCCTCCCGATCCCCCTCCGAAAGCTTTCGGCACATAACGTGGCTTTGCATTGCATCCGCGATCGGCCCACTTTTGACCAAGAGGCGACGTGATGTGGTGACGGCACGTTATATGACATCATAGCGACGTCATGATGACGTCATAGCGATGTCATAACGAGGGCACAAATTTTGGCAGTCTGTGACGTCATCTGTTGACGTCATCACGTGATAACGATCTTTTGTATCACATCGTGTTGACGCCGGTGGTCAATTTTCGCGTTTGATGAGGTATCTAAGGCTTTCGCCTTAATAACCACCTTATCGGCTCAGAAATTGAGTTCACCATTGTTGTAGCCATAACACTGCCGTTGCCGGTACCAATGGTCCACATGTATTAAGGCGAAAGCCTTAAGCGCCTCGTCGCGAGATGACCTTGTGCGAAGCGTGGCAGGCGAATGAAGTTGTACGTACGAAAACGCACGCGACTTCCACCGAGAGAGCGGCTTGTGGAGAACGAACGAATTGTTGTGACGTCATCATGACGTTACAAGTCGAGTTTGTTGCCACGGTGCGTGCGCCATGCGCAAACATCCTGGGCATGCATGTTGTATATCGAAAATAGCTCAGTCATTAAATGCTGGGCGGTGTGCTTTCCCGGTCTGTGTCTTCTGCGGTCGCGACATTGACCATTTTATTTAGCTATTCCCGCAGTTCGACAGGGACAGAAAGAAAATGTTCCGCAGTCTGCAAAGGCTTGGTGTTAGGCGACGAACATTTGAAGATGTGGTTTTTCCCGAAGGGTCCTCGGTAATGAGGAGGTTAGTTCAACGACCACTGATTGCCTTCCTGCGTGGTGCAGGGTTCCTTGACACCTGTTGACACAGCCCTACAACTCGTGAGATGCTCAGGATGAACAATTGCCGGCTATGTGTGCCAGGCTAACCTGGCTTGCTGCAGCTCCACCACCACCACCACCAAGAACAACAAGAACTGAACCCTCGCTGTTTCCTTGTTGATGTTCTTTATGAACCAGCATAGGCGTGCGCAGGGTTCTCCATCCAAGTGCAACTGCAGTGCCCCCCCCCCCTCCCTCCCCCCCCCCGTTGGTCGTGTCCAAAAAAAAACTAGCTCCGCAATCGATGAAAAAAAAAATGAAAATGAGCTGATGACGTACTTCTCACAAAGGTCTGCCATTGGTCCCCTGTTTACGGGGTGAAGGTAGGAAGAAACCATTCTTCGAATGCAACATCGGGGGCCTTGGTCGTCATTATCGTAAAAAAAAAGACATGCGTAGCCATAACCCTGCGAATTAAAAAAATGACGTGAAAGGTCTGACTGAGTAAAGGTATAGGACAAAATTGGCACCCCCCCCCCCCTGCCCCACTCGTCCGCGCGCCTATGTGAACCAGTCTGCCGAGACAACGGTGTGTGCAAGCGTGCCGAATAAGAAATGAATGAGTTCCATCTTGAAGATGCAATCTTCCAAGCAAAGAGTGAGCAAGGCTCAGGTCTGTTGGCAGCATCGGTAGTGGGGTCGGAACAAGTGCGCGTCTTCGCACCGAATTCGCAAGCGACCCATCAGCGTCGCACTCTCGCTGGGAGTCGGTCCCTTCCGTACGCAATAGACGAGAGTGGCGAGGCGCATTTGCAAGTACAATGTTCACTGGCGTACACAAGCGTCGCAAACTAACGCTGTCTATAGTGCGAGTACGAACGTAGTTGGAAGAAACGAGTGCGCTAGCTCGCTAGCTTCGGCCAAATTGCGTTTCTTGCGAGAGACGTGCCCGAGAAGTAAATACGAAAATCCGCTTCTTCTTTTCTGTGTGTATTTCTTTTGGACATGAAATAGACTTTCTGCTTAACTTGTACCTTACGTTACTCGGTATAGTGCGTAATGCGAATTCTCTGGGAACTATCTTATGCTTGGTGCGACTTTGTGTCCCTTGCACACGATTTACACTTGGACGTGCTCTAGGCCATGTGGAAGTGTACGGCCACTCGTGTTTCTTCGAGCACTACGTACGTGATGGTTGCAGTGTACTAACTTCTGGCCTTGCGATCGCCTTAGTTTGATCTCTAACGGGTATCTCACCGAAAGCTGCTGATTGTAGTTCACTGGTAAAGCATTTGTGTTTTCATGCGGACACAAATGAGGTGATGTTGGTGATGATGTTGATGACAACAGCGTTTGCAAGCAACTGAATCAAGATGTAATGATCATCATCATTTTCAACAACGCTGGCGTTCTGACTCGTGCAACCATGACGTATTGTATTTTAATTTATTCTTATTACAATGTGCGGTTTTGCGTGTAGAACTTAGACATAAAAAGATGGAAGATAAAGTTTGTAAGTATTCATGACATGTCCTACATAAACAAGAATACATTAAAGTTTCTTTTTCAAGGACTAAAGAGCGAAAGCCCAGTGAAGTATGACCGATATGTCAATATAAAAACATTTTAGTTGAACTACATCGTTTGAGTTCTAGAACAAAGGATGCAGCAGGAACCAACAGTTGTAAATATTATTATTTGATATGCAAATATGCACGGATATGCAATGACACGTAGGAAATATGAAGGCCGACAACTGCCACCAAGAGGTGCACAAAGCTTGCCTATACCCTTTCGGGAAGGAGAACAAATAAAGGAGATGGAGCTAGAAAGATAGCAAGATAAAAAGTTATTCTAATCACCCGAAAGTGACTAGCATGGTTCAGGCAGGCAGAATTTCAGGGAGGCTTGAATAGATGAAAAATTTTTGAAGAGGGTTTGTCGCTAGAGTCAACGTTTAGACAGGTGGTTTTGTCTTCAAGGCAAAACTTGAAGATGGTTCAAGCAGAACAGATTAATAGTAAGGTCATTTCAAGAATAATTTGCCACATGATGATTAATAGGCACTGTGCTGAAATGAGAAATTTACCAGGTGTTCGTGTAACAATTAATGCTCATTCGAGCATAAACGACTAACTGGACGAATTTCATTAACTAAAAGACGAAAAGCGACTGATTTGAGGACGCTGAGGCGGGCATGCGATGAAGTAAGAACACGCGAAGCTTAGAACGATTGCATTTGAAGAATGACGGTTCAAAGCCTCGAGCATTTCAGCAACGAATAAGGATACAAGGCGCGTTTTAGCGCGGTACGCTCATTTAATGAAGAACCCGCCACGTTGGTCTGGTGGTTACGGCGCTTGATTGCTGACCCGAAGGTCGCGGGATCGAATCCCGGCCACGGCGGCCACATTTCGATGGAGGCGAAATGCTAGAAGCCAGTGTACTTAGATTTAGGTGCACGTTAAAAGAACCTCAGGTGGTCGAAATTTCCCGAGCCCTTCACTACGGCGTCTCTCATAATCATATCGTGGTTTTTGGATGGTAAACCCCAAGAATTACAATCACTTAATGAGAAGGAAAGCAACCTGTATGTAAAAACGATTCATTATGGCGGCAAATTTGGACATGCTCATCGCCAGCGGCGTCAAAATCTGTTGAATGAAACACAAAACAACAGCAACAGCACAGAACGGGTTCATTAAGAGCTTTGCTCGAAGTTGGCTTCTACACAAGAACAAGTTTCGTGCGCAGAAGCCCAGCAAGCAAAAAGGAGTCGCGTATGTATATAACAACCTACGCCTGTCTACACGAAAGGGAGTTGCCATAGTAACGGTGACTGAATAGCCCCGTTTTTTATTTGATTGATAGTACACAGTCAGCTAATTATTGAGCAAGCTCAGTATATATAACTTATTACGAGTCTCACGCGTCAGAGCGAAGCGTTCGTAAGACTTTCCTGCCTAACTTTGTTATGACAACGTTCATACGATTTAGGAACAGGAAACGGTAAGAGGGTATATATAAATACTTGTGCTGTGAGGCCAAAGTAAGAACACGAGGATCTCCTAGCGCTACAAGCAGACACGACTAATTGCAGATTCGCATCAGAAGGAACATCGCACCTAGAAAGTGCATTTCCAGGAGTGCATCCCATTCATTGCACGGCGGCGCGTCAAATGTAGCTTCAATCTCGTGCTAAATATTTACGAGGAACTGAATTTGTTCATAACGGTTTAATGAGAGTGATTTGAATGGGATTTGCGGCCTTTCCCAAAGTTATTTACGCGGTTTTATTTTGCCGAAAGGTTCATATAGAACCCCTCTTAGAAGCTGTCAAGGTTACTTCAAGGGCGTGACTTATTCTATATTAGCTACTTAGAAGTTACGTGACGAGGAATCCCAATTGCTTAATTTGAAGTGAAGGCTAATCTTATTTCGGACTACGAGCTAACATTTTTAAGGTCCCGCATTGCGCGTCACGGGCTGGTTGCGAGTTGAAAACATCAGCCATCGTGTGGGTTTGTTTCTCCAAATTGATGCAGCACTGTGGAAGCTGCGAGGTTTGCGTCATCGCGTACCATGTAAACAGAAATCAATGCCCGCTGCTTTACCTAGATCTCAAACTATAAGGCTGGGCGAAGGCGTGCACGGAATATAGCTAGCCGTTAAATACACCAATACACATGTCTTCTTTCTTAATTATTAATTGCGACAACATAGGAACCAACCCATAATACGAAAGTGATTATTTGTGCAATAGTCAAGACTCGTTTGTTGACTAATCTGAACTGGACGGAAGTCATTTCATGTTGTGCAAGACATGCTCGCACTCTGCAGCAGGAGAGGAAAGCAGCACGCTGCGGTGTGGCTCAAGTCGGATATAGCGGATAGCGCTGCTGAGCACAATGTCGCGGGTTCGTACCCTGCAGTGGTGGCCGCATCACGATGGGAATGGAATTGCAAAACAAACAACGGTCATGTAGCTGTCACTTAAAGCATGTTGAATAACACAGTGTGATCAGTTGTAATTCGAAGTCCCCACAAGATGCTTGGTAATGATCAGACCGTAGTTTCGGTACATAAAAAATCCCTAGAACATTTTCTTAGAAGCGCTACTGCGATTCCAATCGGTTTTATAGTCACACACGAGCCCTTGCTTATTTATTTATTTTAATAGATTACTCCGTTCTCCCGTTCCCCTAGTGCAAGGTAGTCGACCGGACTCAGCAAAAGATTGATTAACCTCCATGCCTTCCACGTATCTTTCTCTCTCTCTCTCACCCCTCTCTCTCTATTTTCCATCTCTCTCTCGTCTCTTTCTCCTTCTTTCACTTCATTTATTTGTCGTGCTCTAATAGGGGGAGGGGGGGTCGCTAGAAGTTGTTGTCCAGGAAAGGCAAAATGGTGCTAATTTTTGCAGAAAAGGGAAGAGAATAAGGAAACAACAACAAAAAAAGAGGACGGGGAAGACAAAAAAAATAGAACGAACGCACGGCGCAAGCATCCGCACCTCTACAATCTCCATCGACCAAGCGATGCTCACTTTTTCTTGTAACAAAAAAAAAAGTAAGGGGTGCAAACACTGACACAACAGAAGAGAAATAGACGTACGACCTGAACGCCGACATGGGTAGGAGCTCATTGAACCGGAAATGAAGCTTATAGTGTTGAACTAGTCTGTAGGGATACATCTTCTCTTGTGTCCATGTTTGCACGTCTTGCTTTCTTTCCCGATGAATGCCTACGAACTAGCTCGACTAGCTGTCTTCCTAAGCCGATTTTGTCCTGCACGGTATTATAGTGTAAGAGGCACGAGCGCCGCCCGCTGCTAGACGGCTTCGCGAAATGGGACAGCGCGAGCTCTGCGCGTGACGTTGTTTACTATACACAGCCGCGTAAGCCGTACTATTGGTCACGTCCGCTGCAGCCGTCGCGCGAACGTCATTCTCGCGAGCGCGTTGCTCCTCCAAGGTCACCTCGCCGAATAACTTACGCCAGATGCGGAATAAACACAAATCCTATTAGCAGGGGCAGTTTGGCGAGTTGGTGCAAATTCACGTTTGAAAAAAGCGAGGAAAAAACCCCCAACCCACAGGCACGAAGGAGACAGGACGAATCCTTCGTGCTTGTGTGTTGTGGTTTTTGTCGCGCTTTTTTTAAAACTCAAATCATATTAACGCGTCATGCGAAAGAGACCCTGAAACAGCGGCAACATTTTTAATGTCAACAACCTTGCTCAAAATTACACAGATTCCTTCGCAAGCCTACGTCAAATTTTTTTGCCTAGATTGATATCAGAGAGGCGTCATAATTACATCGCGAGATGTCCTAATTTCGTCCACTTGTGCAACACGACAGAAGTAGCAGCGCGGAGTGTAACTACGATTACGTCAGCAGAGAAAACTGTTTGCCGCACGGCGATGTCTTAACAACGGTGTTTTTCTTACTCGCCTTTTCTGCCCACTCTCTAGTTTCGTATGCGCATTAATGAAGCATCTGCGCGCTGATAAATAACTTTGCTAATTAGTGCAACGCCGGCAAACTCAATTCAGTCACCTCGTCGACAACATTTGCATGTCGTACCGCAAACATGTGGCTCACTACACTAACAATCACTGTTTGGCTTCGCTGTGCTGTTCTGCGTGAAGTCGAGCTTCTAAACTCTGCCTCGTCATACAGTCAACCAACGTTTCTGCATTCTTTTGACGAGGCGCCGAAACGCAGACAAATACTTTGTCAGCGCTGAACACAAAGATTGCTCTTCCGACCTTGCCGCCCCGCATAGATTATCGTAGCGATGCCTAGAATAGGTGTCGCTACACTGGAAGCCTTTGTGCCCGAAGTAGTTAAATACGAGTCGTTTATTCTAGTAGCAGCCATTTCCTGACTGTCGGTCATGGAGGCAACTGCGTGCTTCCGTCGCGTTCTTTCAACGCCGTAGATAGCACTTATCAGTCGCCCTGGATGGCTCTGATAAAAATCAATAACTGCCTTTATAAAAACAGCACATCGCATTCGCACTGCATCGCTGGTACGCTAGAATAACCGACACCACAAAACATTGCTTAAACGTCACACACAACGCAGAACTTGCTGCCAAAGTGTGATATACACATACACACAAAGCACTCTATACCTTAAGGGCAGGTCTGCATCGCAATAATAACAGTATACAGAGAGGGCTCATTACGTTTTGATGATTGTTTGAAGTTGGCGCAGATGTTCTGAAAGCTACGAGGGCGCTTCCGCCGTTAACTTACAAACCAAAGAGTTGTTTTCTTACCTGCTATACCACACCGTGAAGAGACTTTTAACTAGGAATTCGCTTACAGGGGGGGCGTGGGACTCGAGAAAAATAAAGCGAAGGCGGTGAACTGTATCATGAGGCATTTCGTCATCCCGACGTCTTTCGTAACAACTCAATATGGTAAATGATCTGGCACCAGAGAGAGTTCTCATGTGTCTCGTTTCTTGCGAGGTTTCACGTGAAGATTGCGTATGCGGCTGTGGAATAAGTCTTTAAAAAAGTCCATCCTTGAGCACTGAGTGTGCTCAGGAGAGAGACGAAGCGTTAAATAAAAGTTTATCGTCAGCAAGGACTGCAACAATGAATCCTGACTCTCCAGTGGTACACGATCTGCGAAATCCGTATTCTGAAATGAGTCGTTCTGACGATGTTCTGACGTCATTAAGAACCAGCACAGTTTGCTGGATTTTTAAGGCCTTAGATGCCTCACAAAACGTGAAAATTGACCGTAGGTGTCAACCGTCGACCGGCGGCATCGGCGTAAGCACGAGTGATGGGAAAAATCATCACGTCTTGACGTCACCATACCACGTCATCACGGTGTCACAGATCGTCAAAATGTGTGGCGTCACCATGATGTCATCATGGCGTCACTATGGCGCCATACGACGGCGTCATCACATGACAATGTTGCTCGGTTAAAGGCGGGCCGATCACGGAGGCAGCGTTAAACCTGGTGAGGTGCGGAAAGCTTGCAGTGCCTTAGGTCCTGGAGGCAGTGCAAAACCACGTTAGGTGCGAAAGGTTTAGTGAAAGGGGTGGGGGGGGGGGGGAGGCGACGATCCACACATCGACTGAGAAAAAACAAGAAAATGGCTTGCACATTCGAGTCGTCTTAGGCGAATGCGTAAGGGACCCTGTGAGATTTTTGGTTCTGTATACACCACAGCATGGGGGACGGTTGCGCAAAACGTGTTCCGAGTGTCCTTGGGCACAGTCGACGCTTCATGGCAAGATGCGTCAATTTCCAAACCGTAGTCAAGTGGAATTAATTGCGAAAGAGACGTCTCACGGTTGGTGTAAACACCGGGGTAAACACAATCGTAAACAGTGAGGACATTCTCTGACCTACCAGAACCGCAACATAAGGAGTGCATTAGGGAAACACTTGGAGGCAATATAGATGCTGCTTCCACTACCCGGTTTGCCAAATGGAACCGTGACGCCTCCGCAATTACATATGTCCATGTTTAACAGCATCACAGGACGTTGACCGCAATATCTATCCACAACGATGAGTGCTGTAGATCCCTTCATGCATATAGTGCCGCCGGCGTCCATTTATATGAGCGGCGAACGAGGATATCTGTGCACCTCAGCTGTAAAAGTGGCCACACTACATTTAGCTCATAGCTGTGTAGCTGGTCTTGGTCACCGCCGTTCTCACAGCACGTGCGGACGCACTCGGGCAATTACGCACTTGCACACACAAACGTACGCACATTCGCACGCGCTCGTATTACATAAATATCGTCTCACTGACCTCCTGAGTGCGGACGCGGGGAAACGTACTTTAGCGTTGCATCAGCCGTAGAGTTTCATACTGGTACACTAGAGGAAGATCTGGCGCTAGTGTCTATGGGAGCTACAACGCATGGCGCTTCCGCCTGCATGGGAATGATGGGTAGTACATGAATTTGCCTAAGCTTCGTTATTTTGTGTGGCCTGCAGCCGTTTTGGCTCCAAGACGAAGTTCGGCAAAAGTTCACCAGTCCCACTTCATCATCTTGAGCTTTTTAGGCTGACCAATTCAAATAAGTTCCCGAGGTTCACAACGAGCGATTCTTTTATGCGAAACAAAAGCGAAAACACAACAATAAACAAAACCACAAGTGCGTTCGAAGCCGCAAGCACGAAGACAAGGCAAATGCATGTACCACCCATCATTCGCATGTTGGCTGAATGGTCGCAGTACCACAGTTCCCTCTATTAAGTATTGTAGGAGACTATATGGCATCAGAGGAAGGCATGTATATTAATAATAAATCGAGCAAGGGGCATGGACCCCATAAGTGCACTCCTCAAAGATGAAAGGCGAATAGTATGGGAAACGAAAGAGAAATCTCGCCTTTGTAGGCGTCAGTGTCTGACGGTAATTGGAAGCTTCTACATCAAGCTAACGCTGTAGCTGGCTGTATGATGCCCGGCCGGCGGAGCCAAGCCGTACTTTGGCGCAAATATGGTTACGTAAGCATCCGCTGCGCATGACAGCGGGAATACGCAGCGCAGCAAGGAAAGAAGCCTTGGGAGCTGCAGCTGTTCTTTTGAAGTCGCGAGAACAAAGAGCGGACGACACGCCTCATGATTACGTTGCGTAAGCACGTACCACAAGACTCGCCCAGCAAATCATGGCGAGTGTGTCGCAGCAGCTAAGGAAGCAAATGTACGTGACCTTTCAGAATGTGAAGGAAACGAAGTTTGCATTTACGTCTTTATGGGCCACTTTACTGGTGGGATTGAATTGCCGCGCCGTAATTCAAGGAGCATATTGTGAATGGCACTGATTGTATCACAAGTTTGGGTCAGAGTGGACTGCACCGACGCTGCTTTCTAACTGCCCACATAGTCTGTCTTCCTGAAATTTATGAAGTTTATAGTTTTCTCTGAGACGGCTGAGGTGTACTCGTTCCGCTATTCGCAGTACTGCTTTGCTGTAATAGACATCTCTCGGGTGGTTTTAGAAACTGCCTAAAATATACCCGAGACGCACGCGCAACTCACTAACTCTTTACACCAAGAGGCCGGAGGTAGCCGAACAGGCAGCGATAGCACTAGCTCTCACAGACTCGAGCTTCACAACAGTATATAGCGACTCTAGAGCAGCCACTCGAGCTTTCGCAAAGGGCGGGATAAATAAGACGACGCTGCGAATATTAGGCGGACACAAAATCACCGATCACTCCATCGTATGGTTTCCGGCACACATGGGCAGCTTAGGGGGCGGCCTGCGGAATCTCAACGAGACCGCACACGAGGCGGCGCGAGGACTCATCGACCGCGTCACTCCGGTTTCCCCTGATACACTCCATATTGAGTACAGGGATCAACTATACACTTATAACGAGATCACTAAACACTTTTATCTAGGCCGGCGAGAGTTTCCCCTCCCGAATAAGAAAATAACGCGCAGCCTTTCGGTAACGTTACGCTTGCTCCAGACTAACTCATACCCCAACCCCTGGCGAATGAAGCATATCGACCCAGATTACGACGGACAACATGTATGTGAACAGTGTCGTGAACGTGTAGACTCGAACCATATGCTATGTGGTTGTGCATCGAGTCACACTTACGCGAAGAACAAGGAAAAGTGGGACAAAGTGCTGAAAAGTGCTTCACTAGAAGATCAACTTCGGGCTGTCCAGGAGGCCCGCGAGGCGGCGGAGAGCTTCGGGCTCTCTGTCCCAACGTGGGAAATGCCCTCTGCACCTGGCACCTAGCCGAGTGTCCTTCAGGACCCCTTTGTGGGCAATAAAGTTTCACCACCACCACCACGCTGCAAACGATTCGCTATATCTTATGAAATTTCTTCGCTGCACGCGCTTGGACGCGCTTTTGATGGAAGCAGGAAAGTTTTGTCTGCAGCCACACCTATAGCCTTAGTGCGGGTGAATGATACAATCAAGAAAACGATACACACGACATAAAATCACTTAACAGACGCAAGCGTAAAACAACATAGTTAATAACGGTACTTAGCCTTTCCTCATGTGAAGCATATAAACTTAACATGTACGCCTTTATGGTTCAGTTATACACATATGGCATAAATATGGCAAAAAATTAATTCAATATGCCATGCAACATCAATGGCTCTTAATTTATAGCAACGTATAATGATCGCACATGACCAGAAGATCTTTAGTGCGGACAAAGGAAATGTTACGCTACACGTAAAATTGATATATATTTTGATTGCGTACGTCGCTTACAAAAAAAAACAAAAGAACAAAAGAAAGCCCCAGCGTTTTAAAGTTTCGAAAAGTGCATTAGTAAAAGCTCAGGAAGAATTTCGGCCTAGTTATCTCTTCGAAATCAAACTGAGGATGAAACAACGCTGAGGAGAAAACAATTTACTTTCTCGCGCTCAGATTACAGTGACAAAATATTGTGTACATAAAAATCTTGGATATATATGTGTTTTGGTAAACTGGTGTGCAACTCTTTTCCTGTGTTTATACGTGCCTCAGTCTTTCTTACGACATTACTGGCGGGGCACACATCTCCCCTAAGCACTTGCAAAGCCAATCTCGTCAGTCCCGCCACGCATAAGCGCCTCGAAAAGAAAGTGGCAACTGGTAGCTAAGCCCCGCATTGACGAGCAGTGCGCTAGAAGGACGTCCGGAAGCTTGCTTAAACGATTCACGCCGACTTCGAAGAAGGGTTCCAATAATGGCAAGGGCAGCTAGCAACGTAATCAAGTTTACGCCAAAGTTGGAAGGACAAACAAATTTATGGGACTCTACACAGCGGGAAGGTCAATTTGCCTTTAAAACAAACAAGCAAGCAAACAAAAAGGAAACACGCACGCGGCAGAAATGGCAGCGGAAAATGAGAAAGAGGGGGAAGGAAAGAGGAGGCTTATTGTAAACGAGAAAATACGACTTTCTTTGTTTACAAACAGTCCGGAATGTTCCGCCAGTGGAGAAGGCCATCGCGAATGCACATGGCTGCAGCAGGGATGTCACGTTGTGCACTGTGCACTGCGGGTGGGCCGGTCTTTATATATCAGTCTATCTGACCGACCGACCAACCGACCGACCGTCAATCAATAAGTCAATCAATCAGACTACCAGGTACTTTTCGGCATACAGGAACACAGGAATGCGACAGGGCTTCTGCCCTCTAATCTATAGTTGCGGACACTTTGTCGCATTACCAAAAATAGAGAAAAGTGTTTTCCTTGGGTCACGCTGTGGGAACACGTCTCGCCGTCCCAACCGTTAAGCACTATGTTTGCTTCCTAATCGAAGTAAATCGCGAACTTGCATGACTCCCGAACTCTTAAATAGCGTTAGGTATTTTCCTCGAGTATACCCTCGAGTATGACATATTACAATTATGAACGGAAATATGGGCCTGCCGCACGCAGTGACTTCAAAACAAGGTCACACGCTAAGCCGAACCTGCATAGTTGCACACAGGCTGTACATACAGACCATAGAAACGACGTATTACGAAAAAAGGAAAAGAAAAAAGAAACAGCACGAAATCCAATCAAGAGAAGGCTGATGAAAGCCCATGAACGAAGTTATGGTAAGCAACAGCGCGGTTCTCGAAACATACGTTATTCAGCAAGGTTTTTCTTTAACAAAACGGAAGAACGGCGGCACTTCGCGACAGGTAGACGACAGGTGTAATCACATTTCTCCGCCCGGCGCACGCAGACGAAACAAGGTTGGTTTATGCAGTATTCAGAAAGCGGCATGTAGGACTGCCGCGCAAGAAGAAAAAATGTGATTTCTTGACTTGTTCCTGGACCCTGGACAACGGCTTAGTCCGATATATGTGTCCACTCGGGGCCTTGGAACGACAACTCGTCAATATCCCGCACAAAGCAACCTTTGTTCTATCTATTTTTGCTTACTTTGTTTCTCTTATAAGAGTTTATGCAGTACACGACGAAGAGAGAGAGAGGGAGAATTTATTTGAAGGCAGAGAGGTCGGCCTGAGCTAGTGCGCTCTAGCCTGCTACTCTGCACAGGGGAAAAGGGAAAGGGGAAAGAAGCTTTTGCTTTGAGTGGCTGTCAAGACACGTCAGCGAATCAGAGTCGCCATTTCAACTTCGTCCGGCTCCTATTGAGTTGACCAGTATTTGCACGCAGCTTAGTGAATTTCCACAGGCAACGAAGACGGCTCAACTAGAAATTCAGGTTTAAAATCTGAAATAAATGTGATTAAACAAAACAACGACAGACCTGCATGAGTAGCACGTCTCCGAGGAAATCATCGACGACCACGGACTTCACAAGGATGATGGATACGATACTTGCGAAATTTGCAAGCCGTATGTTGGAACTGCTTGCGCTATATGAAGCTTTCAACTGCCTTTTTTTTTTCTCCGTTTTTTTTTCCCTTTTTGAATGTCCACCTTCTTTTTCGTACAGCCTCCCGAACTCAAATATATATGCTAAAAGAGGGTACGTCCTGACGTTTTATATATTCAACGTGGTTCTGAGACTGGACTGCTCACTCGTACTCTAAAGCCCGAAACTTTGGAAAAGCGGGAGCACTCACTCAATAGACAGGTGCATGTGGTATGCGCCTTCCGTGTAAAAAACTTGCCCCCTGAATTGAAACGTGTTTGCCTCGGTTCTGAGATACCTTGCGAAGAGCCGAGACTCGAGCCCCGTCCCCGTTCTCATACACCAAAAATATATATGCAGATGTCATTACACTGTGGCAGTTGGTGCACGCGAAGCTTCCATTAGCCACTAAGCCAACACGGCGTAGCACGGCCACGCATGCGCCGCAGATTTTAATGACGAACTCGTCCCACAGCCGCCTTTGTACACCATTGAGCACACAGAAGTTTTATCTAGCATTAAAGCGTGTTAAATCGCAATACACTAATTGGTTCGACTCGGCTACCATCAGGATATGGGAGTACGGCTCAGTGTCATGGGGACGGAAATAGTGAAAGAAAAAAATACAAAAATGGCGAGAAGATTGCGGGAAGATACCAAGGTAGTGGAAGAGGGCTTCAAACTAAGTTCAGCCCACTTAGGATCGTTTAACGTGATTTTACATGTCGATACAAGAGGGTTCTTGTATTCAACGCTCGTTGGAATGTGGATGCTGCAGCCGCGAACCAAACCCGCTTTGTCTAAAATTAATGATCATTCATTTAATGTTTAATTTAAATAGTGTAATTATAATACTCAAAATTTTTATTGTCAAAATCTATTGGGTTTATTAATACAAAAGTTGATGGAAATAATATTGAAAAAGATGAAGTACAAAAAATGAGGAAAAAAACAAATAGCACTGGTACAATTTGTTGAAGATGTCATTGCCATATTTACACGAATATAGGTCGGCCCATTTTATACAAATTTGAAATCCGAAGTTTGGGGAGTCGACTTACAATCGAAACCAAAACTAGTTTTTTTTTTTGTAAGGTCGACTCGACTTACAACTAAAACCGAAACAAACGAGAAATCAGGCACGCTGTGGCATGGTTACGACGTTATGTTTACGTACTGGCTCTACCAGTAACATATACCGCATTTACTTGTGTATAACCCACACCCTCAGCAATGATTCGCGGAAGATGTAAAAATGATCCCCGCGTGTTACCGCGAAGCTAGCTTTTCTGCATAGCTTTGAAGCACTACCATGAAGCCATCTTTGCACACAGGAATGCGAGTGTTTTTTCAGTGACATCGTATATAAATATATAAATTTCTTTTAGGAAATGTGCTCGCACTTTTTTTTGCCATGCAATTTTAGTCGGGTCGTCCTACATTTGACTCGACTTACAGTCGTGTACATACGGTGGTTACCCATATTATCCTCTCTTTCTGCTTTCGTTTCTTTCCCCACCCTTCTTCTATTGATCTGCAACATTTCATTAAAGCGTTTCTCTCTCTCTTCTTCTTCCATTTTACAGTGTTACTGTCCAAAAACTCTTGTTTTGGTTAGCTTACCAGCTTTTCTTAATTAATTTCTCTCTCTCTCTTTTCCTTGCTCTCTCTCTCTCTCATCTATTCCATAGCAGGCCTCTGAAGTTCCTTTAACGCCGACAGAACGTTGCTGCGAATATAGCTGCGCATCTGAATCGCCACATCGGTCCCTATAGAGCTGGTGACCGCCCAAATCCCCCACCTCTCGTGAGTCACGGTCGTGAGTATGAGGTCGTGTCTTGATACTTCACCGAGGTGCCTCTGTATCGATGGGAGTGAAGAGTAATGTATTGTACATAAATATAGGTGCACGCTAAAGGAATCCTATTGGTCAAGCCTCGCTCTTGCAGCTTCTTTCAATCAATCAATCAATCAATCAATCAATCAATCAATCAATCAATCAATCAATCAATCAATCAATCAATCAATCAATCAATCAATCAATCAATCAATAAATAAATCTATCAATCAATCAATCAAACTTGCAACTGCCTAAGCCTCCTTGCCCCTAGCTTGATCAGGAAAAAACAAAACAGCCCCTGTCCTGGTGCACAGATTGGCCGTGAATATATTATTGTGGGTCTAACACAATCTTTACCTGACATTCGAAATTTTCTAACGAAGCATCGAAGAAACTGCTCTCTTTTTTCTTTAAATTGTGCGCTCCATATATATTGCAATGAGTTCTGTATGTTTATATCAGTAGCTGACAAAACGTAACGGAGACGTTTATTGGTCATTTTGGCCAGTGAGAGATGGTGTTTATTGTTCCACCGGCAGCGCACGACGGCGAGGCGTCGATGAAGTGGAGGTGCTTAGCTAGCCGTCCCAAGGCTGCTAACGACTTGTGACGTCACGCAGTGCGTCGACCACGGCACGTGTACAATCAAATGTCGATCTGTACGATGCGTACCCCATGCGGCCACTGGCCCCGCACAGCTTGTTTATATCCGCAAGCGCAGTTTGTGATAGATGATGCGAAGGAAATGAAGGCGCTGATGTCCGTAGACGCGTCAGCGTATTGCGTGTGCTTTGTGACGTCACACGGTGTCGCGTGGTTGTCGTACTGTGTATTTAGTTGAGTCGGCAGTCAGTCAGAGGGTAAGCTTAGTATGAGGCGATGAAGGCAGACGAATATAGGGAAGTTACCAGCAAATCAGTTTATTTATTTATTTATTTATTTATTTATTTATTTATTTATTAATTTATTTATTTATTCAATTGTGGTACCCTCAGGGCACATTTTGTACATTGTAGAGGGGAGGGGCGGAAATACAATGTAACAGCAAAATAAATACAGGATTATTTGTGACACACTACAGTGCAGGAAACAATACTACACAAGAGTAAATTAATGCACACAAGGAGTACACTTTGCTAAACAGGAAATTAAAATTAAATACATGATGAGTGCACTAAGTAGGCAATGTCCACCAATAAGCATGCAATTATACCTGTTCTTACGTACAATAAACACTTTTTGATTAATGCATTCTTAAAACTAGTGCGTGTTATTTTGAGGCAGTGCAGGAAGTCTGGCTGCTGAAGATACCGCTATCCGGAAATCGCAGCTAAAGCAAGCAAGAAACTTTAAAGCAGATAACAGTATTAAAACTGGTAGACTACTCAGTTATTGGGTTGAGATTGAAGGAAGGTAATGCTGCTGCCAACGGGTAATAAACATTGGCCGATATTACCGAGCATTAGGAGTCACTTAGCGAAAACTAGCC
Source organism: Rhipicephalus sanguineus (assembly GCF_013339695.2). NCBI lineage: Eukaryota > Metazoa > Arthropoda > Arachnida > Ixodida > Ixodidae > Rhipicephalus > Rhipicephalus sanguineus. The sequence continues at coordinate 19,951,764 of NC_051179.1, forward strand.
AAAAGTTAGCCAACACTATCCGGTGATAGACAACCTTAGTTAGTTTGTGTAGTATGCAAGTAAATGCGGTAATCGAATTCGGTCAGGAGACATTTTCTTCAATAAAAAAATTGGCCGCGTATCTGCGTGCTTCGCTGCAAATGTCGTGTAAAGACGATAGAAGAGGCGCTGCGTGACATATGAACGCCATCTGGCAATACGTCGGGGAACGTGAATGCTGTGTTGCGGGCTGGTAGTCCCGGCGCAGCAGCAGGCAAGACCGGCGGGGACGCCAGCCAGCCCGAACACGCGGTTTGGCGCGAAGCGCCGAACCAGAAGAACGTCCGCACTCAACGAGTACTCTCCACACACTCTTTTATATTCACGTCACCTGGGTAAAGCAGGAATGCCAGAGCGGAACTGAGCTCGCTCGCTGGATTTCAAGCAAGACGGACGTGCCTGCCGCGATGTCCTGGATTACTCCTCGTACCTCTCGCTGACCGGCGCCCCGTGACGGACTCCTCGCCCGCTATGCCGTGCGCCGCTCATCGACGGGGCCTTCGCCGCTTCGCCGATGTTGTGCACCGTGCCTCTAGCTGTGTTTCGCGGACCCGTCCCTGAACTCCCGTGACTGTTTCCCCATATTTCCTGTCCTCTTTTCTCTTCGTTGGATGGATGTGCTCCTATCACTTTTCTCTATATTTTCCCACTATTCTTTTATTCCCTCCTTACCCCCACCCTACAAGGCACTGCGCCGTGTCGCCTATAGGCAGAGAGAAATTAGGTGCCTTTTTCCTTTCCTTAATAACCACAGAAGAAGAAGAAGAACTGAAACCGAAACACAACAATGAGCTCGCGCAGAGGGCAGGCACGGAGGAAGCCAAGTTTCGGCGCAGTCGCATTTTCAGCGCAGCTTAAGAAACTAGGGTCTCTAGAATTACGTATCTATGTATTTTCTACTAAAGGAACACACCACCTAATACTTACCTAGTGATGTTGCGCCTCAGATATGCGTAATGTTTTGCTTTTTGATCAACCATGTAGACAAGTATGAACCTAGTGAGCCGTTCACGATGGCTGGCCCTTGTGCAAGGGGTTCAACTTTGGCCAAGTGGCTGAATCGAGGGACGTGCCGACAAACAGAAAGACAGAAAGACAGACCAAAATTTCTGCGTTTAAGTTCCCCAAGAAAGACTATCGTCTTTAAAAAAATCACAGAATATCCACGGAGTGAATGATGATGAGTGGGCGAAGCTGCGGAGGTTCATCGGTAAACCGTGAATCTTCCGTGAATTCTGCCCAGTACATCATCACCGACGTGAGATAGGGCGCGTTTATACTAAAGGTTCGATGAGTTATGACGACTTGCAGCTCACTTTAATTTTACATGTACGCTGTGAATTTTCATTGTTTAGAAAACCATTGCTTTAGAAAACATCTGGCGTCTTTCGTTAAGCAGCTGGCGTCTTTTCCTCTTGCTTTAGAAACATCTGGCGTTCTTCCGTTTTGCTTTTACAAAACATCTGGCGTCTTTCGTTGGTTTATTTCATCAATCAACAGCGTTTTGAACAAAATTGTTATTGATTAATCACGCACAGGAGAAATCTCACCAGGCACTACCTTGGAGGGAGAGAGAGAGAGAGAGAAAAATGTAATGCGGAAAGGCAGGGAGGTTAACCAGAAAAACATATCTGGTTTGCTACCCTGCACTGGGGAAGGGGTAAGGGGAGACAGAAAAGTTAGAAAGAGAGGGATGGGATAGGGAGGGAGGGAAGCACAAACGCACACACACACACACAGGAGTGTCACAATCGTTCAACGAGGCGGGTCGCTCGCAGAAACTTCATCAGCGCCTTCGTTGCTTTCTGGCGTGAAGCTCGATCGTTCCGACATTCCAAGATTGACTGCTCAGAGAGCGGCTGGTCGTCGAGGCGAGCAAACACTGCTGCGAGGGATTGTCTCTCAGAGCTGTATTGAGGGCACTGACATAAAATGTGTTCAATGGTTTCGTCATTGCCACAATAGTCACATGCAGCGCTGTCTCTCATTCCGATGCGGCACGCAAAGGCGTTCGTAAAAGACACCCCAAGCCACATGCGGCAGAGAAGGGTCGTCTCGGATCGGGGCAGGCCAGATGGAATGCTGAGTCGTAGGCATGGATCCAGGCGGTGAAGACGGGTGTGGAGAAAACCGGGCGTGTTCCACATAGACCTTGCGACATCATGCGCAAGCGTATTAATCTTTGCTGCTGCGTCGCTTCTTGACAGTGGGATAGGTTCTATCACGCCATTTTCGTGAGCATTCTTAGCTGCATCGTCGGCATGCTCGTTACCGATGATGTCGCAGTGGCCTGGCAACCACTGAAAAGTTATAGCATGTCCTTCGTCTATTAGTTGATGGTACAGTTGTCGTATTTCCAGCACCAATTGGTCTTGAGCCCCACGACGTAGAGCAGTTCGAAGACATTGCAGAGCTGGTTTCGAATCAGTAAAAATTACCTTGGAGGTAAAGAATGGCTGCTAATGGGAATGAGAGACAGAAGAAGTCGGCTTGTAGCTACCGCTGCGAATTTTTTATTGTTCAACAACGCACAGGAAAAATCTCCCACCGGCACCACCTTGGAGGTCAAAGCGTAAGACTGGTTACGGATTACGACTACGACTACGAGGGACGAACGGGTGCCGCCTTAAGGAGCTTCGCCCCTAAAATTCGGCTGATCCCACGCACCGTGGGAGTCGATGTTATGCGAAGCATGCGGCGGGTAGGTGACTGTGGCGTAACTTTTTTTTTACTTAGCTACACGTTACAAAATGACGCTAAAAGTTTGCATAAATTTTATACACACACACACATATATATATAATATATGTGTGTGTGTGTGTGTGTGTGTGTGTGTATATATATATATATATATATGTGTGTGTGTGTGTGTGTGTGTGTGTGTGTGTGTGTGTGTGTGTGTGTGTTGATGAGCCGCATATGTGTTATACAACCAGTTGTTTACGGTTGGTAATGCTGCCAATGGCAACGTGGGTATTACCAACACCAGAAGCGGTAAGCTGACATGTAGTGCTTATACGTGTCCCGAGAACGCACGCGCGTTTCACGAACCCGTGTGCATGTGTGCAAGACGTTCTTGACAGTTCTTGAACAAGGGCATCAACACCGTGATCAGTGAGCACCAGCAGCTGGTCATGACTTGTTAGAGGATTCGGTCGTGATCGTGGTGAAGAGGGGTCCATGTGTATTGAAGTATGTGGTATAGTAGAGCTGTGGAATTTCGTGGATGCCTCGGTCATTTCGTCGACAAATTATCAGTCGACAGAGACGGCGACATGTCGGAACCTGAAGCCACCCTTCGCGTTGGTGAGGCATAGGCCGTCGAGGCTGGTAGGCCTGGATAGTGCTACGTAGACCAACATCAGTGGATGGTGTTTGTCGTATTCGTAGACTACCTGGGCGTATGTGGCCTACGTAGCCTAGTCTACAAAGCGGCTGTCAATCAATTTGGCATCATCCTCGGTCATCATGAGGCCATCGTCCAGCCTCGTAAGAAATCAAGAGGACACTGCGTCGTTCTGGTGGACGAAGTGCACTTTACGGTGCGGTGATGTGGATATCATATGTAACTTTCGTTAATGTATTCCTCCGGGGTCGAGCAATGCTTCAATATAGCTTGCTGAATCATAGAAATACAAACATAATGTTTATTAGACTGCTATAAAAGCGGAACCAACACTGGAACTACAGACGTTAATCTTATATGACGCCTGTATCGTAGGAGTACACATCGTAGGAGTATCATGAAGTGTTTATTGCTTTCTTGTAAAATTAGATAGCCAGCACCACAACCACAATTGACGTTGCACCGATATTACGCCTGCGTAGGCTGTTTTTCCAAACCAGTTTATAGACCTGGCGTGGCTCAGTGGTAGAATACCTGATTGCCACGCAGAGTGCTTGCGTTCGATTCCTGCTGGGATTCTAATTTTCATTTTTCCCATTCGTTGAGTCAACGCTGCCGATGTTGGTTTTCCTTAACGTTCTAGCATTTAAGTTACCAGTGTCTGTTCTCGCCGTTCCTGGGTAGATAAAAACTGTCAATCACCTGTGGCGCATACCCGCACATCGCGGCCCGTGGTAAATGGGTATGTGCCACACGTGTCTAGTGGAAAGGGTGTGACGACGTACGCGACAGGATTTTAATGTTATTAATGTCATGACCTGGTAATCATATTCGTCAAATCCTCCTGACCCTTGCATGCAAATTTTGGTCTACACCAAGTTAAGGAGGCAATCATGAGAGCACCCAGACGTAGGCGGCTAGATAGATAGATAAATAGATAGATAGATACGTAGATAGAAACGCGCGAAGTGCCAGAGGTTCGCTAAGAAATGCTTCGCATTTAAAAAATATAGAAATAATCAAAATATTTCACAACTGCTTAGAGTGAAATAAAAACCACTGCCCAAGCATTCTGTACGGAATGTAAAAAAGAGAAGCATAAACGTGCGGCCACGGTGTTTATTACTGGTTCAATCCCGACGGTTCATTAATGTCTTTCTCAATTGTTGCTTGCGTCTTTCCAGAAATCTTAATTGGGTGTTTGCCGTCCGTGTGTGCCCTTCTTCATTTTCGACGACCATGAGATTCGCTCAATTTTTGTGACACAAACGCGTTAGGAGTTTTTGCGTGCATACAGGGTCTGTCCCAAAAGTTCCCGGAAGTTTTAGGGGCGAAGCTCCTAAAGCCGTGGGTCTGTCCTTCCTCTGTGACCGGTTTGTAACCACCTAGTTGGGGCCACCTCTAGCTCGTGGGAAGCGCGCGTTCTGGTATGCAGTGGAAGAAGAAGACAACATTGACGAGTGAGACTCTCGTGCGTGTTGTCACTCGTCAATGTCGTCGTCTTCTTGTACTGCATACCAGAACGCGCGCAGTAAAGAAGAAAGAATGTCACACAGGCGAACACGCACGAGAGTCTCACTCGTCAACGTCGTCTTCTTCTTCTACTGCATACCAGAACGCGCGCTACAATATCTTCCATGAAGAAAGACCACGCTCGCGCCAATGCCATCGCCGTGCTGCAGCGCGAGTTCGCTTCGCCCCACTCATCATCATTCACCACGTGGATATGCTGTGATTTTTTTGTTTCAGTAATCGTTTATTCAATATATGTTTACAACCTTTTCAGAACTTTACAAAGTATTCTCCCGCTGCTTCGATGCATGCACTGTTGCCACCGCTTCACCCAATCACTGAAGGCGCCCTTGAAGCCGTCAACGGGAACCTCCTTCAGTTATGTCGTCGCTGCTGCTTTTGCCGTCTCCAGCGTCTCATGCCGAGTTTCTTTCAAGGTTCTTTTGATTCTTTGGAACGAAAAGAAGTCCGCTGATGCCACATCGGAACTGTAAGGCGGCTGGGACAGCGTTGCCACACCCATTTTGGCCAGCAACTCGGAGACAATGAGCGCGGTGGGGCTTGGCGCGTTATCATGGTTCAAGATCCAATTGTCGCGAATTTCTTTTCGGATGCGTCGACCCCTGTTGCGCAACCATTTGAGCACTTCACATTGAAGCTACCTGTTGACTGTGTGTCCCTGTGGCACGAATTCACAGTGAACCACACCTTTTCTGTCAAAAAAAGAAAAGAAACACCGTAAGCATTGCCTTGATTCGCGATTTGCTCATCCTTGCATTTTTCGGGCGAGGAGACTCCGTGGTGTGCTTCTCGCTGCTCTCACTTTCTTGGAACCTCTTGAGCCACATGAAACTTTGGCTTTGTTACATCGCGTTGTCACCATATGCTTTCCGAAGCATTCTGAGTGTCACCGCCCCGTTTTTACCCAGTTTCAGAAAAAATGTGACAGCATAACGCTGCTTCAAAAACGGACCCCCCCCCCCTTTTTTTTTTCTCGACGAGGGTGCAGTAAGTACTTCTGCGCGGAGCGTGACCATGGGTCAACAACTGCCCGCAGGCAACTGAGATCGGTTTCATTTCGAAGCTTACATTCTACGCTGACTTCCTTGCCCGATTACCCGCCCTACCTGGCGGCGTGGCCGACTACAAAAAATAAAAGAAGAAAAATCCAGGAATTTTTTGGACAGACCCTGTAGAACAGGCGAATTGTGCTTTCGCCTACAGCTTCGCGGTAAAGCATCACGAACTGCAGGAATTTGACATGAAATTGCCTCTTCAGGACTACAAGATGGAGCAGGGAAATATTCTCGACGACTATTACGAAACTTTCAGGAAACATTCCTGACTTTCTGGAAACATTGAGTGGCAGGCCACAGCGCAGTAGCTCGTATACAAACCTGCAATACTATAGCTCAGAGCTCATATTAAACTATCTCTGTTCTGGAACCGCGGCTATAAATTCAAAATTTCAGACTTAACACGAGAAGCGCTATACGCCGGTACAAGAAAAGCCAAGACACGTATGCCAATGTTAACGCTCCTGCTAGTAACTTTCGAAATGCAACGAGAACTCAATTTTAGATCGTTCAGAATATCAAAACTCCTTGCACCAGAACTCTGACCAAGAACCCGCGTCAGTCAGTTGTTATCCGTGACTTGATAATAGTGAAGGGCCAATGACGAAAAGAGCCTGGTTATAAACAAACAAAACAAAACAATAAAACTAAGGCACATTAATCAAGGAATGCCATAAGAGAGGCATAAGGTACACATTTTTGAATTTGTCGTTAGACTGAACGCGACGCGTTTGAGAGAGTGCCTTGAGAGAGTGCCTCTCGAGAGGCACTCTCTCAAGAAACGCGTCGCGTTCAGTCTAACGACAAATTCAAAAATGTGTACGTATACATGAAATATGACAAAGATATTGAATTGCACATTAAGCGAGCTTTTTCTCTGTTTGCTCGTATATCAGCAAAACCAGCTGCACAAATTGAAGATAAGAAAAATCTAGAAGACGCGCATTCGAGTTCCCAAGGAACATATGCGCGTGCGCCCACACCGAGAGGGCGACGTGGAATGGGAGGGTTAAGGCTCGTGGCTTAGGTTTTGCAAGTGCCTACGTAACAAGGTAAACCCTTGCAATTTTTTAGCGATATCACGGGATCATTGACAACAGGATATGGTAGTTTCTAATATCGGCGAGAAGCAATGAGATCAGCTATACGACGATAAGCGTCACACCGTCTTTCTGAGTACGTGTTCGCACAGATAAGGCTGATAGCGTGCATGTATCCGTAAGCAAACAGCGTAGTAGACGGCGTTCGCATACGAGTGTGCTCTCTGCGCATGCGCATCATGTCGGAAATCTCAATACTTCTCGCCCATATTAGGTGCTACCCCAGGGGTCAACGCTCGCGAAGTATTATTAAAAAATTGTAGGAGTGTATGTACATGCTTACAACTTTCTGAACATCTTTTTTTTTTTGCCTTAACTAAAACTCGGAAGATATTGAGATAATGACGAACGACGGGCAGCAATAAAACGTTCCATGACATAACTCTTAAAATATACCCCAAAGGGTGGTGTGTAGGCTCATACGGTAAACTTATAGTGAACTTAAAGAGCAGTCTTTGCAGCGAAACACGATCGCTTTCGGCTTGTCAGCATGGCGCTGCTTTTTCTACATACCTGTTTCCTTGAAACAGTTTTAGTCCTTTGACGCCAGTCTGTTGTAATTCCTTATTTCTCTCTCCCTTTTGTTTTCTTTTTTTTTTTTGAACCTATAGAGAGGTAACAGCCCCGAGAACACGTGTTATCTGTGAGCATCGACACGCGGCTTTTCGTGCTCGGGACCATTTTTCAAGAAGATGGCTCAAAACCTGCAAAAGTTTACGACGGTGCTGATGTAGTACATTGCCGGAACCGGACGATTTGGAGGTAAGTGCCGATATTTTTATGCCGAAAGCGTTAGATTCCTCATCAAACGGGAAAATTGACCGTCGGCGTCGGCGTCCCGCAATGGCGTCCCTAGTCGGCGGCGTGAGCACGAGGGATGCAAAAAATCATCACCACATGATGACGTCCCCATATGACGTCACTATGACGTCATCACGACGTGACGTCACGTGATATCATCGCGTAGCATTGTCTCTTGGTTGTCAAATGTGGGCCGATCACGGAGGCTGTGCAAAACCAAGTGAGGCGCAGAAAGATGCAACGCCTCCGATCCTGGAAGCAGTGCAAAATCACGTGAAGTGTAGAAAGCTTTTGGAGGGTGGCTGGTGAGGATAAATAGAACGACTGAGAAGAAAACTTGGAAGGCGCTTTAGGCGAATGCGTAAGGGACCCTGCGAGTTTTTTGTATTCTCCGCGTTCTCTCGTATTGTGTCCATCGCCGAGCACGTGCGCAGCATGTCGATATCGAGTTTCGAACTTCTCGCGGCGGCCGTCTGACAATGATATTTTGAGGAAATGTGACTGTCATGTGGAATTCAGAGTGTACATACGAAGTAAAATTTGTTTTCTATCGGAACGAAAAATTTGTTTGCCTCTGCTAGGTGACTCTTGGAAAGAAGTTGGACAGGCTTGCCAGGCCGAGGAGCTTATTATGCAAATGAAGACAAAGGACTCAGTTTGAAGTCTGAGCTTATTATTTGTTTCACAACGTATGGTTGGCCCATAGTTTCATGCTATTATATTATGAAACTCTATGGGTCCATTCCTGGTATTTTATTGCGTGTGTGGACTACGTGTTTGCGTTGCTTTGTCAGTGCGAACTGCAATTGACTGCGATAACGCTATGCGATGTGAAAGTGAAGACACAGAAAAATTGAATAGAATGCTTACCCTGATTTGCTATTCTTTCGGTGTCTTTCTAAAATTTTGTGATGTCTACGTTAAGAGAAACTGAAAACCGCGAAAGATAAGACGCGCGCATTTGACAAGGACAAACGTGTTCGTGGTCGCTTGTCTGCTGCCCTCCTCTTTCCTCCCCTTCCCCGCCCACATTTTCATTGATTTATGGTGGCAAGCTACGTGCAATTCTGCTCCTGTTGCTACATTTTCTTTCTCTCTCTCTCTCATTAGCAGGGCAGGTCGCCGGCCAATGTGAAGAACACGAAATGACGTTTCGGGATCCCTCTACAGATCCCTTTCTCACAATGAGCCGGTCGTTACAGAAAATGTTTACATGCGCTCCAAAGAGTGCCGACACAAAAATTTTACATTTTGTTTTTTTTCTGTTGCAATAAGTAGCTTACGACCCACTTATCACAGCTGGAAGCCTCGTTCGTTCGAATGCGCGATGGTTAATTATTTGGAGACGTTTTTTCCCAGTCGCAGTTTCGGTTTCAGAGAGCGCCCGAGAGAGGGGCCCTGCGTGGGTTGTTGGCAAACACAGATGGCCACGTGAGCACACAAAACAGCGACGTAGTCGCCATGCGTGGCATCGCATGCACGTGAGCACCGCGTTGAAAACTGCGGTAGAGAGCGCACCCAAGGGGCAGGGCAACATCGCGAACTCGTGACGTAGCTTGTTGTTGGTTGTTTATTCTCAAACCGAGTTGATGTCGATGTCGCGAGGTACTTCGTTTCACGTACAGTTTCTCGGCACATCTTTAAGATTGATTTTAAGTATGTTTGTAGGTTATATTTGCCGTTCATATTTTGCAGGTGATGTGTGTGCGTCGACACAAATCTATCTCCCAAGTTATCTCACCTTTAAAATTTCGTGTGAGTACTCCTTTAAGCCCTCTTTCTAGAGTTCGATAGGACAGATTGTCTAATGGCATATTCAGGTTGTCGTGTTCTCTCTCTCTCTCTAGGCAGATGTGTCTATCATAGCTATATATAAATGGATGGGGATATTCCCGTCGTCACACCTTCTCTGCTACCCAAGACGAAAGGAACGAATATAAACATCCATGAATGAGGGGCAGGCGTGTGCGCATGCGCGCATATGGCGCCCACGTGTCTCCATTGCGAGAGAAGGGCGTGACGACGAATCTTGTCTAAATAAAGCGGGACGTCTGACCCACTTGAGGATAAACCGCGTGACCTCGCTGAGATTGAGCGACCTCCCGAAGTCAGTCATCAGGTAGTAAACTCGCTGTGCAATGTTTTTTTTTTCTAGTTGCCAACGTTGACATGGCGAGATTACTGCAAGCCCAGGAAAAATACAGGACGAGAGAATTTCCCGCGAAATCCCTACAGAGGTTTCAGCACACCGTATATAGTGGCCGTCAACATCTTTAGACTTTCTTGAGATCTTGATGTGCATTAATTCATTCGACATCCGATAACGAATGAATCGTCTGTCGGTACACCAATGTGCTGTCTAATTAGTCAATTAATCGCAATGTATCAAACAAGCAATTGGTTGGTTGATCAGTCTGCCGGTTGACCAATGAGGCCATATTATTCATCGATAAATATATCATCAGAATAGGCCGTGTTTGCAGACCTGGCGTGGAATTTCGCCCATCTAAGTAACAAGTTAATGCCGTAATTATGATCTCCATATAATTGACGTTCGCTGTCAACCTATCTCAAAGCCGTCTCATGTTAAGGGGCGGTGCCTCTTCGGTTGTCACTGCCAACTGTCAAAACACGATCGTTTGATATACACAGCAATTTCGCCTGTATATTATCTTCATACTTTTAAATGCGAAGCGTTTCTTAGCGAACTTCTGCGACTTTGAGCGTATCTATCTATCTATCTATCTATCTATCTATCTATCTATCTATCTATCTATCTATCTATCTATCTATCTATCTATCTATCTATCTATCTATCTATCTATCTATCTATCTATCTATCTATCTATCTATCTATCTATCTATCTATCTATCTATCTATCTATCTATCTATCTATCTATCTATCTATCTATCTATCTATCTATCTATCTATCTATCTATCTATCTATCTATCTATCTATCTATCTATCTATCTATCTATCTATCTATCTATCTATCTATCTATCTATCTATCTATCTATCTATCTATCTATCTATCTATCTATCTATCTATCTATCTATCTATCTATCTATCTATCTATCTATCTAGCCGCCTACGACTCTGTGCTCTCCTGGTCGCTTGGTTAATCCAATGTACACCAAAATTGGTATGGCGTAACATGACTGTATGACGAACATAAATGACAAGTCATAACATGAAAATCATGACACGCATGTCATGTACAGCATGACTTACGTGCCACGCTCATGGCGCGCTGGCGGCCGTTTCGCTAGCTTTATATACACCAAAATTGGTGTCTTGCGACGTGACTGTGTAACGAACATAAATAACACGAGTTAACATGAAAATCATGACACGCATGTCATGTACAGCATGACTTACGTGCCACGCTCATGGGGTGCTGGCGGCCGTTTCTCTAGCTTGATCTAACCCGGAATTAGTATTGCGCGACGTGCCTGTGTGACGAACATAAAAACACGAGTTAACATGAAAATCATGACACGCATGTCATGTACAGCATGACTTACGTGCCACGCTCATGCCGCGCTGGCGGCCGTTTCGCTAGCTTTATATACACCAAAATTGGTATCTTGCGACGTGACTGTGTAACGAACATAGATAACACGAGTTAACATGAAAATCATGACACGCATGTCATGTACAGCATGACTTACGTGCCACGCTCATGCCGCGCTGGCGGCCGTTTCTCTAGCTTGATCTAACCCGGAATTAGTATTGCGCGACGCGCCTGTGTGACGAACATAAAAACACGAGTTAACATGAAAATCATGACACGCATGTTATGTACAGCATGACTTACGTGCCACGCTCATGCCGCGCTGGCGGCCGTTTCGCTAGCTTTATATACACCAAAATTGGTGTCTTGCGACGTGACTGTGTAACGAACATAAATAAGAGGAGTTAACATGAAAATCATGACACGCATGTCATGTACAGCATGACTTACGTGCCACGCTCATGGTGCGCTGGCGGCCGTTCTGCTAGCTTGATCTACCCCGAAATTGGTATTGCGTGACGTGACTGTGTGACGAACATAAATAACACGAGTTAACATGAAAATCTTGACACGCATGTCATCTACAGCATGACTTACCTGCCACGCTCATGGCGCGCTGGCGGCCGTTTCGCTAGCTTTATATACACCAAAATTGGTATCTTGCGACGTGACTGTGTAACGAACATAAATAACACACGAGTTAACATGAAAATCATGACACGCATGTCATGTACAGCATTAATTACGTGCCACGCTCATGGCGCGCTGGCGGCCGTTTCGCTAGCTTGATATACACCAAAATTGGTATCTTGCGACGTGAGTGTGTAACGAAGATAAATAACACGAGTTAACATGAAAATCATGACACGCATGTCATGTACAGCATGACTTACGTGCCACGCTCATGGGGCGCTGGCGGCCGTTTCTCTAGCTTGATATAACCCGGAATTAGTATTGCGCGACGTTACTGTGTGACGAACATAAATAATAGGAGTTAACATGAAAACCATGACATACAAGACGATGTATGCAGCTCTATGCTGGCTGCTTCGCATTACATCGATTCCCACAATGCGTGAGATCTGCCGTCTTTTTTTGTGTATGAGTATTGCATGAAATTAATTCGTTTTTACAAGATGGCGTTAATGTTGTGCATGTTGCTTTCTGCGCGTGCGTGCATGTCTGTGTGCGTGTTTCTGGCTGACACCATGGACGCAATGTTTAAGCATTGATTGTTGTATCTTACTCCACTACATCTTCTCACTTTTTCTTTGGACAAAACCGCTATTTATATGGCAACATGCATGTGATATCTAGTTGACACACCATTTTTCTTGATCTCTTTTTCTAACGAACGCTGTTTCTCTTTTCGCCATCTTTTAAGTTTATTTCTCCCGTGCGATCTGCAGAAAACCTCCCAATGTCATAAATAAATGATTGTCGCCTTTGGTCCTGCGTTCGATAGTGCTGAGGTACGAGCAAATATGCATGCAAAGTAGATAGCCCTCATCACATGTGGAGAGGGCTGTTTCTCTCTTTGACATATTACGCCCGGAGGAGCTCTCCACAACGCTTGTTAGCTTTTTGGTCTTTCTATCACTTTTTCTATCTTTCAATGGTTGGTTCACACGCGAATGCACCCACGCTACCACACAGTCATTGCCTCGCTCCCAGATTGCAGATGCTTTTAAATTTGGGCTAGATCTTTGGTTGAACACGACTGGTGACGGTAAATCAGCGCCGAAAACGAAGAGAGTTCAACAGAGCACAGTAGAAAGTTTTGGGTAGTGGTTTACGTGTTTCCTTTTCGTCTTTCTGTCTGCTTGTTTTCCTACACTCTTTGTGTGTACCATTTTACTACATCAGTCTCTGTCACAACAATCTGGAAAGACGCGCCTCAGCCTGGCAGCACATACACCAGGAGCCGCTGTCGTAATAATTCATCGTATCTCTTTCTTACTTTTAAGACGAAAGCCTTGGATCAAGTTGGATGCCTTAAGAAACGCGAAAATTGACCGTCGGCGGCGTCCCGCGGCGTCGGCGTCAACACGAGTGATGTAATATCGTCATCAAGTTACGACGTCACCATACGACGTCATCATGACGTCTCAGATCGCCACAATTTCTAGTGCCATTGTGACGTGATCATGACATCACATATCGTGACGTCGTATGATGACGCTATCACATGACATGTCGCTTGGTGAAATGTAGGCTGATTGCGGAGGCAGTGTTGTTGTTGACACGTCTTTATTCACATTTGTGCCCTTGGAGGGCTGCGGTGCAAAACCAGGCGAGGTGCAGAAAGCTTGCAATGCCTCCGATCCTGGAGGCAGTGCCTCCAGGATCGGAGGCAGGATCGTCTTAGGCGAATGCATAAGGGACCCTGTGAATCCTGTTTTGTTTCCACGTGCACACTATTTTGCTTATTGCCGCGGCGCGTCCACTTGAACGCGCTGGCAATTTCACTGGCGCCCCCTGTCGACGCGAGCCGTACCGACACATAGCTTACGCAAAGAGCCTTGGGTCTTTCTCCTGGATACCGGTAGGGGTTCTGACTCGTCTACAGTCCGGAGTTGGCGTCGCGACTACACGTGGCAATTTCCGAAGCGATATCGGAGCCAAGTGCGCACTACTCCGACGAAAGCCCACCAGAGTTGTCACTTCTGCTTCAGCAAGTAAAAATGTTTCATCGTATCGTACAGACGCTAACATATACGCCTATCGAAATTCAACGTTTTTTTCCTGGTATTTTGAGCCAGTGGTAGCGGTAACGCTGTGCTGTAGATGCATGCAATGTTAGCCTATATAGCTGTCACTTCCGGCTATTGGTTGCCGGTCGTTTCTGGTTACTTGCTATCCGGCGGTGACGGTTGAACTTGTTGGGCTCGTCTAGAGGAGAGAGAGCTAAAGGCAAAAGAAAGGCAGGAAGATTAACCAGGTTGTACCCGATTCGTTACCCTACGCGGGGGGGGGGGGGGAGGGGAGAAAAAGAATACAGAAATCGAGGAGGAAGGAGAGAGTAAGTGGTGCGCGCGCACTCATGTCAGCGTTCACCGCGCACACCCAGGCAGTCACAACCGAGAAATATTTGAGACCGGATCTTCTGCGGTTGTCTTAAAGTAGACTGGAATCCAAGATGATTTCCACGACGAAAACCTACAAGTCCTCGCTGGGTTGAGATCTCTCATGAGCACGATGCTTACTCCCATCAACAGAATGACAAGTGCATCAGCTCGACGCGCATCTGCAAGTTCTCGATTCTTTGGACGCAGTCCTTGCAAGCCTTCTTTTTTTTCTCTCGTCTAGAGGAAAGATATGCTTGACAAATGGTCATTAACTTGCCGTGGTACCTTATCATGTAGCGTGTGGCGCTGATAAGCTCGAGGGCGCGGGTTCAATTCCAGGCCGCGGCGGCCGCATTTGGATGGGGGTGAAATGCAAAGAACACCCGCGGAAGATGTAGCAACCAGAGACTAAAAGAGCATCATTATAACGGCACAAAAGCAATCTCAGGTCATTTGGGCGTTCATTGCCGAGATTGTGGCTGCATGTACTTGTTTGACAACACCTCTATCCTGTATAAGGCACATAATGAGATGACAAGAGAAATTGTTGAAGCCTATGAAATTACTAGATTAGAAGAAATGTACGTTAGCCAGCCTTCCCTCTCGCTTTCTCAAAGAGAGTTGCAATATCTTGCCTTGTCGCGGTAATATTTGTGCTATGTCGTGATATTGCCCCGTACAAGTGTTCGGTTCAGCGACATACCCACTGATTGTCCATTTGTTGTTTCTGTTGTCTCCGCTCGCTCGGTATATATTCATCGGTTCGAGCTTAAATAAAATATCACTTGAAAGTAGCGCTTTGTCCTTGTCTGTTTTCTTTCAACATCCCTGTCTAATCGCGCTTACTCGCTCTTCATGGATGCAAACCAACTAGCCCGCCAGCGTGTTTTTAGGCCCGTGTGCCTAGATTAGGTGCACGTTAAAGAACACCGCCGGTGGTCGAAATTGAATCCGGAGTCCCCCACTGCGGCGTGCCTCGTAATAATTATAATATAATAATTAGTCTTGTTACAATTACAAATGGGCATTAAATATACGCAAACCGTGCACCGCTATGCGACCTATGAAGCTCACAGTCTCACGCGATAATTTACCTTCAGGTCTCAGAAGCAGTTCTGGCAGTTAACGACAGAACATATCTTCGTACTCCCATTCCACAATTTAAAGGAATAACATATAAAGGATCCCCGAGCACTCAGTGAAAGATTGCTATCACGGCTCAGGATGGTTTAGACCTTTTTGCTCTTTAAGAAAGCGTTCAACAGTGTCGCTCCAGTGGCGGCCCCTGCGCGCGGTGCGCAGACTACTCCTGGCAGGTAGGGTTCTATTGTCTCGCAGACTTACGCAATCCAGCGCCTTTGCTAATTCTAATGCAATATTGATGCACACACACAAACACACACACACACACACACACACACACACACACACACACACACACACACACACACACACACACACACACACACACACACACACACACACACACACACACACACACACACACACACACACACACACACACACACACACACACACTTGACTCTGTCAAACAACGTGATTGTTGTCAGATGCTTTCCTTTTGTTTGTGCGAACAGATAATTTTCAAATCTTAATTTCTCTTGTTCTTTCTAACTAGGGGTGTGCGAATATTCGAAAATTTCGAATAACGAATCGAACAGCATTCTATTTGATTCGGTACTCGAACTGAATAGTACATATTCGAAATGCCGAATATTTTTCGAATAGATTTAGAATAATCAGCGCAGACGGGAGAAGCCCAATAGAACGAAACTTTGGAGCAGCTAAAGGTAATTTTTCTTCTTTTAATCCTCAACTTACCAATGTACATGCAGCTCAAGCTTTTACGGGACTACCGAAGAAGAAGAAAATAGACTTTCATTAATTTCCGGCAGATTGCTGGGCTGGGATCCCACCTATGCTTTATGTACTACCAGATGAAGGTGATGTTTCTGAAAACTCCACTCTTACTCAGTTTTCACTGTTCTGTAGCTGCATCGCAATAATCAATTCGTGTCCTCATCTAATAACTGAAGGTGTGGACGAGTGCGTTCAGCTTCCTAAACAAAAGACGAAAGTGTTGTGTTTGCGTAAATTGCTCTTAAGCATTCAACACAGTTTACTTTCTTTCGGTGCCGAGGCCCATGTTGTGATGGCAGGTTTATACGTTTCATTACATCTTTCGCTGCATTCGTGGCGTTCTCTTCAAAATTGATTAATCGTTATGTCTCAGTTTTATTTAAAAGCAGGCGGCCAAGTATCACCTTCATTACTGTAGTCACCGCTGTATTTCAACGTACAGGTACAACATATTTCGAAGGCCCTGGTCGTTGCTGTATACAAGCTCACCTCAGTTTTCAGAGTTGTGGTATTTTGAGTGTGTTATAAGTAACAATAAAGTTCCTTGGTGAAATTTTGTGAATATTTGGTTCGAATAAAATGTTGTGGAGTTCTCAGACTTATTATTACAAATTACTTCAGCGGAATCCCGAGTGGTGGCGTCAACCCTTCCGCCACAAGAAAGAGGCTTTCTTTCTGAGAAATCCGTAGGGATTTCCTAATGGCTTCGTGCTACAAACGGATGGTCGTCAAGATCCCTTTCTTGAGTTCTAAGACCGTTTTGAAAATGGTTGTCTTACTATTCGAAAACTATTCGAAGAGTATTCGATTAGTATTCGTATTTGATTCGGTGTCATCACTATTCGATTCGTATTCGATTCGGTTGCAAAATTCGCTATTCGCACACCCCTATTTCTAACCCTTTTCTTTCAGAGCACAGTGTAGCCGGCAGCACACTTATACGGGCTGCCCTCAACACCCCCGTGAGCTTTTATATTCTTTCTGCTCACCTCTACTTTTGATGCCACCACCTGATTGCGCTATGCACTCTGCTCGATTATTGTCGCGAGAAACTGCAAAAGAGAATAAATCACAGCGCGCTCGAGGGGGAAGTCGCGACGTACTTGATCGCTCCGTTACGTGGCGATGACGGCACAAAAAATCTATATCGAACGAAGCATGGCGAAGCACTGCTTCTGTGAAGGATGGCGTATTTTCCGCGGACCATGTATATCCACGCGCAGCCGTTTCTGAAAGTTCTCGCCATTTACCCAACTTCGAAGGCGCCACTTCCCGTAGTCTGCATATGAAAAAGTCGCAGTACGACTTCCCGGGGTTCCGGTGAGCAAAAAAATAAATAAAACATGCGAGTAGCTGTGATGCAGATCACTGTAAAATAGGGTTCGGGTATATAAATGATATACAAAATATTTCGAGAATGCATTTGCACAACCATCGCTGTAGCGCTTCGGTATTTTACCGGAAGTAGGTATCACTCTCAGATATATGCACACGTATGACGTGCTATGGCGTAAGAGAAACTTTTACATCACCCGGTTTTTGAACGCGCTGTGGGGGCCAAAGAAAGAAGACGCTCAGAAAGAAAATATAATGAAAATGCGTTTTAACCGCACTTTTAATATTTATTTGCGTTTCGTATGGGATCGATGTGTGACGCAAACTTGGTTTTGTGAAAGTCTTGACTTGTCGAACGTCTTTCTTAGTAATATAATAATATTTGTTCGGGTTTAACGTCCCAAAACCGCGATATGATTATGAGAGAAGCCGTAGTAGAGGGCTCCACAAATTTTGACCACCTGGGGTTCTTTAACGTGCACCTAAATCTAAGTACGCGGGCCTCAAGCATTTTGGCCTCCATCGAAAATGCGGCCACCACGGTCGGGATTGGATCCCGCGACCTTCAAGTCAGCAGTCGAGCACCATGACCACTAGACCACCGTGGCGGGTGCCGTCTTTCTTAGTAATGTCCAAGGTAAATGTGTGAAACGACGGACGAAACAATGCTATAGTGTTCGACTGAACAAGAGCACGTATTTCAGACAGGCTGGCCGACGTTTCGATAGGTGGACCTATGTTTGTGAAAGGTAGGTTGACATGGTGAGAATAAAAGGCTGCATGGCGGTACTTGTAATGTGCTGAGAATGATACGGACGAAGAAAGTGAAGACAGGACGTGTCCTTGTCGGTGTCCTTAGTGCACTGCAGGTATCACCAGCAAAGAGCCCATTCTTACATCCTTTCATGTTATAGAAGGCTGGCCTATTAAAACGTCAGCCAGCCTGTTTGAGGCACCTAATCCTGTTCAGCCTCTACAGCACTTCCCAAATGAAATGTATTGGCTGTAATGTAACAAGCGGGCTCGCGCCGACGCGCAGCAAGCGAACAAGCAGGCCAGATAGAATGACCGCGCATGCGCACTGCGAGACTCTCGAAAGCAGGCACCGAGCAGTTAGACGCCGCGCGCATGCACACTGCCACCGGCTCGCCAGACTTATGATCGGGACTGTAGCTTCCGATTTACATAGACAAACTGACGACAGTCAGACCACACTAAATGCTCCAACATCTGAACGTTCTTACCTGTGGAAGCACGGGAAGCGAACGCTTTAAATTCTCATTTTGAATAGATCTGCAACCGGTCTAGGGAAGACAACAAACAGCAGGAGCATCCTCCTTAGTCGAAACCTGTTGGTTCACGGTTCGATACCTGAAACAGAAGTGCTCTTTTGCTGCGAAACCTTCTTTCCTGAGAAACCGGTAAGAGGCCCCTCTTGTGGCTTTGCGTGTACAATCGAATGAACGAAAAATGCTTTTTTCGTCAGTCCGTCCTCAGCGTCTGCCGGCTTCTGCAATTTCTATTCTCCTTGCCTTGTGTTTGTTTGTTTGATGAAATGATAATAGGAAGCTCCGGGAGTGACAGATTTCCCCCGGCTATCTCAAACTCAGGGCTCACAATGTACAGCTACACTCAAAACTGAGAAAATAGGACAAGTGTGGTATCCTTGTACACTCTAAACACAAAAACATGAACTCACTAACATCGGTGCCTTAAAAGGCACCCCTCTGGGCTTTCTCGATCTGTCTGGTGTCTGATGTGAGCTAGCAAATAGAAAAAAAAGAAAAAAAGAATGCGGGACAGAGATAGAAAGAAATGCGCCTATAGCTGCATCAGGCAGGTGACAGAGGAACGCCTTTATGGACCGTCACTTCAGTGTCTCAATGCCATTAAGGTTTGCAAGTAAAAGAAATCACTGTAATCTTGGAAATGGATCTTGCTGCGAACGAGGTTTCGGCTGCGAGCGCTTGAACAAGGGACGCTTAATGGCCTTTGCTCAGGATCGACGCCGCCTATTATAGAAACAGGACACGAAAGGCACCATTTTCGCGTTGATGCAAGTTCCTCTGCAAGCTAAAAAAAGTATATTCGCAAAACTCATTCGATACAGGACGATGTCCATACAG
Source organism: Rhipicephalus sanguineus (assembly GCF_013339695.2). Lineage (NCBI taxonomy): Eukaryota > Metazoa > Arthropoda > Arachnida > Ixodida > Ixodidae > Rhipicephalus > Rhipicephalus sanguineus. The sequence continues at coordinate 19,971,567 of NC_051179.1, forward strand.
TCGCTCCGATGGCAACAGACAGCTGCCTGGTATCCATTGTCTCATTGGCTGTTATTCAACCGGCGTAGTAAAAGAAAAACAGTCAGCTCTTTTAATCGACGGTGTGTCCATCGGCTTTTATGGCCGGTTTAATGGCATGAATTCGTTTAACTCGATTAGGCGTGCGCTTAAAACGGTGCTATTGTTATGCATCGGAGCAAATAACTCGACCGTTTTGAGTTTACGGCTCCGACTACTGCGCATGCGCGCACGCGCTGATCAAGCTTTGCAATCCCGACGTGGACGAAGTAAGCGCAAGTTATTTCGTGGCATTGTCAGTGAAGATCAATACTGCCCGATAATCATGAGCGAAGAGTACAGTTGTGCAGGTTATATAGACGTTCCGCCAATTCTGTAAAGCGCAGGTTTTAATCTCTCAGTCCTTGCGACACTCAATTATTCGTTTCTTTTTGATTTGGACATGCACGTACGTGAAGTGCTTGGATCACGAAGTCCGAGCTTCCATGAAGAGGAGGAAGACGACTACCAATTCTGGTAATGGGGGTAGAAGAGACATTAATAATATGGCCGACTAATAACCATTACATAAATCATACTCAATCTAGTAAGGCTTCTTTCGTATCTTTATCTACATATTCATTTTATTTATTGGTCCGCCACGGTGACCCAGTGGTTACTGTGTTTGGCTGCTGATCCGAAGGTCGCGGGTTCGATCCCGGCCGCGGCGGTCGCACTTTGATGAAGGCAAAATGCTAAAGGCCCGTCTACTGTGCGATGTCAGTGGGCGTTAAGGAACACCAGATGGTCGAAATTTCCAGAGCCCTCTACTACGGTGTGCCTCATAATCATATCGTGGGTTTGACACGTAAAAGCCCACAGAATAATATCATCATTATAATTTTACTTATTCGTTATTGACATTATCACTTATGCAAAATATTAACCGGTTCGTGGCCTAACCCTCACAGTGTGCGCATGCCAACAGTATTGGGTAGTAGTATTAATAATAATAATAATATTAATAATAATAACCAAACACAAGACCTTGTACTTTTTATTGAAATGATGAATAAGAAAAGTTGGCGCATTTATGACTGCACTGGCTACTTATCTTCGCTTAGCAACCGATGCATAATGTAGTAAAACTTTCCTTTACAACTTATACAGTGTCAACTTGTCGATAGCCCACTTAGAAAGAAAACCCTGTGACCACTGCATGAACATCCTGAAAAAACTCAAATGAAGAGGGCGCCTACTTACAAAATATAGCGTACGCACCTGACGGATCATCGCGGTTATACCATTCTTCTGTTCAGCACCAGGTATAATAATAATTTGTGGAATTTTACGTGCGAAAACCACGAGATCATTATGAGGCATGCCGCAGTGGAGAGCTCCGCAAATTTCGACCATCAGGTGTTCTTTAACGTGCACTGACATCGAACAGTACACGGGCCTCTAAGATTTCGCCTCTAGCGTTTCGCCTCCACTGAAATGCGACCGCAGCGGCCGGGATTCGAACGCGTGACTTTCGGGTCAGTAGCCGAGCACCGTATAACCAATGTAGCAAAGCGACGGACCAGCACCAGGTCTGGGGCCATTGTTAAGGCGAAAGCCTTAAACGCCTCATCAAACGCGAAATTTGACCATCGACGTCAACACGAGCGATGCCAGAAATCATCACCACGCGAACGTCACCATATGATGGCATCCTGACGTCACAGATCGCCAAAATTTGTGACGTCATCATGACGCCACATAACGTGGCATCAATTGATGACTTCGTCACATGACGCCGTCGCTTGGTCAGAGGTGGGCCGATCACGGTGGCAATGCAAAACAAGGTGAGGTGCAGAAAGCTTGCAATGCCTCCGATCATGGAGGCAGCGCAAAACCACGTTAGGTGCAGAAAGCTTTCGGATGGGTGCGGAGGAAAATCAGAACATCGAATGAGAAGACAAAGAAGACGAAGATGGCTTTCGCCTTCGAGTGATCTTTGGCGATTGCACAAGGGGCCCTGTGAGATTTTATAATTATATAGCAGATGTCACGCCGATGTAGTGATAACAGATATGCTGTTGCGTTTCTGTTGACTTTAGGTTACTTTCAATTCGTACGTTGGAATTGAGCATCATGCACTATTCCTGCAAAATTTGAGCGCGTCGACAATATCAGGAGCAAGGACAGCAATAAGTGACAACTTCCCATATAATAAAATGGAAAAAGACAAAGAAAATGATAAAATGATAATAGCTGCCGGGGTTTTACGCGGTAAAACGACGATGTGATCATGAGGCCCACCGTAGTGGAGGGCTCCGGAAATTTCAACTACATTGGGTTCTTTAGCGTGCACTTATATCTAAGTACACGGTCCTTCAGCCTTTCGCCTAGGAAATAAAAAGCTTTACCAAATATGGCAGCAATACATCTGATGGTTTCGCAACGCGCTGGCTGTCCTCGGTGACGTACAAAACTCGCCACGTGAAATTAAAACAGTAGTTGAAAGCAAGAGGGCACCGTAATTCAGCTAAGCACGCCCAGTCAGGGAAAGACAGGGCGTCGGCGGCCACGCCTATCCCGCGCAGGGTTGCGTGATTACCGGGTGAAGAGGAACTAACGTATGACGAAATCGAGGCATCTAATAATAAATGAGTTAGGATATATCGTTGTAGGAGGCATGCTTAAAGCGCCCGGGAAAGCTTGGTGTGAAGAAGTCACATGGTTCCTTACGTGCATTTGCCTAAGACGACTCGAACGCAAGAGCCATCTTCTCTTTCTTCTCACTCGGTGGTATTGATTCCCCATGCCCCCAACCCCGAATATTTCTGCACCTCACGTGGTTTTTGGCAGTGCCTCCGGAATCGGCCTACCTTTTACCTAGTGGCGATGTCATGTGATGACGTCGTCAGGTGACGTCACAGTGGCGTCATGATGGCGTCACAAATTTCTTTACCTCTGATGTCGTGATGATGTCATAGTGACGTCATCATGTGACGAAGGTTTTTTTGCATCGCTCGTGTTGACGCCGACGTCGCCGACGGTCACTTTACGCGTTTTATGAGGCGTCCAAGGCGTTTGCCCGTGTCCCATATTTTTAGGCTTTTCTTTCGTAGTGGTCAAGTCGCCAATTATATGGTATAACTCGCACTGCATTTACATATTCCAATGTCAGCCGCGTGTGGCCGATGCCCGCTCGTGTTTTCATCACTAGAGTTTTGACCATTATCTTGAAGAATTCAAATGGCCGTTTCAGAAAACGCTAGCAGATATGTAAAACATGATTAAGGCAATATTATGAGTGCGAAACAGCGCAACCGACAGGAGGGGACAGAAGATACGACACAGAGCGCTGAAGAGGGGACACCGCGCATGGCTGTTGCAACAGTGTTTAACTGTATAAAAAGCGAAGGCTTTTCAAAGAAATAAATTGTTGGCAGTTAAGCGCTCTGCGTCCTCTGTTCTGTCCCCTACTGTCGGTTGCGCTGTTTTGTACTCATAATCGTGTTGTACCAACACGCCCAGTCCTACAGCCTTCTATGAATAGGGCAGGAACAATAAAAGATAAATTTCGGCACAAAATAAGCCTATAACTACCTCCTTAAAAATGGTTTGGTTTCTCCTAATAAAGTTTATTCCTCCTCCTCCTCCTCCTCCCCATCAAATGTTCTTGAAATTCGAAGTCCCTTCCAATTACTTTTTGGCACTCTCTCGACCCTGAATCGACCACTTGAAGGCTTCATAAAAAAAACTTTCACTCCGGTCAGAGTATGAGATTCGCTATCGTCATATACTGGTACTTACCCCTCCTACAATCTACTGATATAAAAGACCCCTTATATAGCAAAGCACATACACTGTCGCCTGCACACTGATGGTATTATTCGCAGACCGCAGGTAGTCAAAATAACAAAAAGGACGTAGTGCACCAGCACAGCTTGTACGCATCTCTCGAACACGTGGGTCGCCTGCACAAAGCCCGGCCTTCGATCTAATTCAAAAGTGAGGTCGGCGCCCGAGAAAAAACGCCAGGCCTGCGCTGAAACCGCAGCACAGTCACAGCGAAAGCTGGAAGAGCGGCGTTTCTAGAGCCCGTTAAAGGAGTACTGACATGAATTTTAAAATTTTTGGGGTTGTTGCTCTAAATGAAAGCACGGGTGTCGAGAACCCTAAAAACAGTGTCGTGGTGCCTGGGGATGCATTGCATATATTTTTAATACCGCTTCTTTCAACCAGCAGTTTCGGTTTCGGTTTCGAGAGGGCGGCTTCATAGTGACGTGTCAAGTCTGCCCGTGACGTCACGGGCAAACTGCAACCCACGAAATATGCACCTGCTGTCCTTTGCTGTCAGTCGAACGTGGTTCATGATGAGTGAACTGTCGTCCAGTGCCTCCGACAGCAATTTCTGTGATTTAGGCTACATGCAGAACCCAGATTTCGCAAACCAAGTGAGCTGACTAGAAACGTCATAGGGCTCTCCATGCGGTGAAGCTGCCTTGCAGATGCTGGGAGATGAAAACTTTAAAATCAAACTTAAATATTATACGTGTTTCCCGGATGTGGTGTGGGGAGAGCGTTAACACTACATGCCAAGGAAAACAAAAACGTCCGTTTTGCTGCACTTCAAAATCGTGTCAGTACTCCTTTAAGCTCTCTTGGGGCTACAATACAAGTACACTAGAAAGGTACCCACTACGCCATAAATCACAATTTTTGTGAAGTTGGGAAGCACCTACTAAGTCATTATTCTTCATTCTGCGGAGAAGCGAGGCACCAGCTACACGTCTGTAAGGCATTATGTGCACTTTGTTGACGCGGCGACTGATGACGATGAAGAATTATGGCTCAGCCCTTTGTAATGGGTTGGAATCTTTAAACGGCCCACCAGTTATGTAATTTGCATTGGATGACGCCCAGTCGCTATTTCCCTCTCCGTCATGCTGTATAACGTACGTTGACGTGGGAGAGAGACGGGGGGGGAGGGGCGAAGAACTTTACTGAGACCCCGAGGAAATGGATCATGCGCTTATGGGCTTCCTTGGCAACCAATACAAGTGCACTTGCGAGGAACCCACTACGCTATAAATCATCGTAACTTTTGAGAAGTAGGGCAGCAGGCACTGTGCCATTTTTCGTCATTCTACGGAGAGCGTTGGTACCTGCTATACGCATGTAAGGCATTAGGTGCACTTTGTTGATGATGTGCCTGATGACGATGAAGAATTATGGCAGAGTCCTTTGTAATGGGTTGGAAGCATTCAACAACCTACTCGTTGCGCAATTCGCATTGTGTGACGCCTGGTTACAGAATTCGCGTTGTGCGACGCTTGGTGCTTATTTTGCTCTTCTACCACGCTATATTGCATATGCTAATGTGGTTCCTTCCCGACATGAAGCCTGTATAGGACCTTTTTGCAAAACAGTTTCGACACCGGTATGGCTCAGAGTTCAATACTGGGCTA
>NC_051179.1:19977125-19994300 GCF_013339695.2 Rhipicephalus sanguineus
AGGCCGATCGAGGCCAAATTTCTGATGTTTGGCTGCCTACTGAAGCTTGCGTAAAGGCGCCAACCACGATCAAGAAATTCGATCCGGATCAAGCCCGATCGTGACCTAAAGTGACCATGTGACACTACAGGAGGAGGTGGAGGATGAGGAGGACGGAGTTTAGCCAGTTCTCAGAGCGGCTGGCTACACTGTGCTGAGGGAAGGGGTAAGGGGAATAAAAGATTATAGAAAAAAGATGTTACAAAAAAAAGAAAGGAAAAAGAAAGGAACAATACGATAAACGACATTGCCTAAAGTCGGCTTCTAAGACCAGTATTCCGCAAGAAACGCAACAAAGCTCCCAAAGCCTTCCATGCCGAGGACGTGGGCCAGTGTCCTAAGACTCTTTCCTCCAACATGAGCGATTGTCAAGTCCATCTAACACTCTTGAAAACCTTGGCGCCCTGAAGCGAGGAAATTCACAGAGAAGATGGGTATTATTTCTAGATAAAAGAGCTGCATACACAAGGAGTCAAATATTCGGCTATGAGACTCGTCACAGCGGAAGACTTCTGAATCGATACTGGACCACGTGTCTGACATTAGCGTGTGCCCATCTGGCAGAATAACCAGAAAGATCGGCCTGCAGCTTTTTGCAACGCTGCACTTATCTAGAAAGACAGGTTGTAACCTACGGCCTCGCAGATGAATGACCCTGTGGGAGCCTTTCTAACTAACGCGACGAGATAAATGATTCTGCGCAGCGTAAACAACCCGGTTAGTTGTGCTTCCCTCTTCTGTCGACAGAGTCAGCGAAAGTTTGCTGCCGCGGAGAAAAAGCTTTGGCGAGAGCGACATCAAGGTCTGCGTACATCGATTGAATAACTGAATAGAACGAAAGAAAGAAAGAAAGAAAGAAAGAAAGAAAGAAAGAAAGAAAGAAAGAAAGAAAGAAAGAAAGAAAGAAAGAGCAGATCGAAAGATTTGCGTTGACGACATACCAATGAACTACAGTCCGTCCCTCTCACTCTAAGATCACACAATGAAGTCATATCCACCTTGAAAGTGTACACTGTGAACAATAATCATATGCAGCCGGTGGTGGTGGTGGTGAAAACATTTATTGACAGAATTTCTGCAGAGAAGCTCCGGATATGCGGAGGTTCTTGACTTGCGGTGGGGGGTGCCCTCAGTCCAGGGCTCCGCTCGCAGCAGCCGCTCTACGGGCCCGGTCAATTAGACTAAGCTGTCATCACCAGGTTCTCGCTGGCCAGCAGCTGTTCCCATCGCTCCGCCGCGTGGGATTTTGTATCGGGGGTAAGGCTGTATGCCTGGCATGCCCACGTAACGTGGTACAAGGTAGCTTTTGCTGGGCACCAGGGCAGTAAGAAGAGTATGCAGTAGATGCATTTTACTGAGGGGTGCAATTTGAAACGTGCCGGTTTGAATTTGCCTCCAGCTTACCGATTCTTCTTATTTAATGTCGATGTGGTAGGGAGTCTGAGTCCTCTGTATGTTTAGGATGGCCGAGTAGTCCGCAAGGACGGGAACGGGCTCCGAGTTGAAAGGTGCTCGGCTCGCATACCCTCGAGCTACCCATCCGCTGCTGGTTCACCTCCAGCCCATGTGACCCGGGGTCCACTATGATCCGCATCGCCAAATCCGGGGTGTGTGTGTTTACTGGAATGCTCGCCAGTGTCGTAGCGTTCAGGAGGATATTGAGGGCGGGTTGGCTGATGCGCCCTTTTAAGATAGTTGCGGCAAGCGCTTGAGGGTCCGTCAGAACAGCCGGCCGGTAGAGCTGGCACTAGATACAAAAAATATACGCGTACAAGCGTTAAGTATAGAAGTTGGAGCTCGAATTTGATGCGCCATTGAAGAAGAATTTCACTATGGCAGCGGAATTGCACATCATGTAACGAAACGTTTCTCAATGATCGGGTAGTTTAGGGAAGTGTTTCAAAGCGTGCAGATGATTTTGAATCAACGGTGGAGTACACTGTGCACAATGAAACGTTTCGATTCCCCTGATATAGCGAATGACACGAACCGGATATACTGGGGCATTAAAGGACCCCTAAACAACTCCGAGTGCAAAGACGGGAGAGTGTCTTCAACCTCGCCTTCTCTACCCTTCCTCCAAGCGGTATCTCCTCCTTGCCACTTATTTCTTCATAAAACACGTGGCCAATGTCAGCACTAAGCGCTGAGCCCATAAGGATTTCGCGCTTTTCGGCTACACGCTGTTATCGCCGCTTGCGCAGTTGAACACGCTAAAAGCGAGGCGAAATCAACTGATCACGCACGATAGTCATGCGAGACCAGGCAGAACGGGAGTGCGACTGCGTAGCAAAGCAGGGTAGGAGGCAATTCACAACTGATAACCCTCGTACATGGACCAATCGAGAGCTTATTTACTCACGACGTCACGTGAACAGACTGATGGAGTCACGAGTTGTGCCGAAAAGACGGGAAATGCCGGGAGAGAATAATGTGCTCGTTCTTCGTATTTTCAGAGGTTGTGTAGGAGCTCTTTAACCGTACTGAAGGAAATATAAGAAAGAAGAAACATCGGTAGGGAACACAAAACCAGGACGTCGAAATTTCTGACACTGGCGTCCGATAGTTTTTATTGCTTTTATGAGGTCTTTCAACTTGCGCAACACATCAGAGATATCATCTTACCGATGAGTGGCCCTAATTTATAGTAACGGCGAACAACATCGAAAATTACTCATTTTGATTTCTTTTCATTTTTTTTCTTTGTTTGCGAATGATTTACGCAATGAAGGCGAGACGCCGTTGAAACGCTGATAATACGATATCGGCGTTTCTGGTTTCAGTAAAAATAATCCTGCAACTCAGGACATGCGGGTTCCATTCAGCGCCCTAAAAATATATAAATAAATGCCACACATAACGATATCAGGCTATTATTTCTCGTTTTAATTATACGCTTCCGAGTTGCGCTGAAGAAGTAAAAAAAAAATACTTCCATTTAAAATAGCAAGCTCCGCTTTTTCCTTTCTCATTCAAGAAAAAAAAAAGAAGTACTTCAGGCGATGTCTCCACGTCTGAATGTAAAAATAAAAAGCGAAAAAGAAAATAGCAAAATGGCGAGGCAGGGTTTTAGAAATGTATCCCACAAAACGAAAAATTTTACGTTGATTCAACACCGAGGCACTTTTATAGGTCTGAAAGAAGAAAACAAAAATCCGGAAACGCGCGCAAAAAGAGTTTGGACTGTCCAGACCGAAAGCAAACCTAAAATAATATTTTGTCAAACCCGGAACTGCTGCGTTTGTCAATGTGGTTATGGATAGAGGGCTTTCTAGTTAGTCAAGGTAGCTAAAAACAAGCAATGTGACGTGACAATCTATACAGTTCTGTTGATATACAAGAATCGGTTTCAAAGCGGACATTTTGAACACTAAAGTCATTTTTGATAAATAGAACGTGTAGCCAACCGGAGAAGACTAACCTGGTTAACCTATCTGTCCCCTATTTCTTGTTTTCCTCTCTTTCTCTCTCGCTCTCTTTTCAGCAACATCTCTTCTTGCATTACTGCGACGAGATTCGTCACATTGTTTTCTGACTTGCCCGTCGCCTGTACGCGTCGTCAACAGCACACAATGCTCCAAAAGCCACAGTTTGTCAACAATCCATAGCAAAACTTAGGTGCTATTCTGAGCCATCTCAGTTTCAGCGGATTGTGAACGTACGCCTTGTTTCCTTATCCTAGCCAATGAGAGATAGCGCAGCCAGCCTGAAATCCAGTCAGATCTGAAAGCATGGAAAGTTAACGATGCATGTGAATTTCGCGCTTTCTAGATAGACAGCTGTGCCCATAACAGACTTATCGAACTCTAGCTTACGTGCGAGATATGTCCCTTGAACAGGAGGCGTCTGTGCTATACCGCCGTGACAGTCACGACTACTCGAGGTCTTTCAGTTCATCTAAATGTCGAATAAAACTAGACTTGCTTCAATGCATTATCTGACGTTATGTCTTCTGCACGCCTATTCTCTACCTCTAAGCCTTTACCGTGTATTAAACAGCGTTTAGAAATTGTTTGCAACTTACACGTAAGCACTTGATAAAGGAGGAGGAGGAGGAAGGAAATGAATGAAAGCACTTGATAAACGTCGTGCATACACCATGGATGTGAACGAATGCTTGTCAGCAAACTTCGTCAGATTCTGTTTGTGTGTTTGCGCACATGTACGTGAGTTAGGGTTTGAAAGCTGGGCTTCAAGCATTTCTGCCCTCTCCCACTGTCTTTCATCTATTTATATTTGATCCGTGCACATAGCTTAGAGAAAGAAAAAGTACCTTATGCGTTCGCCTAAGGTGAATCGAATGCAAAAACCATCTTTCTCTTTTACTCTCAGTCGATTGTATTGATCCCCCCCCCCCCCCAATTTTCAGCACCTAGCGTGGTCTTGCACTGCCTCCGGGATCAAAGGCATTGCAAGCTTTCTGCACTTCACGTGCCTCCGGGGTCGGCCCACCCATGAACAAGCGGCGATGTCGTGTGATGATGACATCATTTGACATCACAGTGACGTCACTATGACGCATAATGACGTCAAATTTTGTCGATACGTGTCGTCATGATGACGTGTTATGGTGACGTCATCGCGTGATGATTTTTTTGCATCACTCGTGTTGACGCCGACACCGACGGCCAATTTTGGTGTTTGATGAGGCACGTAAGGCTATCGCCTTAATAAATAGCTCCAATGTGCTCAGCATGGTCGCTTCGAAAACTACCAAAACTTCACATAAAACTCTTGTTGAGAGCACCATCACTTTTGTCGTCTTTCATACATGTACTCAAACTGAAGCGCGTGCACGCACAGGCAGAGCAAAGAAGGGCCACGAAAACACAGCGCAGTGTTTCCCTAGATTGAGTGAAGTATCAATACCCCAGTACGTCAGCTATCATTCAGTGAAGCGTTGACGTACGTGACTGCGCACAACGAGTCAAATTAAACTGGCTTTCTTATGTGACAATGACTTCTTCCGGGGTAATGGCCCGAGAAGAACTGGGTCGCTATAACTTCTCTGTGTACAGGCGCCGGAAAATTGGCGCACTGTTGGAAGAGAGACAACGGGACGAAGCGCGATGCATTGAGTGAGTGAAATATTTCGCGGGACATTGCATTTGAGACTCATTGAGGAAGTGGCCACATCCTTTACTATCGCTTTTCTTTCGCGTTTAGTCTGCCGGAAGCGGAAATTGTAAAGCTTCAATATCCGGAATGAAATTTCTGACGCCTTCTGGAGCTTTCTCGTTGACGCCACACAGTTTGATTTGAGTGAACGCGAGAAGCATGAAACTGTCGCTTTCGAACCCCGGCTGATGTCACAGGGATTTCCATTTGTAGTTTGACGTATCAAACAAGCGGGCAATCGATGAATGATCCCTTCACTGGCTAACCGAAACTCGCAAAGCTACTTAGGGCATCTCGCCTCCTGTGATGTACACTTCTCTGGCACAATAGATAATCAGATGAAGGATCTAGACGTGCTTGCTTTATCTTAAGGCGAGACGTGCGAAGCTCCCATTCCTTCCTATCGACCGTATCCTCCGCCATCCACAGGAAGTGCGTAGCATCGCCATGCGAGCCAGCCATATCCGTTATCAGCGCCCAGTTCTGCGTGCCAATTACCTCGCTTGGTGCTTCCCTCTTTTGTCCATCTTTTCTGGCTGGCTTGTCTGGTGATGGATCGAATCAGGGAATCCTTTTCTCCTCACTTCCTCCCATCTGACGACGCATACCGTAAGTCTCACGCGCTGAACAAACTAACTGGCACAGAGTGTGTAACTTTGCTCTTTCCTGTAGTGCTGCGCTACCCTTGACCTTTATACACCGACATTCTATCGCCTGCACCGTCCTTCGTTCTGATTTCATTTCTCCCATAGGTGTAAAAGATCGAACACTGTTTACTCCTGTTAACCTCGCTGATCATGTGATGCAAGCTTCACTGCTCCGTGCAAGTTGTCACTGCTCCTTAGTTTTCACTTCTCCGTGCGAGTTGCCACGTGTTTGCACAGCAACCGAAAAAAAAAATTCGCAGAAGACATGTGAACGCAAACACGTTTTGATGTTTACTAAGTGTATTAGTCAAGTTGTGTACAAGATGCCCGTTAAGTTGTAGAAAGCTTTATATAGGCCTGGGAGTGTGCATTTAAACTGCCAGGTTTAAATGCACATATATACCCGATAAAGTGTACAGGAGGACGACCGCCGCCGTAGCTCAATTGTTAGAGCATCGGGCGCGTTATTCGAACGTTGCAGGTTCCGTCCCTGCCGGTGGCAAGTTTTTTCGTGCACTTTAATTTTGTTTGCATTTATATCATAATTATTACAAATAACGCCCCCTATACATTCCTTGGGTTGATTGTCTGTTAGTTTTCATTACGCCATCATTATCGTTCCTAAAAAAAAAAGAAGTTGATTTATTGGCAGGTTTCGTCTGATTTTTTGATTGTGTGCGCACAAATATATATGTTTTTGGGTGATTGAACATTGGGTCAAAAGTGAGCGCTTGTCTTGTTTTCATCTCTCTTCTCGTCTTTGCCATTGTTTGCGCTGCAGAAGTCCTGTGATGCGAGCTTCTTCACGAAACACACCGCCCTTTGGCTAGCCCATCCCTTGACGTGTTTCATATTGTGTATGTCTGCGTTATTCTTTTCGCAAGCTCATTGACCAGCTCAGAACATTCGTTATCATATTGGTCCTCTAACAGGTCGTCTCTGTGTTAACAGCAGCCTCCTGGCCCTACGCATTCACATGTTTAAAGTAGAAATGCTGTCATATTAGACAGATAAAGCTTTTTATATGAGGTAATGAAGTGCTCCAGGTGGAGGACCCCTGTTTGTATAACATTGTATCCAACAGTGCGTTTCCTCTGATTGTCCAAAATCCTCACTTTATTAGAAAAACTCAGTTAGCTGAACACACACACACACACACACACACACACACACACACACACACACACACACACACACACACACACACACACACACACACACACACACACACACACACACACACACACACACACACTCACTCACTCACTCACTCACTCACTCACTCACTCGCTCACTCGCTCACTCACTCACTCACTCACTCACATCGAAAAGGAAAGGAAGCAGGTTAGCCAGAACGGAAATTCGGTTTTCTACCCTACCTTTGCAGGGGTGATGAACAGACAGGACGTGATTTTCTAATACAGTGCACCAGGTACAACAAACCATCATATGCAAGCAAAGACCGGAAAGACTCCGGCTCGGGCTCCTAAACGATCTTCAGCTCGGTATGCGAGCATTAATTCAATAGCAATAGATCATCATCATCATCATCATTCTAGCCAGTGTTCATTGCTGGACAGAGACCTTTTCTCTAAATAACGGGACGCGCACAGAGGATTAGCAGTTACGCTTGCTTCAGGCAGTGAAATTATTGTACCAACTATCTCGTACACGGTTCGTGAAGTTGAGGCTGAAACATCAATCCCTTCAAAAGCTACGGGGCATCCTTGAAGGGGGCAGCTTTAACACTTCGCGCCCACTAAACTTCTGTATGGAATGGCACTGATGTGGTATTATAATGATGCTCAAAAGTTGTAAATTGCCGTTAGGCTGTGGTTGTGCAATCAGAGCCAGCGGTAAAGTCCGACAAAAGCATCTCAGTGAACATAAAAAACAAGTGTGTATGGAACGAAAAAAAAAAGCAGGAAGTGGTCTCTGGATTTCTAGAATTTATTCTTGGCCGACTTTTCAGTAACTAGGTAAAGCTGGCATTCCTACAACATGCCTAGAGCGAGCCTAAAGAAAGCCATATCAGAAGACAGGGAAAACATCAAACGTTAAAGGAATCTGTAGAGGGTCGTTTAGAATGACGAAAAGCTTAAACCGGCAGAGATGGTATCACAGAGCAAAAGCTACGCGCTCTACAACCGCTCCATTTTCACGCCTAATCTACGGTCGCACAAGTACAAAACGACCGTGAAGTCGACAAGCGACTTATGTCGGTGGCTGCATTGAAACTCATCTCTAGATTCACTCGAGCAAGAGTTATGTAGCAGGAGACGACGTAGCTCGTTATATTCCTCCCTGTCTAACTACTCGGAACATCGTACTTTTAGAAACACCATGGCTCGTACTTTATGGATCTCGGCTGCGTCGCTGTCCTACGCAGCGGTTTCGGCTGCGGATTGAGGCCGTAGTTATGGCTCCGAATAAATGTCCTCCTGGACATCTGAAATCTTTATTTCACGCGTACTATTTCCCATAACGCGGCGAATCGGGGAGCCCGCACTCTATGCCCCCCCCTCCCCCTTCTCCTCTAAATTATGCATAAATCGAGCGTCGCGTAAGCACTACGTGGTTATTGCTTAGCACGTGCTCTGTTTTTTTTTTCTGCATATGATGTCCTACAAAACGACGAAATGGAACACTGACGCGGCGATATATAAGTTACTGTTGTAATTTATGGGTAACGCATCAATTTGTGCGTGCGCGAAATACATGGCTATTTATACCTGTACGAAATAAATGTACAGTCGTGAACGATATGACAGGGAACACCGAAATCGTGTTTAATCAACTATTACTTGTAACGAACCGATAAGAATGTGACGTACTTAACTGCAAGAAACACCTTCCAGCTTGATCATTTAGTGTTATGAACGCTTTTTCGCTTGCCAACTGCGTTTAACCACCACCTTTAAAAGGTAATTTAAGAGTTCCCTCCACATTCGTACGTCTACTGTACATGTGTGTGAGAGTTGATACCGACTTGTGGTGGCGCACGCCGGAAGCTGAATTAGCGTCGACGTCCCAGAATAAGTCAGCCGAGCCGAGCTGCACCACCGCTCACAGAACTTTGCCTACTGAGGATTCGAACTCCTGTACCTCCAGAGATGTGCCATCAGGAGCCGCGTGCCCTGGCCACTAAGCCAGCCACATCAATCTCCGTGCTTTGAGATGTGCGCGGGTTAATATTATTATTATTATTATTATTATTTCTTTTATTTTTGGTAAACGCCGACTGTGGGAGTGGTGGCATGAATACACATATTTCAGTGGCCACATCAAGCAAGAGACTGCAGCGGATGAATAAGGTACTTTGTGCAGAGCAAAAACGTGATTCTCATTATGTTTTAAATTCTATCCCCCTCTCTTTCTCGCTCTTTATTTTTCATTTGTATAACTTATATATTGTAGTCGAGGGTTTGAACCACTCTACGTAGAATCTTCCTCTAAATATTGCTTCACTGCGTAGCAACTGTGCATAACAGGAAGCCAGCACATAGCGGGAGTGTGCCGAGAGGCAGGGCGAAAATAAAAAAAACAGGAACGGAAAAGGAAAAAATCAGGCACAACTGAGTGACCGCTAATCATCAAAGTATGCGACAACATGCTTGCAAGTTTGAGCGCATGGGTTACAACCAGACTTGTACACGTTACAGAAAATAAGTAACCGATTACAATTACAATTACTTTCTTAAAAATGTAATTGATTACAGTGATCAATTACAGCCTCAGAAAAGCAACTGGACAATTACAGAGATTAAATCGATTACTTTTGCGTTACTTTCCTTCAAAATATTACTGCCGGAATACAGTAACACAAGCTTACTCGAACTAAAACGAACTACTGTGGCTTACATGGTAGAAAAAGGCTGGAGGGTTGCGTGAAGGCTGGGAGGCTTACTGTGGCTTCTGCGATATAGCGTACGCTGTTAACTTTCAAGAGGAGCTGTTTTTCAAAGTTGTCATCGCTGATTGTTCCACGCTTCCTCGTTAAGAGGTCAGCTGCTACACTGAACACTCTCTCAATACATGCGCTGGAGTGAAGGGCGGTATTATAACGTGGAACACCTTGCGCACCAGCTCGTAGTTGCGCAGTGCTTCGATGCTAGTGTCCATGTCCTCTATGAAGCGTCGCGCATCTCTGCTTCTGGCGCTCGGGCAACGCGTTGCAGGTAAGGCCAAGGAAAAGGTAAAAAAATAGGCTCTGTAGGGACCTCCCGTCTGACAGGACGGGGGGGGGGGGTTATGGGGGAGGGGATCCCTAAAGAGTGGTGTCGCATATTTATCGGGACGAGAACTGCCGTAGAAGACTGGTTACAGCTTGATTTTAGAAAAAAAAATAAATGATTACCGGTAGTGAACTACAAGTAAATGTAATTGAATTACCCAGAACGTTACAATTTCTAAAAAGTAATCAAGTATGTTACAAAATTACAAGAAAATGTAATTTATTACAAGTAATCGATTACTGGTAACGCGTTACGTACAACTGTGGTTATAACACTGTTGTTCTTGTACAGTTGTACAAGGAGGAGGAGGAGGAAGGAAATGAAGGAAAGGCAGGGAGGTTAACCAGACGCGCGTCCGGTTTGCTACCCTACGCTGGGGGGAAGGGATGAAGGGATTAAAAGAAAGAAAGAAGAGGGAAGAAGGCACTGTCAGGGTACATATGCACCTGTCCATTGAATGCCTACAAGCGGTCGGTTAAGCCGGTCGATTTTAAAAACAGCAGTAATGCTCGCGTCGCTTTGCTGGCCTGCGATGCGTAGGGCCACGATCCGAGGATCTTCTCTTCGGAAAACGGTCTGTCGTCTAACTTGTTCAGCGCATCGCGCAGAACGTTTCGTTCGTTCACAAAACGTCCACAGAAACACAGTAGATGTTCTATCGTTTCGTTGCTATTGCACGAGTCACATTTTGAGGTGTCTGCCATTCCTATGCGAAAAGAGTACGCCTTCGTGAAAGCTACTCCTAACCACAGGCGGCACAGTAAAGTTGCATCACGGCGGGAGAGGTGAGATGGAACTTTGAGCTTCCTCGATGGGTCTAGTTCATGCAGGCGACGGTTCCAGACACTGGGGTCACTCAACCAAGTTTGCGTCATGGAGTCAGTGAATGAGCGTAGACCCTTTGCAGCGTCTGTCCTCGACAAGGGTATTGGGGTTGTCTGGGCATCCTCGTGAGCGGACCGAGCAGCATCATCAGCGAGGTTGTTACCCACAATACCACAATGTCCCGGCAGCCATTGGAACACAACGTCATGTCCCTTCGATAAAGCTTGGTGAAGAGCTTCTCTCATTTCGTTCACTAACTGCTCGTGCACCCTTCGTCGTAATGCTGATTGCAGACTCTGAAGGGATGCCTTAGAGTCGCAAAAGACAGCCCACTTTTGAGGCTGGGCTTCCGCGATATAAAGGATAGCAGCACGTAAGGCGGCAAGCTCCGCTGCTGTTGATGTCGTCCCGTGTGACACCCTGAACTTGACAGTCACTTGGCAGGCCGGAATAACAACAGCACCTGTGGAGCTGTGGAGCCTCCGTGGTGCCTACAACAACCACAGGTACGCCTCACAATTCCGGGAATAATGAAGAAGAGCCGTCATTCGACAGTGGCTCTACGACAGGCGACATTGTCACTACTCAACGAGGAGTATGGCCAAAGGACACACATTTATACCGATGGATCAGTCCTAGCCGACAGTTGTACAAAATTTCAATATCGGTACTGGGAGCGATAGGTTCTGCGACCCCACCAGATGAGCAATCGGGTTTGAATTCGTCTGGGTCGATGTGTGCATCCTAACCACGACATTTTGCAGCATCGAACCTACAATGACGTACCATCTCAACGAGCTAGACTGAACGTGGCAATGATTGGCGTAGTGTTGTTATTCTCTCGCGTCATTCGTGCGTCTACAGCGAGCACAGCGTGGCGGTCGGTAATGGCGTGGAAACGTGGTGCCAGATATGACTGAAAGAGCCAGGAAGAGTGAGACGGCGCGTGAGACGGGGTGGGGGGTTAAAGGAACTGGTGAATCTACCATATATTTAGGGGTGCGACACCCTCGTTCAGCCAGAATCAGGGAGAAAAAAAATCATGAACTACCAAAACAGAAAATTGCACATGCTATATGTTGGAGGGGCGGAGCTTCATAGAATATGACCTATAATCAGGCTTGGTTGCTGCTTTGTGATGGAGAGCAAATGGAAGGACATAGAACGGCATAACCTGACGGCATTGTAGGTAATGGTTAGCACAAGCCAGTAAAAATGGCAAAAATTAGGCCGGGGAGTCAGACGGGAGTTGACATGTTCACTTATGGTGTGGTGGGGGAGCAAAAGGCCCGTCTCCGTGGAAAATGGTAAAGTGGCAGGCCTTGCACAATGCTACACGGAGACAGCCCGCACGTGGCACAAACAGGTGGCTACTTACCCCTTGACGACTAGTTAAGTGTTACCGGGATAGCTCGACGTGGCAGACAAGAAAATCTTTATACAAGACAAGACAAAAGAAAACAAGCAGCTGGTCCCTTACATGGCTCCCCGGACATCATAGTAAGTGACAGGGCACGACAGAAGAGTAAACGTATTCGTGAACAAGATAAAGTACGGGCTTGCTTTGTTTCATTATATTTGTTCCTCTGGTGAAAACCGATGACATTTACAAACGATAATGAGAAGTTCGCGGGGACAGCGTGGCCGCAGCAAGCACAGGAGCGGGTTCATTGGCGAAGCATGGGCGAAGCAGGTCCTGCAGTGGACGTATAGCAAGTCTGATGATATTGATATTTCTTTACAGAAGATCTGCGTTCACCGTAGAAAAGGCTGATGCTGTCTCAGGTGCAAAAGATCAAAATGCCAAAGAGCGAAATTCGGACAATGAGAGGACGAAACACGCAACAAACAACAATGGAACCATCCGCATAAGTGGTACGTGATTACGGGGCTCGGCTGAAGACTGAAGACCCCGCGTGTTCGATACTGGACGCAGTGGCCGCATGTCGATGAAGGCGAAACGCTGGAGGCCCGTGAACTTGGTGGTCGAAATGGTGGTCGAAAGGTGGTTCGAAATTTCTAGATTCTTCCACTACGGCCTCCCTTATAATAGTGTCGTGGTTTTGGAACGTAAAGCCCTAACAATTATTACTATTTCTGTCATGCCGCAATATTCGTCGTGTAGTGCCGTGTCTCTTCTTCGTGACCACAAAGTACCGCCGCGCGCGCGCGGTACTTTCTGATCACGACCGGCCACGACCGGTCACGACTGCACTCGCGCGCACACACACGCGCGCGTGATAATGACCAGCGCATCGCACGCTAAGCGAGCTGCTGTCAGACTTCACTTTTGCAATCGCAGCATGTACGCTCAAATTGTTCATTTGCAGGAAAAAAGGATCGTACAACGTATCGAAAATTGGAAAGTCATCTGCTTAAAGAGATATTGCGGGGTGCTCCTTAGATAACCGGAAGGGACACGTGACAGTCATTTTCCTACTTGTCGGAGTGGCAACTTTCCGACGAAATGACAACACGCGGCCTGCAGCCGGTGTGACCACGTGCTTGCTCGGACAGATTTATTGCGAGGCCGGGAATAACGCAAGAAGAGAGTGCGTCGCCCCACCCGAGTCACGAGCCAACGACTCCCCCCCACATCTCGTTTCGTCGTCCTTGTCGTCCCTTCGAGAATGGGGTCTTTTCCGCATGCTCTCTTTCCCGAATCAGGCAAGAGTGTATCAAAGCATTTGCAAGTACAATCGAGGGCTCAAAGTGCGCATTATACCATGCGCTGCAGAAGCTCGAGGTATGTATAGCTACGACGCGCGTGAAGATAAGAACTCTTGGCTCGAAAAGAAAACAACCTACGTACGGCCGTTGTCGTAGAAGCACGTAGCACTCTAATATGAAAAGAAAGAAAGAAAAGAGAGACAGGAAAAAGCTGTTTCGTTGCACGGAACGAAAGAGCTTCCTATTAAACTTGTCTTTTCGGTTACACGGAATCACGAAAGGTTGTTTAGACATACGAACGTACGCCGGGATTCCTGTATTCACTTAGCTTATTCTTGCATACTGCCATCATACGAACGTGCCTCCGACCTCGTATGAGGTACTACCGCAGTTCTGGACTTCCCACGTGACCGTACCACGTGACCTTGACTTATCTGACTTGACTGTTCACGCCTCTAGGTTTCACTTGGATTTAAGATTACTGCTTTGTTCTCTTTCTTCTTTCAGTTTTTTTTTTAGTTCTTACACGGCACACTAATACGCAAATGACATGTTGTCTGTTTCGCATTTTCTTCTTGATATCGGCATGTGTCCTCACATCGTACGCCCCGCAAGACAGGCTTTACGGCCAATATAATTTGCGCAACTAGCATTACATCTTATTGAGGCAAATCTTCGTCGCAAGAAAAAAAGAAAACAGTCAATTATTATGCATAACAACATCGCTCTACGTACCCTTTCATTGGTGACAGCGTTTGAATGATGTTCTGGCACTCGACGCATCTGTCTTGTAAGACGTGCCAAAAAATTTCGTTGTGATCATGCCCCTGCGGCGATGGTAAGATCATACAGATATAAGGAAGAAGAAGAAGAACGAAAAAGAAAGCAAACAAAACAAGCCGCTTCTCCACTTATGCCGTCATTGAAAAGACGTCGGCTTCTGTTTCTATATTTCTTTTTGGGTGGTGGAAGCGTTGCACGTAAGTGTTGCATACCTTTGAGTAATCTAGCGTTATCTTTTTCTCTTTAATTTTCTTTATATCGCTTCCTGATTTTGATATCCAAGAATAAATAAAGCACAGATAGAAGAAACGAAAAAAATAAAGAAAAAAAGATCAAGACGTCACACAGTACAACGCACCTCTCAAGTCGATCGGCCCAAATTAAAATTCTGCATTTGAACACGTTGACAGGCGTATCTGGACAATCGCGGTGTTCTCGCTGCACTGCACGCAACTCGAGATAGACTTCGTCAAATATTCTTCCTAGCCTTAGAACGATCCCGACACTTGGTCTGCCCTTCAAGGTTACTCAGAAAGATTGGTCCGACGCAATCTCCGACAAAATCGAGTGAAAGTTAACAATAAAATGTGTCGGACAACGGCGCCTGTACGGCAGCGTGAAAGAAAATCCACTTTCCCTGATGTTTGCAAAAGATATTGACTTCTTGCGCAAGCAATCTACGATATGGTGTTACCTTTAATAGCATCGGCGAAGCGCACACACTAGAATCTTGTGTACACTGTGAAATGGCGTGCGTGGTACGGTCGATGACGCCGAAGAAACACAAAAAATGCATACTCGCGTTTTTGCTGGCGCGCACAAATTCTGCTTCTTAAGCGCCTAGTTAGAGCAAACAAAGAAAACAAATAGACAAGAAATGGAATTTAACTTCGCTAACAAACAACGCTCGCATGTTCGTTTTCGTCACTAACCCACCACCTCTGACCCGTGCTGTAAAACACTTTCTGTATTTCATGTTTCTACGACCTAACGAAGTGAGAGGATGAACTAGAAATAGCACGTGCTCGTTATTATGCTCACTGAAGAGAAATAAATTACGACGCGGAATGCGTTACGTTGCGCCAGGTTGCCAAGGAACAACCAACCAACCAACCAATATCCACGTCGTTGGAAATGCGCCCAGAAGTGCACGTTTCGTGCACTTGCGCTCCTAGCATTGCCAGTATTGTTTTACCATCTGCGCATTTCGCTCCCGTTGCGAAATTGGCTGAAATGGATGTCATGCTGTAGCGTTATGGCGCAAGGATCGCTGTCTTCAATTATTATACCATTCGTACAACATTTGTGACGTATTCGAATGCGGAGATTGCGCTCGTAGGCTTTCGGCCGCGTTTCACAGATCCGACACAGGGTGAACGAAAAGAAACCCGCACAAAGTTGCGAAATCGTTCCAAGTAGGAAGAAGCGAAAGCGAAGTGCGCCTCCGCCGCTCTGATTTCGCGGGGGCGCTAGCGTCGCCACATCACGCATGCGCGCGCGGCCGACGTTCGACAGCCGCCGACTGTCGTCTGCTCGCGACGCGCCCGCCGCGCGCCGGCTCTTCCCCTCGCGTCGTCGCACCAGCTGAGACGCATCAATGGGGTGAAGTGAGACGGCGCGCGCGCGCTTGGGAGCCGCGGGTCAAAAGTTCTCGCAGCCTCGTCGTCAAAGTGGCGCGCCTAGATCCTACCCCCTTCACTAACCACCACCGCCAACCATGACGATCTGGCAGGCGCCTCCAGTCGGTTACACACAGCGTCGAGGCATCCGTTAGCCTTCCTGGCGACGTTCGGTAACCTGGCAGTTCTCGTTTGCTTCGCGCGCGAGCGTCGTCCTGCGACGTCGGCTGACCAACTACTACATCCTAAGCCTGGCAGTGGCCGACCTTCTAGTGGGCGTCCTAGCCATACCGTTCGCGGTGCTCACGCGGGCAGGCATACCGCATGACTCTCCTCTCGCCTGCGTCGCGATGCTCTCCTTCATCGTGGTCCTCTGTACCGTCTCCATCTTACACTTGGTTGCCGTGTCCGTGGACCGTTATTGGGCCATACTATACCCGTTGGCCTATCAGAGGCTAGCCTCCGAGAGTGTCGTTCTCAGGCGTCGTCATAGCCTGCTGCTCAGCGGGTTCGTGCTGGGATTCCTGCCCCTGCTGGGATGGCACGACTCCGAGGCTGCCTCGAGTGGCGACTGCCTCTTCCTGCCCGTGATGAAGTACAGCTTTCTTGTGTTTCTCTACTTTGCCACCATCGTGTATCCGGCGCTGCTCATCGCTTTCTTCTACATCCGCATCTATAGCGTCGTCCGCAAGCAGGTGAGTGTATGTATGTACACAAGGTAGTTAGGCAAACTGTGTTATATCGCCACTCAGCGGATATGATAGCGCGGATACGGCCGGCTGTTTGATGTTTGCACAAGCGGGTGTAAAACACGTTATGGCTTATAGGCGACGTCGCTGCTATTGTGTTATGCGTGTTTATATTTTGTCCGGTGCTGTTGACAGCATGCACAAGGTCAGAGTGTGCTGTGTTGAGTGTTGGAGGGAGCCAATAGAATGGACGTACGGGAACAACAAGATGGAGATCGATTGAAACGATGTTGCAGTGATTTATTACTGCACTTTCTCTCTGGAAAAACAAAACCCCAATCTCCTCTCCCACTCTTTCAATCCCTTCCTATTGATGGAATTGGCCGCAAGGGTTCCTGCCGCCAACAATTTGTAATTCTTTCTTTTCTGCGATACACTTTCGTCTGCTGTATGTAAGCATTTTCTCATTTCGTGGTTCCTGATTTCGGGATGCTTGCACTTTACAACACCAACATGGCGTGTGGCCGGGGGGGCCGTCGCAAATTTTGGT
>NC_051179.1:19994400-20219400 GCF_013339695.2 Rhipicephalus sanguineus
ATATGAAATCTAATTTTTTATTCCACGTCAATATTTCTCATGTTGTCTTATTTTACTTCCTCCCCTTTTGTGTTCATTTCTCTTGGCTACGTATTTTTGCTCTTTTTATTTCTGAAAACAGTCTGTATTGTATTGTTTATTTTGTTTTTTGTTTTTTTTTGCGTGCGCCAGCACAAAGACCTTACGGTTGTTCCTGGGCACGGTAAATAAATGATTGATTGATTGATTGATTGATTGATTGACTGACTGATTGATTGATTGATTATTTGGTAAACGCCGACTGTGGGAGTGGTGGCATGAATACACATATTTCAGTGGCCACATCAAGTAAGAGACTGCAGCGGATGAATAAGCTACTTTGTGCAGAGCAAAAACGTGATTCTCATTATGTTTTAAATTCTATCCCCCTCTCTTTCTCGCCCTTTATTTTTCATTTGTATAACTTATATATTGTAGTCGAGGATTTGAACCACTCTACGTAGAATCTTCCTCTAAATATTGCTTCACTGCGTAACAACTGTGCATAACAGGAAGCCAGCACATAGCGGGAGTGTGCCGAGGGGCAGGGCGAAAAAAAAAAACAGGAACGGAAAAGGAAAAAATCAGGCACAACTGAGTCACCGCTAATCATCAAAGTATGCGACAACATGCTTGCAAGTCTGAGCACATGGGTTACGACCAGACTTGCAGACGTTACAGAAATAAGTAATCGATTACAATTAGAATTACTTTCTTTAAAAATGTAATTGAGAACAGTGGTCAATTACAGCCTCAGGAAAGCAACTGAACAATTACAGAAATTGAATCGATCACTTTTGCGTTACTTTCCTTTAAAATTTTATTGCTGTAACATAGTAACGCAAGTTTACTCTAACTAAAACGAACTACTGTGGCTTACATGGTAGAGGGAGGCTGGAGGGTTGCGTGAATGCTCGGAGGCTTATTGTGGCTTCTGCGATATAGTGTGTGTTGTTAACTGTCAAGAGGAGTTGTTTTGTTTTTCAAAGTTGTCACTGATTCTTCCGCGTTTTCTCGTTAGGAGGTCAGCTGCTACACTGAACTCTCTCTCTCTCTCAATACATGCGCTGGATCGAAGGGCGGTATTATAACGTAGGAACACCTTGCGCACCAGCTCGTAGTTGCGCAGTGCTTCGATGCTAGTGTCCATGTCCTCTATGAAGCGTCGCGCATCTCTGCTTCTGGCGCTCGGGCAACGCGTTGCAGGTAAGGCCAAGGAAAAGGGGAAAAAATAGACTCTGTAGGGACCTCCCGTCTGACAGGACGGGGGGGGGGGGGGTTTATTCGCGTCCTATTCGCGGGGAGGGGATCCCTAAAGAGTGGTGTCGCATATTTATCGGGACGAGAACTGCCGTAGAAGACTGGTTACAGCTTGATTTTAGAAAAAAAATAAATAAATGATTACCGGTAGTGAACTACAAGTAAATGTAATTGAATTACCCAGAACGTTACAATTTCTAAAAAGTAATCAAGTATGTTACAAAATTACAAGAAAATGTAATTTATTACAAGTAATCGATTACTGGTAACGCGTTACGTACAACTGTGGTTATAACACTGTTGTTCTTGTACAGTTGTACAAAATTTCAATATCGGTACTGGGAGCGATAGGTTCTGCGACCCCACCAGATGAGCAATCGGGTTTGAATTCGTCTGGGTCGATGTGTGCATTCTAACCACGACATTATGCAGCATCGCACCTACAATGACGTACCATCTCAACGAGCTAGACTGAACGTGGCAATGATTGGCGTAGTGTTGTTATTCTCTCGCGTCATTCGTGCGTCTACAGCGAGTACAGCGTGGCGGTCGGTAATGGCGTGGAAACGTGGTGCCGGATATGACTGAAAGAGCCAGGAAGATTGAGACGGCGCGTGAGACGGGGTGGGGGGTTAAAGGAACTGGTGAATCTACCATATATTTAGGGGTGCGACACCCTCGTTTAGCCAGAATCAGGGAGAAAAAAAATCATGAACTACCAAAACAGAAAATTGCACATGCTATATGTTGGAGGGGCGGAGCTTCATAGAATATGACCTATAATCAGGCTTGGTTGCTGCTTTGTGATGGAGAGCAAATGGAAGGACATATAACGGCATAACCTGACGGCATTGTAGGTAATGGTTAGCACAAGCCAGTAAAAATGGCAAAAATTAGGCCGGGGAGTCAGACGGGAGTTGACATGTTCACTTATGGTGTGGTGGGGGAGCAAAAGGCCCGTCTCCGGGAAAATGGTAAAGTGGCAGGCCTCGCACAATGCTACACGGAGACAGCCCGCACGTGGCACAAACAGGTGGCTACTTACCCCTTGACGACTAGTTAAGTGTTACTGGGATAGCTCGACGTGGCAGACAAGAAAAAAAGTCACAGTTTCGCCGCAAGGGCGAAGCAATGAATGCGATAGCAAGGAACTAATGCTATACGAAGTGAGGCTCGCCAATGGATACTCTCAGTTTGAACAGCGCTTCTGTTGCAAAGGCGGCCGAAGCAGCGAAGGAAACTAGCGTGCTTCAAGTGTCGAGCTGTGACACTTGATAGTTCGCGCTCATCTTCTGTTTGTTCGTTTAGCGGCGTCCCTGAGCTCGAGTGACATTCGTACGCGCCGTAACATGAGCGCGGACATCACGGTGAAAGCGTGAAACATTCCTCTACCCCGCGCCACGAGAAAACCGCGCGAGCAGACAGCGGAAGGGCAAGCTTCTCCCATGCGCAAATATAAGAACAAGCGAGCGAGCTCGCCGACGACTTTTAAATGCACCCGTCGGGCTCATAGCACCACCTCGCTGGTAATGAAGAAACGCTTATTATCGCCTTCTGTCTCCGAGTCCGTCCAGCGCTAAATGGTGTGTATATAACGCTCGCCGTTAGCTACGTGGAGGATCTGCGTTTCGTGGCGTAGTGGATAGCGCCGCTCGCTGCGGAGCAAGAAGTCCCTGGTTCGATTCCGCGCTTCGGAAGCATTTTTCTGAGTTACTTTTCTTTGGGGCCTTTATATATATATACATACTTATACATATACGGTGCATGACGGCGGCGACGGCGACGGCGACGGCAAAATCCAGCCGAGACTGTCCATATAATTGCTATCGCAATAAAATCTTTATACAAGACAAGACAAAAGAAAACAAGCAGCTGGTCCCTTACATGGCTCCCCGAAGAGTAAACGTATTCGTGAACAAGATAAAGTACGGGCTTAAAAGCGAGTGAATGCGAGCCAGTTGGTAAGAATTCATGGTTAAAAAAACAGCGCGAAGAAGACGCGGACAAGAAAGAACACAGGACTAGCGCTGTCCTGTGTTCGCAGGTAGAAGAAGTCATCAGGCTGGGGCCCAAATTCTGCTTAGCTCCGAAGTTGGACAAAGTTGAAGCATTGTCCCTTGTTAGGGCTGCTGCCAAGAAGGCTACCGCGCCCGAAGCTGACCGCGTAGTTCTCGAATGTATCGAAGCACTACCGTCGAAACTTGCAAGCTCAGGACGCATCAACCTGCGTGGCATCGTGTCCTCGCTACAGGAGAAGAACTACAAGCTTCTGCAGTCCGACAAGGAGGGAGCCTTTGTTGTGGTCCATCCAGACCAGTACCGACTTTTATCCGACAAAGCCTTCAGCGAGAACTTCAAGGCGGCAGAAGAATTCCACCCATCAAAAGCTAAGAAGGTGGCTGTGGAAGTATGTGAAGAAGCGGGTTTACGGAAGCTTGCTACATCACTCAAGAACTCAAAAGTTCTGTGTCTTAAGGCCTTCTTCTCTGCCAAGACACACAAAGAAGGTACCCCTTTCCGGGTGATTGTCTCCGAGGCTGGTTCTTGGCAAAGGTGCTTAGGAAGCTATTTACTCAATTGTTTGAAGCTTCTTGAAGTGAATGACCCGTACATGGTTCACAGGGCGTCTGAGGTATCGGATTTTCTAGCCAGGTCTTGCCCTGAGGGAACGCAGGCGTTCTGAGTGGACATCAAAGACCTATTTTACTCCCTGCCGCAAGAAGACCTCGTCAGAGTCGTGAAGAAAGGTATAGAAGAGTACGGAGTCGTACGGTTTCAAAACACCATAGGAACCAGCGCCTCCAGGTTTGAAGAGTTGCTGGTACTGTACCTCCGCTCCACAGCGGTTGAACACAATGGACAAATGTACGTACAGAAGAATGGCGTTTGCATCGGCTCGCGCATCGCACCTGTGTTGAGCGATCTGCTTTTAGCACATTATGATGGGATCCTCGATGAGAAGCTTCAGTCCGCCGGCTGGGTCCGGATCTTCCGGTACGTCGATGATTACCTGGTGTTATTCCGGGTCCAACCAGAGGAGACTTCCTGTGAAGTGGAAAGAATACTTAGCATGTTCCGGTCCTGTTTTCCAGGCCTTACCTTCACCCGAGAGCTGCCTGTTGAAGGCAAGATTCGCTTCCTTGACATGGAAATTTACCTCGGCCTAAACCACACCTGCTGGTCTTACGCACCACGATCAAAGAAGCTCCTCCTGCCGTTTACATCGAATCACTCAAAGATTGTGAAACGGGCCATCGCGTGTGGAGCCCTGAGAAATGCCCTCGTTCGCTCCTGCCACCACTCGATCGCAAGCAGCTATGGGTCGCAGGTTCAGAGGCTAAAGGAGAGTGGCTACCCGGAGGCCTGCTGATCTCGTTGACTGCAGCTCTTTTGCGAGAAGTGAGGTCAACGAGGGAACGCATCCGGCCGAGCCTTCAGAAGTCTAAGACTGTGGTTATCCCGTATGTACACAGTGTGTCCCACCGCATCAAGAAGGCCGCTGGGCGAGCGGGGGTCCATGTAGTATTGTCGGCCCCTAACAAACTGAGCTCCCTTTGCAAGAGGGTGAATGAGAACAAGCAAGGCAGCAAGGGTTGTGTAAAAAAGCACGCAACTAACTATGTCCCTTGCAGATGTGAAGTAGTGTACGAGATCCCGACCTCGTGTGGGGGTGCCTATATCGGGCAGACGGGCCGTTGCCTGAACGACCGTCTGCGCGAACACGCCAACAACCTCAAGGCAAGAAGCGGCAGCAATTTGGCCATTCACTGTGCTAAGTGTGGCTGCCAACCTCGTTTTAATGAGACCCGTGTGCTGCGCACATACAAGGACCAGACAGCACGTGAAGTCTACGAGGCTTTCGCAATGAAATGTAAAGATGATGCATGTGTAAGCGAGCCGTCTATTAATCTAACAGACAAGGAGTGTTGCTATCTCCGTAACTAATCACCTATGACTAAACGACAGTGTGCCGCTGGACGCATGCGCCGCTAGAAGCTCTCTTCTGTTTCCCTTCCCCATTTTTTCTGTATCTGTGTATATGTTGCGCGGTTTAACAATAAACCATCAGTTGACAGCGCTAGTCCTGTGTTCTTTCTTGTCCGCGTCTTCTTCGCGCTGTTTTTTTAACCATGAAAGTACGGGCTTGCTTTGTTTCATTATATTTGTTCCTCTGGTGAAAACCGATGACATTTACAAACGATAATGAGAAGTTCGCGGGGACAGCGTGGCCGCAGCAAGCACAGGAGCGGGTTCATTGGCGAAGCATGGGCGAAGCAGGTCCTGCAGTGGACGTATAGCAAGTCTGATGATGATGATATTTCTTTACAGAAGATCTGCGTTCACCGTAGAAAAGACTGATGCTGTCTCAGATGCAAAAGAGCAAAATGCCAAAGAGTGAAATTCGGACAATGAGAGGACGAAACACGCAACAAACAACAATGGAACCATCCGCATAAGTGGTACGTGATTACGGGGCTCGGCTGCAGACTCCAAGGTCGCGTGCTCGATACTGGACGCAGTGGCCGCATGTCGATGAAGGCGAAACGTTGGAGGCCCGTGAACTTGGTGGTCGAAATGGTGGTCGAAAGGTGGTCGAAATTTCTAGATTCTTCCACTACGGCCTCCCTTATAATAGTGTCGTGGTTTTGGAACGTAAAGCCCTAACAATTATTACTATATCTGTCATACTGCAATATTTGTCGTGTAGTCCCGTGTCTTTTCTTCGTGACCAGAAAGTACGGCCGCGCGCGCGCGGTACTTTCTGGTTACGACCGGCCACGACCGGTCACGACTGCACTCGCGCGTACACACACGCGCGCGTGATAATGACCAGCGCATCGCACGCTAAGCGTGCTGCTGTGAGACTTCACTTTTGCAATCGCAGCATGTACGCTCAAATTGTTCATTTGCAGAAAAAAAATGATCATACGACATATCGAAAATTGGACAATCATCTGCTTGAAGAGATATTGCGGGGCCCTCCTTAGATAACCGGAAGGGACACGTGACAGTCATTTTCCTACTTGTCGGAGTGGCAACTTTCCGACGAAATGACAACACGCGGCCTGCCGCCGGTGTGACCACGTGCTTGCTCGGACAGATTTATTGCGAGGCTGGGAATAACGCAAGAAGAGAGTGCGTCGCCCCACCCGAGTCACGAGCCAACGACTCCCCCCCCCCCAACATCTCGTTTCGTCGTCCTTGTCGTCCCTTCGAGAATGGGGTCTTTTCCGCATGCTCCCTTTCCCGAATCAGGCAAGAGTGTATCAAAGCATTTGCAAGTACAATCGAGGACTCAAAGTGCGCATTATATCATGCGCTGCAGAAGCTCGAGGTATGTATAGCTACGACGCGCGTGAAGATAAGAACTCTTGGCTCGAAAAGAAAACAACCTACGGCTGTTGTAGTCGTAGAAGCACGTAGCACTCTAATATGAAAAGAAAGAAAGAAAAGAGAAACAGGAAAAAGCTGTTTCGTTGCACGGAACGAAAGAGCTTCCTATTAAACTTGTCTTTTCGGTTACACGGAATCACGAAAGGTTGTTTAGACATACGAACGTACGCCGGGATTCCTGCATTCACTTAGCTTGTTCTTGCATACTGCCGTCACACGAACGTGCCTCCGACCTCGTATGAGGCACTACCGCCGTTCTGGACTTCCCACGTGACCGTACCACGTGACCTTGACTTGACTGATTTGACTGTTCACCCTCTAGGTTTCACTTGGATTTAAGATTACCGCTTTGTTCTCTTGCTTCTTTCAGTTTTTTTTTTTAGTTCTTGCACGGCACACTAATACGCAAATGATACGTTGTCTGTTTCACACTTTTTTCTTAATATCGGCATGTGTCCTCAAATCGTACGCCCCACAAGACAGGCTCTACGGCCAATATAATTTGCGCAACTAGCATTAGGTCTTATTGAGGCAAATCTTCGTCGTAATAAAAAAATAAAATAGTCAATTATTATGCATAAAAACACCGCCTTACGCACCCTTTGATTGGCGACAGCGTTTGAATGATTTTCTGGCACTCGACGCATCTGTCTTGTAAGGCGTGCCAAAAAAATTCATTGTGATCATGCCCCTCGACGACGGTAAGATCATACAGATATAAGGAAGAAGAAGAAGAATAACGAAAAAGAAAGCAAACAAAACAAGCCGCTTCTCCACTTATGCCGTCATTGAAAAGACGTCGGCTTCTATTTCTATATTTCTTTTTGGTGGTGGAAGCGTTGCACGTTAAGTGTTGCATACCTTTGAGTGATCCTGCGTTACCTTTTTCTCTTTAATTTTTTATATCGCTTCCTGATTTTGATATCCAAGAATAAATAAAGCACAGATAGAAGAAGCGAAAAAAAAAAGATCAAGACGACAAACCTAGTAGAACGCACCTTTCAAGTCAATCGGCCCAAATTAAAATTCTTATTTGAACACGTGACAGGCGTATCTGGGCAATAGCGGTGTTCTCACTGCACTGCACGCAACTCGATATAGACCTCGTCAAATATTCTTCATAGCCTTAGAACGATCCCGACGCTTGGTCTGCCCTTCAAGGTTACTCAGAAAGATTGGTCCGACGCAATCTCCGATAAAATCGAGTGAAAGTTAACAATAAAATGTGTCGGACAGCGGCGCCTGTACGGCAGCGTGAAAGAAAATCCACTTTCCCTGATGTTTGCAAAAGATATTGACTTCTTGCGCAAGCAGTCTACGATATGGTGTTACCTTTAATAGCATCGGCGAAGCGCCCACACTAGAATCTTGTGTACACTGTGAAATGGCGTGCGTGGTACGGTCGATGACGCCGAAGAAACAAAAAAAAAATGCATACTCGCGTTTTTGCTGGCGCGCACAAATTCTGCTTCTTAAGCGCCTAGTTAGAGCAAAGAAAGAAAACAAATAGACAAGAAATGGAATTTAACTTCGCTAACAAACAGCGCTCGCATGTTCGTTTTCGTCACTAACCCACCACCTCTGACCCACGCTGTAAAACACTTTCTGTATTTCATGTTTCTAAGACCTAACGAAGTGATAGGATAAACTAGAAATAGCACGTGCTCGTTATTATGCTCACTGAAGAGAAATGAATTACGACGCGGAATGCGTTACGTTGCGCCAGGTTGCCAAGGACAAACCAACCAACCAACCAACCAACCAACCAACCAACCAACCAACCAACCAACCAACCAACCAACCAATATCCACGTCGTTGGAAATGCGCCCAGAAGTGCACGTTTCGTGCACTTGCGCTCCTAGCATTGCCAGTATTATTTTACCATCTGCGCATTTCGCTCCCGTTGCGAAATTGGCTGAAATGGATGTCATGCTGAAGCGTTATGGCGCAAGGATCGCTGTCTTCAGTGATTACACCATTCGTACGACATTTGTGACGTATTCGACTGCGGAGATTGTGCTCGTGGAAGGCTTTCGGCCGCGTTTCACAGATCCGACACTGGGCGAACGAGAAGAAACCCGCACAAAGTTGCGAAATCGTTCCAAGTAGGAAGAAGCGAAAGCGAAATGCGCCTCCGCCGCTCTGATTTCGCGGGGGCGCTAGCGTCGCCACCTCACGCATGCGCGCGCGGCCGACGTTCAACAGCCGCCGACTGTCGTCTGCTCGCGACGCGCCCGCCGCGCGCCGGCTCTTCCCCTCGCGTCGTCGCACCAGCTGAGACGCATCAATGGGGTGAAGTGAGACGGCGCGCGCGCGCTTGGGAGCCGCGGGTCAAAAGTTCTCGCAACCTCGTCGCCAAAGTGGCGCGCCTAGATCCTACCCCCTTCACTAACCACCACCGCCAACCATGACGATCTGGCAGGCGCCTCCAGTCGTTTACACCAGCGTCGAGGCATCCGTAGCCTTCCTGGCGACGTTCGGTAACCTGGCAGTTCTCGTTTGCTTCGCGCGCGAGCGTCGTCTGCGACGTCGGCTGACCAACTACTACATCCTAAGCCTGGCAGTGGCCGACCTTCTAGTGGGCGTCCTAGCCATACCGTTCGCGGTGCTCACGCGGGCAGGCATACCGCATGACTCTCCTCTCGCCTGCGTCGCGATGCTCTCCTTCATCGTGGTCCTCTGTACCGTCTCCATCTTACACTTGGTTGCCGTGTCCGTGGACCGTTATTGGGCCATACTATACCCGTTGGCCTATCAGAGGCTAGCCTCCGAGAGTGTCGTTCTCAGCGTCGTCATAGCCTGCTGGCTCAGCGGGTTCGTGCTGGGATTCCTGCCCCTGCTGGGATGGCACGACTCCGAGGCTGCCTCGAGTGGCGACTGCCTCTTCCTGCCCGTGATGAAGTACAGCTTTCTTGTGTTTCTCTACTTTGCCACCATCGTGTACCCGGCGCTGCTCATCGCTTTCTTCTACATCCGCATCTATAGCGTCGTCCGCAAGCAGGTGAGTGTATGTATGTACACAAGGTGTTAGGCAAACTGTGTTATATTGCCACTCGGCGGATATGATAGCGCGGATACGGCCGGCCTGTTTTGATGTTTGCACAAGCGGGTGTAAACAACGTTATGGCTTATAGGCGACGTCGCTGCTATTGTGTTATGCGTGTTTATATTTGTCCGGTGCTGTTTGACAGCATGCGCAAGGTCAGAGTGTGCTGTGTTGAGTGTTGGAGGGAGCCAATAGAATGGACGTACGGAACAACAAGATGGAGATCGATTGAAACGATGTTGCAGTGATTTATTACTGCACTTTCTCTCTGGAAAAACAAAACCCCAATCTCCTCTCCCACTCTTTAATCCCTTCCTATTGATGGAATTGCCGCAAGGGTTCCTGCCGCCAACAATTTTGTATTCTTTCTTTTTCTGCGATACACTTTCGTCTGCCTTGTATGTAAGCATTTTCTTCATTCGTGTTCCTGATTTCGGGATGCTTGCACTTTCAACACAAACATTGGCGTGTGGCCGCCGTCGCAAACATTTTGGTATCATAGCATTTCCGAAATCTTGAGTGCTAGCACGAGTTCCTGATTTGAATACTTTGAAGTTAATTTGCTCAGAAGCCGTTTTCTCACGCCGTGAAGCGGCTTGAGCTATCGGAGTGAAAAGGGATGGGCTATATGACCAAATAAACATAAAAAATTGCTATTTTATACGAATTCAACCCCACAGACTCGTCGCAGTGCAACCGTGAATGCATCATTAAAATCGTAATTTTGTGTTTCCGGAAATACGCGATCGTTGCATCTTTGTAAGTACATGTGAAGACTCTCCCCACAAAATATTAGAGACTGCTAAGTGCATCTCTCATTTGTTTGCCGTGTGGTATGCTGCTAATTCAAGCAGATTTGTAAACGTCCGCGACCAGCCGAAGTAAGCTACACAACGTCTGCAGCTATTGAAGCCGTCTACAAGACATTTGTATTCTTCTTTTGGAGCGCGCGTCTTAGTTTTCTGGCACCGGTGTTCCTTGCTTGTTCACCCACAGCCGGTGTGTTCAGCTATGAAACATCTGTATCATTGCAATTTCGTATTTGCGCTGTTATCGTGTTTGTGCTGTTAACTAAAAACGATAGCAGTAATATTAAGAGATCCGAGGGCGGCAGAATGGGTCTGGGAACAAGCAGGGGTCGCGAATATCCTAGTTGACATCAAACGAAAGGAACGGACTTGGGCTGGCCACGTAAAGAGTAGCACAGAGAACCAGTGGACAGTAAGCTTGAGCAACAGAATGGTTACCAAGGGATGGGAAACGCAGTCAAGGAAGGCAGAGGGTTGGATACGTGGAGTGACAAAATTTAAGAAGTTCGCAGGGATAAAATTGAATCAGCTCGCACAGGTTATGGGAAACTGGAGATCGTTGGGAGAGGTCTTCGTCCTGTAGCGGACTAAAAAAGACTGAGAATGATGGTGATGTACGTGGGCCGCGGTATTCATTACGATTTGATTTGTTGCTTTATCAGTATGCTTTTAGAAACACGTCGTGCAGTGATTGTGGACTTCACTTTGCAGTGTGCCTGATAGGCTGGTAATTTCTGTCGAAATCAGCTACGGTGTTAGAGCGCGGCATGCTTACGCCAGAGCTAAGAGTATGCCGGCGGAAACGTCCAAAACTTTTGTCTTGTGCTCTGTCCTTGCAAAGAATTGCCAAAACGAAAGCAGCTTTATTCGCAAATACCAGTGAGAGTGTCAGTCAATCAGATTGACATAAATTTTATTATTATTATTATTATAATCATCATCATCATCATCATCATTATTATTATTATTATTATTATTATTATTATTACACTATCATCATCATTAAAGGGACACTAAAGAGCAAAACAATTTTTCTCGCATTAGTAAGGTAGTCTTCCACGATACCAAAAACACCGCGCTTGCTGCGAGAAGACGCTTAATAAGCGAGAAAACGCGCAAAAAGAAAATACAGGTGGCGACGCCACCTTGGAATTCCCGCACCATTTGCCGTGACGTCACGTATTTTCGACGGCGCCTGCTTGGGCCTACGTAGTTCTTAATCGGTTAAATCGAAGTACATTGTCCTCTGAGGGTGCGAGAGATTTGACATAACGAGTTTGTGGAAATTTCGTCGAGCCAGTGGCGCCAAAATACGTTAAATGCTCTTTGAAATCTTTTACGTCACGAATTACAAAGTTCGGCGCGAAATTTAAAAATGAAACTTTGAACTTGGTTTTCTCCTCTAATAATAAACCATGGTGGTGAAATAAACTACACAAGAGTTCTCCGAGCCCACTTTATCAACCTAAACCAATTCATGGTTTCTCTTTAGTGTCCCTTTAAATCTACACCAAGTGACAAAGCTTTACTGAATGCAGGCTCGACGGCAAACACGAATTCCTGCTCTGTCAATGCATGTCCTTCAATTTGAAGGATAACTGTGTGAGTTGCAAGTACTACCAAACGCGTAAGCTTTTGATTAAAGATGTAATGAGATCTTTTAATAAGAGGCTGTGAGTTCGAGATAAGCGGGAATTCAGTGTTTTCGCAGATGTCGTGTCCCGTAAACTTTCGCTGCCGGGTGTACGTCGGTGCGACCAACCTTGGCATTCTATACCGAAATACTTCCCTCAGATTCAATTTATACGACACCTAACGAGCGAACAGCAAATCAACGGGCGTCACTGTTTTTTCACCACGCCACGGATATATCCGCCTCTTAAAGGGGCCCTGCAACACTTTTCGAGCATGCTCAAAAAGCGCTGCCGATCGGTAGTCGAGGCTCCCGAGAACACGCGAGCCAAATTTTATAGCGATGCGCACGGCCTGGAATTTACAATAAATTCTCAAAGTCAGCTGAAAATCGCTCCCTCTTCTCTCGACAAATGATGTATTAGTCCGCAAAATATGACGCGATTGTCGGCTGTTCCACCATTGGCTGATGTTATAATCACGATAACACCCTCATTATTACTTTCGTTGTTAATTTTGAGTTCAATAAGTAGATAATATGTATGTTTATATTCTGTTATCGCGTTAAAAACACCGAACACACATTAATATTAGCACTTCCGGTCTCACCGACAGCTCGTCTGCTCGTAGTTGCGTGGTTCCGTTTTCTTCGCCATGCGCAGTGCCGAAAACGTGAATATTTCTGTGCTTTTGACCATCGCCGGTTGCCGTTGAGAGTGGCAGCCGTTCGGGTGTTGCCTCGTCAGCTGGGAACTGCATCGTCGGCACCTTCTCACGACCGACCGAGGCAGCCGTGCAGCATGTCTCCGATAACAATGCTGGCGTCCGGTAATGGCGGCGCTCGGAGTCTTCTGCCAGTGCCGTCTTACGAGGCGGTGTATCGGAGTATGGGCCGAAACCGATCTCAACTGTTATTCATTTCAAAACAGTTTGAGATCGGTTATTTCATTTCAAAAGGAGGGGGAAGAAGAAGGAAGACGTATGAAAGGCTGGCTTCTCAACGCTCGTCTGTAATTTTCAGTCTTTTTAGCAAGAGTAGAGTTCATCTTTTAATATTGTGCCTCGACATCAACGAAGGACGGTCTGGGGGTCACCGTCCCTGCGACGCAAGTACAGCGATCGACTCCCGAAACGGTGTTGGCCAGAAGCAGCAGCGCGGCGGGCCCTCCGTTGTCGCCCGCCCTTCATGATGCTCTAATGGCATCCACCGCAAGTTCTCAGGCATCAGGTCAGCATATTCATTCTGTAGACCACAAAGAAGATGAACAAGCAAGAAAACGGCCTGCGTGAGGATGACGCTCAGTCAAGGGCGTCTACAGAAGACCAACGAAGAGATGGACCAGGCAGCCTTCACTGTTGTCTCCTACAAAAGAAAGAGCTGCAGGTGTTCCTGTCATATTCAAGCCAACTCAACCTAACAGAAGCTTCTGGAAAGTCACCCAAATCTCCTGGCTTCTGCAGTCGTGATAACAGCCCAAGAAAAGGTACTCAGCCATCGTCTCAACAAGGATGGCAGCCTCATGGTGACAATGTCTTCAGTTCCTGCAGCTAATCGCCTCCTCGCGGTGACAGACCTGGCGGGTATTGCTGTAGAAGCACGAGTTCCGTACTCCTACTCTGCCACGTACGGGAGGATACAGGACGTCCCTGTTGAGTACTCAGATGACGACCTCAAGGAGTATTGAGCGAACAAGGGGTTATATCTGCTAAAAGGCAAGTTGCTTACATTCCAAACGAAGATGGCGGTGTAACGGAGACCCGAAGACGTTCGGTCATCCTCGAATTCTCTAAAGACGCCCCTTTACCAAGCCGAGTGTCATTTGGATTCTGCAGTTATCCTGTAACGGAATATATAGGATCCGCTACTCAGTGCTTCAGATGTCAAAGACATGGGCATATAGCGAAATACTGCAACGGCCCCATCCGCTGCAAGATATGCGCTGGCGCACATACGCACAAGGAGTGTACGTCCCGTTCTCAGCCTCGATGTGCAAACTGTGGAGCTGACCATGCTGCGTCATATGGCGGGTGCCCCAAAAAGAAAGCAGCTACTCTAGCACGGGACAATGGAGCAATTCCAGGGAAAAGCGCGAAAACGACGAGAACCGCCGCCGAATCCGGATGTGATATTCACATCTACAAATCAAAAGCAGCAAGAGCAGCAAATCCAGCGCAGCGACACAACCTCGAAAAAGTCATTTGCCTCAGTCGTGAAAGGAAACCAGAAAGACCATCATCTGCAAAGAGCCAAGAAAAGTCCTCTAGTGATCCAGATGCAAGTCAACAACAAATGTCCCCAAAGTCGCAACAGAACAGGAAGAGCCAAGAAAAGCTGTTGGGTGGCAGCACCATACAGGACTATCAAGTATGCTGATTCCATGATGTTCGCGGCAATCAAGGCTCTCCTGTGTGCCAACCCATCGTTGAAAGACATCCCAGAGGTGCAGGCAGTCCTGGCTTTTGAACCACTAGTGACCACTTCTCCCACGGCGCAACGCCGTGGTTCTTCTGAGTAACAACCATGGATTCGCTACCAATCGACTCGCCAGCGGTGTCCACCAACAAGCACTTCCGTACATGTACTATTTTCCAGTGGAATGCTCGCGGTTTGCGGTCCAAGTTACCAGACTTTAAGTATCTAGCGCGAGTGTACCGTTTCCCGTTCATGGTCATTTCCGAGTCTCGCGTCGACGAGCAGTTTAGGTTACAAGGTTATTATTTTCATCATTCCAGGCGACAAAGCGGAATTAGCCGACTCCTCATTGGATTTCGAAACGATGTGCCTGCATCTGTGATTGACGTTGGACCACATGACAAGAATGAATATGTTTGCGCAACCACAATGATTGCATCTCAAGTGTTTACCCTAATCGGGGTCTACTTGGAACCAGGATCACCGTTCGACGTATCAAGACTCGAAAACTTGTTGACAAGCACTCAGTCTCCGCATATTATTTGTGGCGATTTCAACGCACATAACGAGATCTGGGGCAGTTCTTATACATGTGCTCGTGGTGCTAAGCTGGCCAAACTTCTTGCAAAATACAATATAGAGCCCTTAAATGATGGCAGCATAACTTACCTGAAAAATCCGAAGACTGTCAGCTGCATCGATGTCACATTCGTCTCAAGTCAAGTGGTCCAAATGTTTGGATGGTGTACAGACTTCGAGACTCGAGGAAGCGATCACTACCCTATCCTAATCTCTGCCCGTCATCTTCGGAAGTCGCCCAAGAAAGTGACACTGAAGTCGGTAGACTGGGACGCTTACACAGCAGCGGTAGACAAAGGGATCACAGCCTCGACTACGAATGCAGAATTAATACCAACAATAGCTCATTGCCTCCAAAAAAGCACTCGCTCTGTCGTTAAACGATGTATATACCAACTAACGACGAAGAATTCGAAAGATTATGTGCCATTCGAAGGCGTGCCGAAAGGAAGGCTCTACGTACAAAAAGTATCGAAGACCTCAGAGCTTGCCGACGGGCACAAAGACACATAGACGTTACTTAACCAAACTGAACCGAAAAAGATGGAAAGACTTTTGTGGTACGCTGGATATACGAAAACCGCTGAGCAAAATCTGGCGAGTCATCAGAGGCATTCGCAAGGAGCCGCACAGCTTTACCCTTTTCTTGCGCTGTCACTACATGAGCGCGCATCGCTGAAAGAGGTGGCAGAGCAGTACTGTAGGCTCCTTTCCAGCGGGGCAACGCCATCTCTGAACATTGCAAATCATCAGACTTGTACACCTCGAGCGACCTTTCCTGACTTAGAGGAACTTTTCACAATTGACGAGCTCAAGGCAGCAATCAGCGACACGAACAAGCGATCAACTCCTGGTCATGACGGCGTGAGTTATGCAGCCCTCGCAAACTTAAGCCCCACATCTCGCCTACGTCTTCTGGAGTACTATAACGCCTCGTGGATAAATGGGGAGGTTCCTAAGGAATGGAAACTTGCTAAAGTTATTCCTATATTGAAGCCGGGAAAGCAGCCAACAAATTACGCCTCCTTCAGACCCATATCTCTGCTTAGTTGCGTAGGGAAGCTATTCGAAAAAATGATTCACAAACGTCTTGACTGGTTTCTGGAAACTAAGAAAATTTACCCGGAGGAAATGAATGGCTTCCGTCAAAATAGGTCTGCCATTGACAATGTCATTGCCTTGATCTCATCAGTTGAAGAAGAATTGGCTTGCGGAAACACACCTACTGCGTTATTTTTAGACATTAAGGCCGCATATGATTCCGTCTATCACAAGCAATACTTGACGCTTTGGAAACCCTTGGTCTTGGAGGACGGCTTTACGCATGGATTGCAGATTATCTTCAGGGCGCCAACTTTTCATGTGTACACCGGAGGGCCCTACAACGTTCCATGCCGTCGAAAAGGGAGTACCACAAGGAGCTGTGTTGAGCCCGGTATTATTTTAATCTAGTGCTTATCCATCTGAAAAGAAACCTGCCCCGTGGCGTCAGCATCACACTGTATGCGGACGATATCTGCATTTGGAGTGCAGCGCGTTCCCGAAGAAACACCCAACAACGTCTCCAGAGAGCGCTGGCAAACATATCGGCCTACCTAAATTCAAGAGGTCTCAAACTGTCCCCCGACAAAAGCGTTGCTATGGCTTTCTCGAGGAGAAGAATGGAAAAATACCCACTAGTGTTGGGTGGTCGCACCCTTCCATACGTGAAGACACAAAGGTTTCTTGGGGTGACGATTGATAGGAATCTCACATGGTCTCCTCAAGTGAAGAAACTGACTGAGAAGATTTCGTCGGCGTCGCACGTATTCCGATTTTTAGCCGGGTCACAGTGGGGCAGCAACTGCCGAACAATGGTGCTCCTTCAAAAGGCCTACGTTGACGGTACCTTGCGTTATTACCTGCCCATCCTGCATAATATGTCTTATACAAGCAAGAGGAAAACTTGAAGCGGCACGTAACAACTGTCTTCGAATATGTCTCGGCCTTCCAAAGGGATCGTCTCGAGTAGCAACTGTAGCAGAAGCCGGATGTCTGCCTCTTGAAGTGATAGCTTCGCAGGAGACACTTCGGATTCACCTCAGACACGTTCTTCACAACAAGAACCACTTTCTAAAGAATATTTCTAAAGCCAGTGCTACATCTAGTTTCGGGCAGGCCGTCGGAAGCATAGGCGCACGTATTACGATCCCTGCTCAGACGTCACCTATTATGCCAAAGAACATCCCACCCTGGACACTGTCACCACTAGAAATTGTGCCGTATATCCCCGGAATTAGTGCAAAAAGGAAAATGCCCAAGCAGCAATTCATCAGATAGCGTTGGAGTATATGTATAAAGAATACGCAGCCGAAACGCACATATTCACAGATGGTTCTACAAGGCAACGTCGATCGTCATATGGAGTTTTTGTGCCCTCAACAGGAAAATCCCTCTCGTATCGTCTTGAGAGAGCGACATCTTCTACGTCAGCTGAGCTATATGG
Source organism: Rhipicephalus sanguineus (assembly GCF_013339695.2). Taxonomy (NCBI): domain Eukaryota; kingdom Metazoa; phylum Arthropoda; class Arachnida; order Ixodida; family Ixodidae; genus Rhipicephalus; species Rhipicephalus sanguineus. The sequence goes on from NC_051179.1 coordinate 20,012,038, forward strand.
CATTGAAGAGGCTCCTATGTTTATACTACGACAGCAACTGCCAAAACATGGGTGATATTTACAGATTCTAAAGCAGCCCTGCAAAGTATATGGAACAGGCACAAGCATGGTAATCACCCAAGTGTAGCATCTGATATCGCCTATCATCATCACAAGGCTACGATTGATGGACATTACATTAAGTTCCAATGGATACCTGGCCATGCTGGTATTTCAGGAAACGAAAAAGCGGCTGAAGGAGCCCGAAATGGACTCCAGTACCGGAATTTCAGAAGAATATTTTTTACTAAAGTCGACGCCTCGAAACATCGCAAAAAAATATGCCTATCAAGAAAATGACCGCCTCTGGAATCTGCCGCTCCAACAAGATAACTGTCTCGTTGCATTGACCCAGAAGTGAGAGCGAAAATTTCCCCAACACTTCCTCGCCAACTTGAGACACTGTACCATCGTCTTCGACTGAACGTGGCATACACGAACAGTTATTTGTACCGCATAGGGCGCACCACTAGTCCCTGCTGTGATAACTGTGGCAGCATAGAGACAGTAGAGCACATATTACTGGACTGCTCCGCGTACCGCGATGAGAGAGCAGTGTTTGAGAGACAAATGGACATGATTTGTCACGATCAATTAACGTTGCCCAACATATTAGGCCCAGTGCCCGGCCCTTCTAAACAGCGACGGGTTTTACAGTCCCTGTTTAATTACTTGTCAAACATTGGCCTAGTAGGAAAGCTTTATGATTGCACCCCCCCCCCCCCCGATTATTTCATACAGCAAAGGCTTCACTTACCTGACACACTCGTTGTAAACATTCTATCAGGTTCACTTGCGCATTTCATTTTTTATATTCTTTCTTTATATTATTATTTCCTTCTCTCTCTTCTTTAGTCTGTCAACCCCTTCCCCATCCCTACACAGAGTAGCATGCCAGCGGTTATATACTGACGCCGGCAAAATCTCTGTTTTTCCAATAAAGAGTCTCTCTCTCTCTCTCTCTCATTTCAAAAGAGCGCGCAGGTTTGCTTCCATGGTTGGCAAAGCGATGAAAACACTACGGCGTTCGAGGTGCACACCCAAGATTACCAAACCGAAGCGCAGTTTTCAAGCACGCGCGATACGGCTCCGCTCGACGAGAACGACGCAAGCCGACCGGAAGTGGCGGCACAGACCACGTGGTTGCGCCCAGACGTCAGAGAGAAAAAAATGAAGAAAAAATTCCCGCCGGCGCTCTTGGGCGGAGCCTCGCTCGTCTGCGCTCCCTCCCCCGACTCGCCGCCTAGCTGTCCGCGCGCTCGCGGCGTTGAGTTGAGGGAGAAAGCTGCGGAACGTGATCTCTATAATTTGGTAGCACCACTTAGACTTGACGGATTCGAAAAATTTTTGCGGCATATAACTCGTGAAGAGTCATACGTCAATAATGAGACTATTCCAATATAACTAAGAAAGGTGTTGCAGGGCCCCTTTAAGATGCGTGTGCGCGTAGCATGCTATACGCTGCCTTTTAACCTTGTCTTGTTTACCGCTGTGTAAATAAATGGAATTACGTAAAATAAAAACAGAAAACAACAGGCTCGACGCTCCGTGAAAATTAAAAAACCAGGCCATACAGGAAAGAACGGTCACTTGCAAGTGTAGTTTTTTTTTTTCGAAGCGTAAAGGAAAAACACGACTCTCGAAGCAACGTGACAGTTCGCGCGAACGTTTTTTCATTGCAAAGGAAACTCTTCGCTCCTAATAAATTTAGATGACAGGGGTGTACTTCCCTCTTTCACTGTCTCTGATTTATTCCAAACAATTTTATGCCCCACTGTTTATATATGCGCGCACCGACAAGTCCAGTTACAAGAAGTGACACGTCGATTTAAACGTTACTGCAACTACACTGCGATCTCAAAGATACACTAATTCGTTTTCATGGTCACCGCAGTGGCCCAATGGTTGCGGTGCTCGACTGCTGAGCCGCAGATCGTGGGTTCGACGACGGCGGCGGCGGTCGCATTTCGATGAAGGCGAAATGCTATAGAGACCCGTGTGCTGTGCGATGTCAGTGAACGTTAAAAACATGCTTCCCTTGGCTTAATTTTCTGTCGGTTCTATTAGTTGTGCATAAACAAACAAACAAACTTTAATTGATTTTGAATGTGCACTCACGCTCAATATGAGTTACAACACGCTGGCCGTAGTTGAAGGTGCCCCAAGCCTAAATGGTGACACCGGCCAAACGTTAAATTGATTTAGAGAATATCAGCAATGGGAACAGTCTCTACTTCACTAATTTCTTGCTACGTCGGTGCCGCTTTGCAGTGTTGGCGCCACTTTGAGCACGGACAACACGTTGCAGCTCATATTGGGCGCGACTCTACATGTTTCTTTGCATTGTGTGCATTGCCAGCACGGTTCATAACTGTCCTCAGGTTTATCTCTATAAATATATAATTTGTGCTGATTCCCAATCGTATCGCTTCATTTATCATGACGGGAAGATACAAATAAAGGAGTAAAGGCACGCTGACAGACAAACGGGGCATTTATCTTTACGTTCCTCCTGCAGCACTGTAAAAAGTGATAACGTGCGACAAAGAAACGGACTGGAAAGCGGAGATAAGGGAATGCACATAAGATAGTAATGGAGGGCGAGAAAAGAACGCCGATGCACATGCAAGCAGACATTTTTTTTAAAAACGCTCTGTGATATAATAAATTTTTCTAAACACACGTTTGGTGCACACTCGTAGATACCTCATTACGTTCTTTTAGCTGAGCGTCGCTAACGCTCAGCCCCTCGCAGATGCAGCGTCCCGAGAGAGCGCAGGGAACTGCATAGATTTCGTGGTTTTGACGAGTGCGCCAAAAATGGACGCACCTTCACACTCCGGTCAGTTGGCTGCACGAGCAGAGCGAGGGATGCGTTCTACGTTCCGCCGGTCGCACCATCGTTCTGCGCACGCGCACTACAGTTCTTGCAACATGTTTGTGCGTTAATTGAGTCACGCTCACTACATTTCCTTCTACGCGTTCGTGTGCACTCGCCGGTCTGACCGGAGCGGATCGTAAATGCCCAGCTAAAATTGCCTATTAGCCAGAATCATGGTGGGTTTTCACATCTCCCAAATATTCTACTGCACATCGTTTATTCTAACTATGGTAAAATGACAATCGACATTCACGGCTATAAAACTGTAAAATAGTTTACCCAGATCAGTTTTGGGACCTTAAACCCCAACAACAACAACAACAAAGAACCCCAACACCATCAAGTCTTCATCATCATTTTATGCAACTAAACGTGCCCTTAGGTTTCTTTTTTTTTTTTTTTGCTTGCATAACTAAGTCTACTCCGTTCATCATACTGCATGACATTTTGCCACTAGAAGAAAGGGAATTCTGAGGGCTCGTTTCTTTGTTTGACACAACCTTAATGAAACCAGCAGATAATGAAGCCAAGGAAGGGATAAGGGACATAAATTACGCTGTTTAAGTGTATTGTAGTAATCGTGACATGGATGTGAAGAAAGTAAAGTGGACGAAAAGACAACTTGCCGCCAGCAGGGACCGAACCTGCAACCTTCGGATTCCCCTCGTCCACTTTATCGGGTATTTATGCACGTGCACATAAATCCCCGATAAAGTGGACAGGGGGACGACCGCCGCCATAGCTCAATTGGTAAGAGCATCGGGCGCGTAATTCGAAGGTTGCAGGTTCGGTCCCTGCCGGCGGCAAGCTGTCTTTTCGTCCACTTTACTTTCTTCACATCCGTATCACGATTACTACAACACGCTTAAAAATAATATAATTACTGTCCCCTATACGTTCCTTGGCTTAATTATCTTGTGGTTTTCATTAAGATTTGGCCGCAAGGAAAGACAACGCACACAAGACACGAGCACGGCGACATGGGCGGAGGCGTCGTGTTCGCGTCTCCATATTGTCACCCATATTTTAGGTATTCATGTTTACATTCCACATTTCATTTGCGTAATTTAACTTTTTTGTTATATTTACCATTTTACCATTCTGTATCTTTTCACCGTTTTTCTTTATGAACTACAGCACTGCTTCTTGACGTATGTAATTCATTCAATTATTAGTTCTTCGCTGTCACTTAAGCTCTTGTGACTGTTTTTATGTTACCGATGTTCGATGTTCTTTCGTACGCCTCAGTGTGTTCTATTATTAACTGATAGTCCCGTTGCAGTCTTTTGCTTTGATACTCTCGCTTGTATATTATTCGGGTCTCATCCACTGCATGGAAACAATGATAAATCAAAAGTACATATTTCATCTATAGACTCATGCTCTTTCGCATCTCTCGCTTTTGAACCCCCGTTACCCCCCCCCCCCTCGAATACGGCATCAATCTGGACAAAAGTTAGTTAACCTCCCTGCCTTTCTTTTATTCCACTCCTCTCTTTCTCTCTCCCTTGCATGTAAAACTCCAGAATTTCATCTTAAATTATTTAATTGTTCTACATCAGTACTCTTTAGTGTAGCTAACTACCTCAGTCAGACCCTGGACTGGAGCACCCAAAATGCACGAAGCCCTTTTTTCTTTATCAATGAAAAACTTCCTACTCTCCCCAGTTTTCATTAAAGAGGCCCTCTATCTCCCGTACGCAGCAAGTGGGCAGTGCTCGAGGCGGTTTCGTTAATTTTTCGCTCTATCTTAACGCGTTAGCCAATCCACCGACGCAGGCAGCTTGGCTGGCCTTGGCATAGCTGCAATCGCTGCCAAACTTTCCACAACCGCAGAGCCAGCAATTAGTTTCAACGAACTGTCCCTCTCCTTTTTTTTTTGTTTTAATTTTCTTCATCCTCGAGGCTCACGGAAAGACGTGAAGGACTGTCTAGGTCGTGTAAATTGTCGCTGCAGGAAAGTCACTAAATAGCCACGTCAAGCGGTCGAGACAAACGCGTCCGCAGCTCCTACGCATTGCCGAGACCGGTAGGAAAAGGCAATTTAAAACCGGGTATATGCAAGGCTTTGTGTTAGAGTTTGTGGCGGCTGCGCATGCGTCATACGTTATCCTCTTGGGTACCCACGGGAAGTGACGCAAATAGCGCAAGTACCCAACGAACTCTCTCTCTGCGATTAGGTAGGGCTTTGCGGGTATATAATCCCGCTACCGGAACTGTTCTTACCACCAGCTTTTTAACTGGCGAATACTTCCCGTAATTTCACGGAAGTAATTTCCCCGACTGCACACGCAATCCTTTAGCACTTCGGTTGAAATTGTATCGACAGTAGCGACTCGGTTACCGTGCACAGCGTTCTGCTATTTAGCGCGAGGTTGCAGGTTTGATTTCTGTAGCGACGGCCGTACTCCGATGGGGTTGGAATGCTGTGGGAAAGAAAACGACATCCGTTTGCGTTGTGTGCAAGACTCACAGATTGAATCGTGGCATCGTTTTTTTTTATTTATTTAACAATTGCTATGAGCAATTGCTCGCATAACAGCGTGATGTCGCTGCCAATCTGGCCGATAATGTTGGCTCTGATGTAAGTGGAGACTCAAAATCACGCCGATATGACACGAACTGTAGACGCCGGAACCGAAAGTACAGGGGTGGTCAAAAGGTCCCACACGGCGCTGCCACAGGATTAGATGTGATCGTGGCCTAGCAAGGTTTGACCATTCCCGCATATCCCCGTGCGTCCATTACTTAGCTCGAAATTTTCGCGTTTCAATCCGTGAATACTGCACACTTTGGTGCGCTTTAAAGGGCCCCTCACCAGGCCACATAGCACATTTTAGTTAGACGCTGCATGTTGTTGTGTGCCGAATGAAGAGCAGTATGCCGCAAGAATTTTTCAAATCGGTTCATTACGAGCTGAGAAAAACAATAATTTGTAACGGCGCGAAACCATGATGTGAGGAGGCGAGTTTCAAACCCTTGCCACTCGCCCCGTGTAGCCTTAGCAAGCCAAATCTCTTCCCTGCCCTCTTCACTTGACACATACGCATGAACACGTCATGCGCATGCATGGTCACTTGCGCATGACGTGCCCGAGCCAGCCCGAGCACGCGAGCGGCGTCGCACGGCCGCCACCTTTTTTTTTTATGTAGCGGCCGTGGGCGTTTTGTCGGCGTTCTCTGTGGTGTACTGCCTGTTTCTGCGGGACGGGCATGAAAGTTGAGACATTTGTACGGCCACGAGAGTGGTGGTATCATGAGCCAGTGCCGCTTTAACGTTTACTTGGACGCGCTAGAATAAATGAGCATAATGAGTGCTCGAACGCGCCAGAGCATTACTTTCGTTTCCAGGGCTGGCGTCTGCTCGATGCGCTAACCGCGGGGACACGAACGCATGGGAAAGGGACGCACATTAGCGCCGCATCTCGCTGCAATTCACGAAAAAAATGAAAAAGACGCACACATTCCCTTTGTGTGTCTCATTATTTCTCTCAAGTTTTATTAATCTATTCCCGCAACAAATTACACAAACTACGCATGTCGTGTCAAATAATTATCGCAGTGTCACGTGCTACTGTTGGCGACGTCAGAGCACAGTCGTCTACGTACAGGAGCGACGTCACGGCACTACCATCTACGTAGGGCCATTTTCTCATGTAAGTCATCCCCTCATTCTCTAGAGCGCGCGCCCGCGAGAGGAAGGGCAAGCAGCGTTCACCTTGAAATTTGACCCATTTCCGCGGCGCGTAGCGTTGCAAATTTTGGCAGACGTGATCGTGAACGCCCAGTGTATGCATTGCGCTCGTTAGGTCAAAATTGTCAAACCTGGTGAGGGGCCCTTTAACAAGCCCTATGGAGCTTTGCTGCGCGTTAGACTATACAGGGTGTATCTCATAGGCCTATACAATGTCTTGCCTTTGTGACGACATAGACCATGCTGCAATAAAAATTTACCTTGTGAAAATCGGTCACTAATAAGTAGTGAATACAGTATAACCAACTGAATTGAATTTTTAAGTCGTCGTCTAATTTTATTGCTAGCAGCCTATAAATCACGCCCCACTCAATAAACACGTTTACCTGGCGTTTACCTGGCGTTTACCTCGTGAAAAACCCATGCGCACGTTGCCTCGGAGAATCTCGCGCGGGCACGTCCGCGAATCCCGAAGGCCATGATGACACGCCACGCGGCACGTTGTCCTTTTGCCCAATTTTCATTTTTGCTTTCCTGATTGCATCTACGTCTTAATTGAAGAAACAGTCACCCGCCTGCCCATATAGAGTAACATAATGTAGAACGGGTGTACCGCAGCAACTAGACCAAGGTGAACTTGTTGAAAATAAACACAGAACTTGACATGAATTGAGTATGATGCCGGGAATGAGGTGACCACAAACTGCGTCGACATAGAGGGACACGAAGAGTGAAGCTAGGTATGGACGACCTAAGTACGCAGCATTACCTGTTCATAGATTTCCTGACGTAAACTTCAGGCATAATAGGTTTTGTAGCGTCAGCTGTTCGTTTAATTGGCGGATGCCCACACCAAGTCCCAGTGAACTCGAGGAACTCTAATGAGGAAACTGAGAACACGTTGACGCCATTATGCTCGTAACCAATCAAGCAAGGCGAGTTTTATCAAAAAAAAAATATACCGAGAAAAAGTAGCACATGAGGATGAAGAGGCGCGTGCTCGTTAGGAAAGGAGTTCTTTCCAGACGTGGTAGTTTAAATATAACGCGGACGCGAACAGCCCGAGCGAAAGCTTAAATCGAACAAATCTAATTGTCACGGTGCGTGGGAAGGCTCAGCGTATGAACTGGATGGCGAAATTATTTATTATTACTTTTATTTCTGTGGCTGCGCTTCATTAGCGCTGAAAGGAAAAGGGTGGGGCAATCATCGCGTCACTGACTCAGCACGTCAGGGGAAGCAGCAGGCGCCCAGCGACGAATAATAGATTCGTTAAAACTGAACGCCACTTTCTCCTTTGAGCCACGCGTCGCTGTTGAAATCCAGCGCTGTACGAGATGCTAGTACACGAGGACAGAAATAGGCGCAGGAACGGGCGGTATTTTAAGCGGGAATTTCACCTCAGTTCAGACAATTCTATTTAATTTACTAGGAGTACAGTTTGACATAACTAAACTTGGAAGAGCAACAATGGAATTGAATGAATTGCGGCTAATTAGATGAATGCAAGTTTTGTGCGATTCAGCAGCAGAAGATTCTGTGCTTCTGTCTGACTGACAAGTGCGTAAAATGCATGCACTGGTTATATACCGCGATTTCAAAGCATTAACTTACTCAGCAACAAGACAACATATTGCCCCCATCGAAATGTGGCCGCCGTGACCGAGAGTCGAACCCGTGTCCTCGAGCTTTTTCATAATTATGAAATGGCGCCGCGAAGAAAGAAAAAAGTAACTGAGGGACGCACCAGCATAACCGCAGAACTCGCTTTGCCACACAAAGAAGTACAGGTATTGTATTTTAATGGGTAGAAGCTTTTTCGATGTTTTTGTTGTTCCTTGCGTAGCCGCTTGCGGGTGTACGTTTGTGTTCGCACGTGTGAATTAAATTTCAGTTGAGAGTTCGGCGCTTGTGTTCATGCGTTACTCAGTGATTTTGTCTTGTTTCTTGGCGCCGTTTCGTAATTATTGAATTCATACCAACTCGCCCAATTTTCAGCCCTCGAGCTTTGCAGTCCAACACATTAACCGCCAGGTTACCACGGCGGGGTCTGTGTTCTGCATTGGGTTAAAATAAAGCGACGATGCCTCAGTTTTTAGTTGGAAGTCTTTAGCTGTTTCGTTTGTTTGTTCAATCCTTTGTTCAACATTTTTAATGTCCTGCTTACAAGAATTTGAAAGGCCAGAAACAAAGGGCACCGACCGCGCCTGAGCAGGCTCCCAACATCGTGCATTCCGTACACAAGCAAAAAAAAGACAGCAACATACAACACACATATACAAGGATATTATAGTTCGCGCCTTACAGATCAACTATCAGAATTTATTTTGTATCAACATGAGACAAAGAAAACGTAAAGGCGTAAAGAGCAGCAATTTCAGCCGAGACGACTGCTCAATTTTTACCGCCACTTAAATTTGTTCGCCACAAGCTACGTGTGGTATGTTGCTGACGTCATTGCGCTGCGTGAAAATTTTGAAGTCAGCGTTACCCTTTGAGTTGATATTATTTTGATTTCTCTTTAGAAAGGACCCCGGTAAGTCGTAGGCATGTAGTGACGCACATGCGTGCGTGCAAACAGACATATACGTTATACTCGCGTTGTCTTCCTTGCCTCTCTGTATGCGTGTGCGCGCCACAATTATGATAACGTCAAAGCTTTGTCACCGACATGGCAGCCGGATTACAAAAACGTTCCCATTTAATTAATTCGTGCATCTGTGAATGCATCACGTTCATCTAAATCAAATATATAAAATATGAGTTATTTGTTATATGGGTCGATTCATAAATACATCATGGTTTTACATAAGGAAGGGCTAGGTAAGAAAATAATTCACGTGTGTCATGTGACCCATTTTTCATGTTACGTGTCATTCTGATAAAGGGCCGTGGCCCGCACGTATTCAACGCGTCTGGCTAGGTTTAAACGCGAGATTTTAGGGCGACGGAATATGCCTGATCGGCGCGTGAACGGCGGCCCATCTGCACAACGACCACTTGTGTGGACTACAAGTTTACATTAACTACAGCATTAATGACGAGAAATGGTCTGTTGTGGCGGTAACATTCCACGCCGAGTTCTAACAGCGAAGTGTTTCTTCCTTTATACCCGACCGAGACGCTCACTGACCAACTTCTCGCAAAACGGCTGGATTCCTCCGCTGAGCCTCACTCTCGCCCCTCTTGACGCGCCTCTAATTGATTTCCTCTTTCCGCAAGGCCTCACTCTCCGCCTTCCTGGCGGAGATTTTCGATCTTTCGTGGAATCGACCTTGATTCTTTGTGAGTTGGCACTTTCATAATAGCCAAGACTGCTTCCGAGGAAGAAGCCGCCCGACCTGACCGTCAGCGAGAGAGCTGACGCGGGAACGGCCACGTCGTCACCGAGCAAACCACGGCGTTCGCGCAAGAGAGGCCGAAGCTAATCGCCAACGAAGGGAAGAGTTGAAAAACATAAAAGTACGATATAGCCGGATGAATGACGGGCATCAGCATCGCTGTTTCGACAGTGTTAGCAAAGTGGAGCTGGCTGGACATTTTTTTCCTTATTCGTCTACCTATGTGTTCAGAAAATTTTATTTCATCACAGACGATTAACATGAATTACAGCTCAACAGAACATGTTCATACTAGACAGACGGCTTCGAGGATGACGACGCACGTAGTTCAGACACATACACGCGAAGAAGAATCACGATGCAACACATAAATCGCATAGACATAAGGGTACATATATGTAACATGTACAACTGATGTTTCACACTTACGTACAAATAGTTTGTGACAAGCATGGGCGTATGCCTGTAATGCACGAGTAATAACACCTGCTCAATCAGAAACACGTGCGAATGAGCCGCTAGCCGAAAGGTATAGCTGCTTAGAACAAATGGTTTACGATTTAGGGTACTACAGGTAGTACCCTACTACGGGACAGCAGTAAGCCGGCCCTTGATAAAGCCCCCCATAAGTGTTAAGAACAAATGTTCGACGACTTAGAGTAGGGTGTACTCTACACTACGGGAGAGCATTCAGCTGTCCCCAACATGGACGTCGGCATAACAACTCGCCAAACCACAACTGAACGTTTGAACCACATAAGTGCACGTTACTAGCCCCCGATGTATCCAAATCAGAGCTACCTCCACAGAGGCGCCGGGTGCTGACATTGTTCTTAGCATGACCGTGCAGTAAAACAGCAAAGGGCAGTTGGTTAGTTCAAGTCTAGTAAATGTACGTTATCAGGAGCACAGTTCCTTTAATAAGGTACCTACCTATGCTTCCTTGGTGAGTCTCACCACCAAAGAATATTCTGGTACGTATTTCATTATATCTAGGACTGCCTCACTTAATTCGGCCCACGGATCTTAGAGATAGATGGTAATATCGATGATGCTTTCTATTCGCCGCGAGATCGGGCTACAGGTGGCAGCACCGTCGCCGCGCTAGTGTGGATAGGCGGTCGTCGGCGCGTATACAAACGCACACAACAACGCTTCCTTGTGAGCGATCTGACCCGATTTCCGGCAAATAAAATGCGTTGACTGCAGCTTTCTGGTGATATGTGCGCTCTTCATTCCCGAATTAATGCATGAAGCGCGCCGAACGTTACTATTACTTGTGAGAGAAGCGCATTCTGCCAACGAATGGGGTTGCTCGCTTTCGGCAACAGTCGGCGTTTTCGCAACGGGTGACATTTTCTTGTTGTTTTATTTGTACATGTTCAGCTTGTGTTCCACCTACTACGCACTGCTGTAGCGCGACTGATTTAAGTATTTATTTCTTGTTCATCTGGATACCTCCCAACAAAAAGAAAGCCCGTATTCCTGCACCATGAGTTCAAATAGCACTTTGTGCACTGCGTGCTCAAATATTCATCCGCATTTCTTATTCAGTTCTCTAATGTAGCACAGTTGATAGGTTTAATGAGGAAAGCTACGTGGCTGACAGCGCTTTAGCGCTGCGGAAGCCTTTAACACGCACACGCTTGTTTTTATTCCAGTAACAGTACACAAAGGTAACTGTACAGCACGGAACTTTCTTCGATTAATTACTTGCTCGACAGTAATGGAAGAAAGGCCTGGTTATTTCACGGGACTAAAGTACGTTTTTTTCACGCGAACAATGTCCGCTGCTCTCCGCCAGTCTATTACAACGCAACGCAAACGCCCAAGGTAATGTAAAGCAAAAAAGATGTGGCCTCGCGTGAAATTACCACGACATAAATGTAAACTACGCCGTTTGGAATAATTTTTACCATCGGGGCTCTTTAACGCGTACCTTAATCTAAGTACACGGGAGTTTTTGTATAAATTTCGCCACAAGTTAAAATTGCGCAAGGCAACTCAGTTTTGCGATTTTCGCACATTGCGTTTTCTATTCTTTTTAGGGGACAATTTAAGTACCGAAGTGTCAGACGTGACTTGACAGAAATATTTCTGTGTAGTGTGACGACGACCACACACAACTAAAGCTCGTGGCGTTATACGACGACCACACACAGCATTCTCTACAAGTACACTCACTGATCTTATTACTGTACATATACAGCCGATCACAGCCAAATGCCTCTTTACATCGTGTTAGGCATACGTACGAGCGGTTAAAGTTGCACTAATGCAACGGAACAAATTGCCTTTTGAGGACCTGCATACGTACGCGCACATGCAAACCTAACGTGGCTAGCAGACGACGCACGGAGCAATCCACACTAGGCGCGGTTCAGTCAGAAGCCGCCAGGTGGCGACTCCGCTCGATCTTGCGGCCAATAGACATCGAAAGATATATATAGAAAGCGTTACTAGGTAGATGGTTTCTGCCTCAGTTTTCTATCGTCAATTAAATAGACAATCTGTGACTGTGCAAGTGTACAGCCTCGAAAAAAAGCGATAACTTCATAGATTAGAGGCTTTGATTGAAAGGGACACTAAAGGGAAACAATAGATTAGTTTAGACTGATAAATTATACTCTGAAGACTGCAGTGTCATTAATCGCACCACCATTAATAGATTTTATTCCATTAATAGATTTTAACTTGATTAATAGATTGTCAAAAGTTTGACTTTTTAAATTTCCCACCCATATATCCTATTGTGACGTCACAGATCTCATCTTTTTTTTGGTATTTTGGCCACTTTGCCCCAACTCTCAAAACTTGGTATTTTAAGTCTCTGGCTCCCTGAGAAGGCAATGTACTTCATTTTTAATTTTAACTGTTGGGGTTTCACGTCTCAAAACTACCATATGATTATGAGGGACGCCGTGGGGGAGGGTTTCGAGAATTTCGACTCCCTGGGGCTCTTTAACGTGCACATGTACACGGGCCTCTAGCATTTCGTCTCCACCTAAACGCGGACGACGCGGCCGGGATTCGATCCCGCGGCCTTCCTGTCAGCAGTCGAGCACCGTAACTACTAGACCACCGCGGCGGTTATGCTTCATTTTTACCGATTAGGAACTACGATTAGGAACTACACCATCGAAATATATGACGGTGACTGGTGCGGGATCTGCAAGGCGGTGTCGCCACCCGCATTTTCTTTTTGCTTGTTTTCTCACAGCAAGCGTGGTGTTCTTGGTATCGTGAAAGAGTAATTTACGAATACGATAAAATTCGGTTTTTTATTAAGTGTCCTTTTAACACATTTCCTGATTTATAAGCCAGCCTCAGGAGGACTACGCGCGTGTGCTTATACATAAGTATGCACGAAAGACGTTAAGTCAGCGGGCGTCCTTAGCACAGCCTCATGACTTAGGTATAAACGCACTTTGTCATATATACAATACATCGACCAGGCCAGCAGCAGAAGGAAAGCTACTTCGGAAATATGAAACCTTTGACATTTGTGTTTAGAAGGCAAGTTGCCGCGTGTGCTGCGAACGACTCTTGAATGCCAAGTTAAGCGGGGGACAGACGGGTCCGATTTTCCATGCGATCCGACGGCCGACGCGGCGGTGGGGGAGAGGGAATGGTTAGTCACAAAGACACTAAATCCATCATATTTCTGTGACAGAGCCCTTAAAGGGCCCCTAAAACAGAGATCAAAATCTAGTTGTGCCGTTGCAGTTGTGCACGAGTCTACAACGCACACGTAGCCGTGATCACGCCGTGAGAATTTTTCGAAACGGTGCCAACAGCGGAGTTACACGCTTTTGATGATACAAAAAGAGGCCCTCGCTGGTCGCGCTCTTTCCTTTCCTATGCTCCGTTCGTAGGCTCGTCTCTCCTCCTGGTCGAGTGCTCCTTCTCACCGTGCGAGGAGGAAGAGCGGCGAGAGCACGTACCTGCGAGCGGACAAACAGGTGTTATAGAGGACGAACAGACGAGAATGTTGACGTCACGGCGAACACTGAGTGGCTGACTGAACACTGCCGAAAGGCCCGGACAGGAGAAGGGATCTTTTCTTGGAACTTGTGGGGCGCCCGCGGGTCGCATCACTGCCGGGTTCGGCATGGTTGATCGTGACGGCATTCTGAACTCGATGCACGCGTTTACTTTAAATGTTAAAAAATTATCGGAGGTAGTTTAGGGGCCCTTAGTATAATAATATATGGGGTTTAACTTCCCAAAACCACGATATGGTTATGAGGGACGCCGTAGTGGAGGGCTCCGGAAATTTTGACCACCTGGGGTTCTTTAACGTGCACCTAAATCTAGGTACACTGGGTTTAGGGGCCCTTTAACATCAATATCTTGTCGCAAGGTTTGTTCACGGTGGGTCATAAGATATACTATCGCATATAAAGTTAAATCTTCCCTGCTCTAGCAATGCTCTACCAATTGAGCTACGGCGGCGGTCGTCGTAGCTTTACTGGTAGAGCATCGGACGCGTTATTCGAAGGTTGCGGAATGGGTTCCTGCCGGCGGCAAGATGCTTTTCGTCCACTTTATTTTATTCGCATTTATATCATAGTTGCTACAAATAACGTCCCCTATACTTCCCTTGGCTTTATTCTCAGTTAGTTCTCATTAAGCCTAAACAAAATGTCACGCGTCGCACGAGAAGGCGGCCGCTGAACTTCAAGCTGAATCACTCCAGCTAGCTTCTATTGCTTGCACGGTCGCACGTGCGTCGGAGCTGTGAGCGAAACCCATAACCGAGGACGTTTTGATGGTAAAGAAGAATAGACCTGCCCGGAACGTTGTTCCTAAGTGTTAAATTGCTAAATTAGAGTGAATACACGAAGTAATAAACATCATAAGGACAACTGCATAGGCGGCAGAATAAAATTTAATTGGGACTTTTAACGCTACAGCAAAACCGAAAACACACAGTTGGCTATGAGGGAAGTCGTACAGCGGAGGGCCTTCGGATTAAGTTTGAGTATCTGTAGTCATCAAGAAATTAGGTAATTTATTTACACGATCGTTGCTTGTGGCGTTTCCCCCCAATTAATATATGATGCGGCAGATTACATCAATCAATCAATCAATCAATCAATCAATCAATCAATCAATCAATCAATCAATCAATCAATCAATCAATCAATCAATCAATCAATCAATCAATCAATCAATCAATCGAACTACTTTTCGAAATAACATTGGGAAAGCGACCATAGGCAGGTGTCTCAATTCAATATCCTCGAGCTGTGTCGTTCGAAGAGACGGGTATTACATGCAGGAGAAGCCGAACTACGTCATGGGATAATTCACAAAGTTTTAGTAATCAGTTATCGAACAATGACAGCGGTAGCGGTGGTAGTACTTTAGTAGTAGTAGCAGTAATAGTGCTAGTAAAACTTATACAAATGCAGGTGTCTGGTGTGCTTAGATCGAAGGGCATCACTTGATTGTTTCATTTGCTAAGAGATACATCTACGCCGCTATTATATGCAAATATGTTATGCCGTGATGTAATGTCTAACAGCACAGAACAGAGATGCTCTGATGCAGCTTAGTCATTCATAACATCGTGTTATATAAGCCGGGACATCCGGCGGAAGATGCCAGAATGGTGCAGCCGAAATATTACTGATCAGAGGGAACGTCGAACGTTTGAGCCAGCATTGAAGGAACAGTACGTACGCCGTGATTTGTTCTTCGATTACAGAGAAGAGAATCGCGTTGACACGAGCATTCCGGGCTGTCGAATTGTACAGTGATATCTGAATCACCTCAGAAATACCTTAGATATTATGCCGTGTATAATACTTCGCATAAACTGTTTGGTAGACATGTACTTGGAAAAAAAAAAAGGAAAAAAATCACTGCTTAGTCTTTGGCTCCTTGTGACTGAGCCATAATCATTCCTGAAATACCAGTTAGATGTTCAACTTAAAGGGACACTACAGTTACACAATAATTGTAAAAGGTTTATTCCGACTTAACAGAATTATTAACAAAATGAAATTAGTTTAGACTGACAAATTATACTCTGAAAACAATAGTGTCGTTAATTTAACCATTGGTCTATTACTAAATAAGAAAGTCAATGTCAAAAGCTTCACTTTTAAATTTACCGCCGAAATCTCTGAATACGACGTCACAGATTTCAAGGTGAGTTCTGGTATTTTGGCCACATTGGCTCAACGAAATTTCATAAAACTCTGTTTCGCCCCCCCCCCCCCCCTCGGAGTATGCACTTCATTTTTATAGATTAGGAACTACGTAGGCTCCAACAGACGCCGTCAAAATCAATGACGTCACAGCGTCTGGCGTGGGAACGTCAAGGTGGCGTCGCGACTCGCCAGCCGCATTTTCTTTTCGCTAGTTTTCTCACTTACCAAGCGTCTTCTCGCAGCAACGGGGTGTTTTTGATATCGCGAAAGAGGAATAGTAATAATTGTTGGCATTTTACGTCCCAAAACCACGATATGACTATGAGGGAGGCCTTAGTGGAGGGCTCCGGAAATTTCAACGACCTGGCCTTCTTGAACACGCACTGACATCGCACAGTACACGGGCCTCTAGTATTCCGGCTCCATCGAAATGCGACCGCCGCGGCCGGGATCGAACCCGCTACCTTCGGGTCAGCAGCGAAGCACCGTAACCGCTACACCACCGCGGCGGACGCGAAAGATTAGTTTACTAATGCGAGACAAATTGTTTTCCCCTTCAGGGCCCCTTTAGGAACTGTCCATACTGCACTTTAGAAGTAGGTGAACGTTGTATTCCTCACGTATGTTCAAGTGCTTGACAACCTCACCGAGAACCGTAAGTGCTCGTTTCATGAGCGAGCGCCCGTCGGTAGCGAACAATGCTGCGCATCGACTGGCGGTATGAACAGTCATAAAGGGCGACGCGCCGTACACTAGCGTATTGCTTGTTCGACGTGGAAGTCGTCGCCGTTATGCTGTATGTCAGCATGCTGTAGTTGCAGCGATATTCAAATGCGGCATCCTCACTTGGATGCACTATGGACCGAGTCGCGCGAAGCGTGCCGTCGCTTTCATTAACAAGCCTTATCAGGGACCGCTACGTGGCTGTTAGGCGACGCCACTGGGCCGGTTAAGATATAAATCAACGCCTCCCACACGCAACGCAAGGCCAGTACTCTCGGTGTGGCGCGCACTTCACGCTAGAGTTGGTGACACTCAATGGGGATACCGCGTGTCGAGCGGTGTTTTGCACCCTACGTTTATCACGCGTGTTATCTCCTCGTGCACTGAGCGCTCCTCGCTATTTAAATGAACGCTTATACTGATTCCTATCTGTTTGCTAAATTCGTCTTGGAACGCCGCCTCAACGTGGCCTATATAGTTCCGTTGCCTTGGCCCTCTCAACAAGGCTAGCGTTCGCGTACAAGCATACACACTGGAAGCATACGCAAGAAATGCCGCGCCCGCACGCGCGTATACGGTGTGGGGCGCGCAAATTACAAAAGAAGACGTAATAATAATAATAATAATAATAATAATAATAATAATAATAATAATAATAATAATAATAATAATAATAATAATAATAATAATAATAATAATAATAATAATAATAATAACTGTCGAGGTTTTACGTGCCAAAACCACGATATGATTATGACGCACGATCGTGGGAGGACTCCGGGACAATTTCGACCGCCTGGGGTCATTTAACGTGCACTTAAACCTAACTACACGGATGTCCTTGCATTTCGCCTCCATGGAAGTGTGGCCGTCGTGACCGGTATCGAAACCACGCCCTCGAGCTTAGCAGCACGGCACTTTACCTGCTAAGCTAGCGCGGTGGGTAAAAGGAGACGTTTAGGGGGTTGTATGGGCAACAGTATCTTACAGAGAATATAGCAGTGCGTCAGCGTAGCACAGAAATAGCTGAAGTCTTGTCAGACAGTTCTCGTTGTTGTCCATCCCTAAACGTGTTGCAAGTTAACGGGACACTAAAGAGAAAAAACGAGTTTTATCGTATTAGTAAATTACTCTTTCACGATACCAAAAACACCACGTTTTCCTGCGACAAGGTGCTTGATAAACGAGGAAAACGCACAAATAGAAAATGAGGGTGGCGACGCCACCTTGAAGTTCCAGCACCAACTGCCGTGACGTCATAGATTTTTGATGGCGTCTGGTAGGGTCTGCGCAGCTTCTAATCGGCAAAAATTGAAACGCATCATCTTCCGCGGGAGCCAGAAACTTAACATACCGTGTTTCAGGAAATTTCGTTGAGCCAATGTGGTCAAAATACGAAAAACACACTTTGAAGTTCGTGACTTCACCATCGCAGGTTTCGGCGAGGAATTTAAAGGCGATACTTTTGACCTTGGTCTTCTCATCTGTCAGTAAACCTATGGCGGTGAAATTAACAAGACTAGATGAGTGCTAAACAGCGCGTTAAACGAAGACAGAAAGAACAGAAAGGACCAAGCGCTGTTCTGTCTGTCTTGGTTTTTCGCGTCATAGAGCAAGTAGCGCTAAAAATACGTAGACACAAGGCAGGAACATAAACACGAGACGAGCGCTAACTTCAAGCTAAAATTTATTCTCAGAATCCACGCCTATTTATCAACCAGCAAAGATCAAAACACCACATCGTCACCCAAGAAAGTACGTCTTATCCCACAATGAATAGCATGACGCCACAACATCTTGATCGGCTGTTTTGCAGTCATGAAGTCATACCATTAAGCTCAGTCCCATACTATTTTAAACAAGACTAGAGTTTTCAGAGTATAATTTATCAGTTTAAAATCATTCATTGTTTCACTTTAGGGCCCATTTAAGGTATTCGAGGCTGAAAGGGAACGCTGGCCTGGGCGGCCTCGTAGGTAACGCCATCATCCGGGTGAGTGCGTCAGAAGTGGCTAGCGATGGAACAAAAGAATGATGTTAATCGACGCTAAGCAAAAAGTTCTTGGGTCCTGCAAGAAGTAGCTAGACATGATGGGACAGCGACAAATGATTCTTGCTCCGCAGGTAGCGAAAGAGCTTTATGACGTTACAAAACTTCAAAAGCTGGCGCTGCCCGCTTCTGAGCGAAATGTCATTACACGAAGCGCGTGACAAATGCGTTCTACTGATCGCTGCGGAAGAGACGTCCAGCCAGCCATTTTCGTACGGAAGCCTCGATAGACGATGGAAAGACCCCGAGTTCGCCGAAATAGGACTCCGCTGCGGTCTGTGCTCCGATTCCGCGGTTCTCGCAATCCTCCATAAAGCTACCCGTGGAGGCAAGCGCGGCGGCTTACTTCAAAGATTTATTACGTCGGCCCGCCGAGGTTTGCACGTGACCCCGAATCCCCACGTTGCGTAACTCGAAGGGAAGGCTAATCCCATTCCGAGGCAGCACGCGGCCATTTTGTACGCCGCTCTGCACACGACCCTAGGGAAGACGCTGTGTTTTGTGAATGCCAGTATTATGTGGGCTTTCTTGAATTTCGCTAAAACCTCGAACCACCGTAATCGCAACAGCTGGCATTCGCTATAGCCAGTGTACAGTTTTGCACGCAGTAACGCTTCGTGACTACCTGGCCTTTGATGTCCTACGCAGTGGGCCTGTGTGATTGCATAAGGGGGATAGGACAGCCAACGGACCACCGCCCTCGATCGAAAGCTTTCTTGTGCTACGGTTGAGTGGGTTAGAACACTTTTTATAGCCTTCATTGACAAGGTTGTCGGCACGCTGAGGATGTTTTAAAAGCCTGCAGGAATTCTCAAACTTCGACATTGGTGATTTATATAACGCTTCAGAAACCAATGCCTCCTTAAAGGGTCCATGAAACGGTCACAAAACAGTTTACGGTTTTCAGCGAAAAACAGAACTAGAGGGCCTATTGTGCCTGCACAAATATAAAAAATGGACTGTAAAAATATTTCAGCGCACGAGGAGCCCTATAATTCGCCAGCTATAAACCCCGCCCACCGCCGGCGACCGCCCTCTAGCAATGGCGTGGGTGACGTCATGTGCTGGGAATATCTTCTACCAAAGTTTCAGGCGCTGCAAATCGTTCAGTTTCAATGCCAAGCTGAAGAAAGCTAAGATAGCTCGATTGCACGCGCAGCCGACCACGGAAAAGAATCGTCCGCCGGAAAGCAGATGTTCGCAAAGCAAGCAGCTTGTCACGTCACGACTCGCGAGTGCGCCAGTGTTGCCCGACTCTCAGGCCGCTCGCGTGTTTATAAAAATATTCAATTACAAATTAAGTGCTCGACCAAATGCGCTAAAATTTCGCCAGCCTGTTTGTGAACGCACAAGGATTAACCCAAATTATGATAGAAAATTGGGTGTCATGCCCGCTTTAACCGATCTCCATTTACTAAGGCGAAAGCCTCAGATGCCTTGCCTCATGAAACCTAAATAGTGACCGTAGTAAGCGTCGACGCGACTGGTGCGAAAAATAAAACACATGGCTCCATGCACGTGATCGCAGATGACGCAATGATGGTATTATCTGTGAACTGTGACGTCAACATGACGTCATTACATGACATCGTCACTTGGTCAAAGGTGAGCTGATACCGGAGGTAGTGAAACACCACGTGAGGTGCACAAAGCTTCAAAATAATAATAATAATCATAAAAGGTGGGGGATGTGGAACCATACAATTGACTGAAAACGTGAAGGTAATTTGCGAGAGTACTACGCAGCCTAATTTGGGAGAGCGACAAGAAAATTTGACGAGTCTGGCAAGCCAGAGCGGCGTTTAGAGCTGCGGTTAGAACAAATGGATTTCGCTTTCGAGTAATGCATGTAATTTACAATGGGGGAGCAGTATGTCACGACACCCGACAGCAATCATTCGTGAGCATTGGAGCCAAACTACCTTACACGTTCTTCTCTCCGATGCCACTCTACACAACCTTAACGAATGGGATAGCTGCACTGGTTTGTTTCAATAACATTGTTCACATAAGTGCCATTCTCAGGATACCATTTACAGTTGTCCGTGACGTTTAGATGAGATTTATCATGTTCAGAAAGATGATAGGCCAAACGATAGATGCAAGCGCTGTGGGGCGAGAGGGACCCTCGACCACATAATCTGGGAGTGTGATAGCTCCCCAGGGGCTAAGTCAAATATCAATTGTAGAGAGGCCTGGGAAGCCCTGCTGCGGAGCGAGGAACCCGCTTCACAGCAACAAGCCATCCGCCTGGCGGAAGAAGCCGCGAGGAGTCAAGACCTCTTCGCCTGCTTCTAATCGCGGAGGTGCCGGCCCCCGTTGCCTAGGCCTGTGTGCCGAGGACGGGGAGTAGGGGGCCTCCTTTTCTGGCGGAACAATAAAGTTGTTATCAGCATCATCCTAACGTTCACGATGGAAATGAAATAGGTCTATCATTAGCGTCTAAGTTTGTGCATAGGCGTGCGCACGGGGGGGGGGGGGGGCAGGAGGGTGCGGGGGCGCGGGGGGCGCAATGTCAGCGCCACACATTGACATAATTGGGGGGGGGGGGGGCGCTGCGACCAACCTTCGCCCCCCCCCCCCTGAAGAGGAACCCTGCACACGCCTATGAGTTTCTGTACACTCGCCCGCCGGGTTTTTTAGCGGACGACGCCTTCACAGTCTGTAACTCAACAAACTTCGCTTGAAAAGTGACTATAACGAGGTGTTGGCTGCCTCACGTCTTTGCGTAACGCGGCGGCACAAGCTGTTAACGTCATCGTTTACTAAAAGCGAGCTCTCGGCAGTCGTCGCTCCACGATCGCCGCCCTCGCTAAACCGAGGACGTATTAATTCGCGAGCAGCCCAAGGTCGCTTTGTTGGACGAGGAGTGCGCACTTACGGGAGAAAGGAAATCTGCGAAGGGGACTAAGTGCCAGCGCGATGAGTGTGCCCGCCTACATAAGGGCCTTTTGGAACGAAGTAGGCAATTTTGATGCGCAATATGGACGAATACACGCAGAATTAACCGCAAGAATTAACCGTCGGCGTCCCGCGTCGGTGGCGTCAACACAGGTGATGCAAAAAATCATCATCACGTGATGATGTCACCATATAACGTCAAGTGACGTCATCATGACGTCACTTAATGACGCCATTACATGAAATCGTCGCTTGGTGAAAGGTTGACCGATCACGGAGGCGGTGCAGAACCAGGTGAGGGGCAAAAAGCTCGCAATGCCTTCAATCCTGGAGGCAGTGCAAAACCACGTTATAAGAAGTAAAGGCTCTGCAGCCAAGTTTAGTCTTTTTTAATTTTTATTAAAAAAAAATCACAGCATATCCACGGAGTGAATGATGATGAGTGGGCGAAGCTGCGGAGGTTCATCGGTAAACCGTGAATCTTCCGTGAATTCTGCCCAGTACATCATCACCGACGTGAGATCGGGCGCGTTGATACTAAAGGTTCGATGAGTTATGAAGACTTGCAGCGCACTTTAATTTTACATGTACGCTGTGAATTTTCATTGTTTAGAAAACCATTGCTTAGAAAACATCTGGCGTCTTTCGTTAAGCAGCTGGTTCTTTTCGTTTTGCTTTAGAAACATCTGGCGTTCTTTCGTTTTGCTTTTACAAAACATCTGGCGTCTTTTGTTGGTTTATTTCATCAATCAACGGCGTTTTGAACAAAATTTTTATTGTTTAATCACGCACAGGAGAAATCTCACCAGGCACTACCTTGGAGGTAACGAATGGCTGCTAATGGGAATGAGAGACAGAAGAAGTCGGCTTTTAGCTAACGCTGCGAATTTTTTATTGTTCAACAACGCACAGGAAAAATCTCCCACCGGCACCACCTTGCAGGTCAAAGCGTAAGACTGGTTACATACTACGCTACGAGGGACGAACGGGTGCCGCTATAAGGAGCTTCGCCCCTAAAAACTGGCTCTACGTTTCGAGGCCTGTTCGGCCTCTTCTTCAAGAAGTGCTTCAGGGGGCCCTACATTTCGAGGCCGAACGGACCTCGAAACATAGGGCCAGTTTTTTTAATTTAAAAGCTAAAAACACTGAACTTGGCTTGAGAGTCTTTACTTCGTATAATTTTACCCATTAAGACAGATATCTGTCAAATATGTTTACCTTTCAAACCACGTTAGGTGCAGAAAGTTTTCGTAGGAGCGTGGCGGGAAAGATCAGTACATCCACTGAGAAGAAAAATAACAACGTGGCCTGCGCCTTGGAGTCGTCTTAGGCGAATGCATGCAGGACCCTGCGAGCTTTTTGTTGTTGTTTTCTTAACTCGTTGCTTACGTCCACTGTAGAGAATGGCGCGACATATTTCGAAGAATAACAATAGTCTGACGTCCCTTCTGGAGAAGAATTCGGCAACAGAAAAATTCCATGAAACGCATCCATGGAGTTCCCGAAACTACGATTACTGGGTGGCGCATGGTCACGTGGGAGGCCAAACAGCGGCGGCAGTACGGAATAAATGTTGTCCGTGCTTTTCTATAACAACGTGATTAAACAATATGGAAAAGTGACATTTCAATTACTGAAACAAACGCTGTCGTGCATTCTGGAGCGAACCAAAATATGAACAATATACACAGGAAGTGACATTTCAACAGCGAAAATAAGTATGATTGCAATTAGAGACATATCGTCAGCATTTTCTAACATCCCAGCACGAACTGCTCTAAAAACGCTGGGTTGCTCCTTTAGAAGCATATTTCTCGGAGTCAGTCCTCGCAAATTCTTTTGAACACGTTGGATTTCACTCTACATTAAGCCAACCGCAGAGGAACCTCACTCAAATCTAGTTCTCGATTCTGGCTGTCTGGGTATGGGCGGTGAACATTGATATGTGTGTTCTCTCTTTCTTTCTCTATTCTTTTTCTCCACTGCCTTCTATAAGGTGCAAACCGGGTACAACCTGGTTAACTTCCTGCCTTTCCTTTGCCTTTCTTTCTGTCCCTCTACACACACACACACACACACACACACAAACACACACACACACACACACACACACACACACACACACGCACACACACACACACACACACACACACACACACACACACACACACACACACACACACACACACACACACACACACACACACACACACACACACACACTATGGCATGTGAACTATGGCATGTGGGCAGATTTCATTTTCTTCTTTCTTATCTCTACTTTCTTTCTTCTTTCCTCAACCCCCAGTGCAGAGCAGACAACAGACAACATCTAGATGTTTACGTATTGGCCCAATTAACCTCTCTGCTTTACAACCCGGCCTATGGTTTCCTTTCTCTCTCTCTCTCTATCATACCGAGCGCGTGAATCCACAGCCACATGATCAGGCGTTCGATTAATCTGTCGGTCTCAACTGTCAAGCATACGGAGCGTAATGAAGTCCGAGTGGTGCACGTAGCGCGAAAAGAGGGGCAAAGCACACTCGCCTGAACAGAAACACTTAACCATATGCCGAGAGACACGTACCTAATATAGGACCGATATTGCGACACAGTGCCTGCGCGTATTGGCAAAACGCCCGGAAAGCATGCATCTGGTACACTACGCGTACATTCGTTATTCTAGCCTTTCCGAACGTGACTGACGTGTTTTCGTTTGCAGCATGCATGCATGCATGCATGTATGCAAGGGTGCCTCTCCGATGCATTTACGGCCTCGCAGGACACTGACCGCAAGCTTCGAGTGCGTCATTTCGACTCAGGTCGAGATGTTTACTATTATAGCCGCCGCATGTGGTATACGTCCATGCGTGTACGTGTGTGCTACTACAGCTAACCACGTATGTGAGCGACGCGTCAGTCTGCTCGTCTTGTCGGAGCATTTGAAGGGTTCGCGCTGGCCGGGAAGATTTAGCTGGCTTTCGGCCAGTGAATGCCCTCTCGTTAGCCGTCGGTAGTGCTCTTCCACTTTTGCTTCCTCCGAGGACTATTTTAGGAAAAGTGAATCCAGACATTACTGAACGAATGGGCTTCCCAAGGCTGCTGGACGAGAAAGCCTTCGTGACCCTAGAACCATAGGCCTTGCCCGAGGGGGGGGGGGGGGGGGGGACGCAGAGAGGGGTACCCCCCCCCCCCGATCACCTAAGGGAGAGGGCAGATCCATACTTTCACACAATGGGACATGCATTAGCGTCATTGTTTATAGAGCAGGGTTATGGCCACGCAAGTTCTTGACGATAATGGCAGCCGAAGGTACCAGATGTTGCATTCAAGGAGCTGCTTACTTCCCGTCTTTACACTTGGAAAGCCAGGGACCAAATGCAGGCATTTGTGAGAAGCACGTCATAGCTTAATTTTCATTTTATCATCCATTGTGAAGCATGTCTTTTGGGCACGGCCAGCGGGGGGACGATGCGACGAAACTTTGCTAATGGGAACCCTGCGCACGCCAGAACTTGCATAGAACTTGGTTTGTTTGTTTCTTCGTTGATTTATATGTTTGTTGGTTGGTTGGTTTGTGGGCCTAACATCCTAAAACGACTAGGGCTATGAAAGACGCCGTAATGGAGGGCTTCGGATAATTTTGACCACCTGGAGTTTTTTAACATGCACAGAAATCGCACAGTACACGGCGCTTTCGCATTTTGCCTCCGTGCGAATGCGACCGCCGCGGCCGGGATCGAACCCGCGTCTTTCGAGTCACAAGCCGAACACTGTAACTACTGGGCCAATGCGGCGGCTATGTTGGTTTGTAGTGTACAGAGTACATTGCAGTAAACAATCGGAACATTTTCGAAATAAATTGAGGTCCGACGCCAATGCAAGTAAAGGGGCCCCAGATGTCGTCGCTTGCGTTTCGTGAAGTCCAAGTGAAGGAATTCGGGAAACATATCAGGAAGGATCACGAATAATATGTCTAACACACTGCTGCTACCGCTAACACTGGGATATTTTCTCCCCTATAATTATTTCACCTCTTTTTGGAGTGGTGAGTGTACGAATTCATCGTCTTGCCCTCTATGTGCTGGCCACACACCCCAGGCTTATGTTCAACAATGACAGTGACTGCATTGCTCGGCTGAAACAAGTTATAAACAAGAAAAGCACTGGAGCATCGCAAGAGCCCAGTACTACACAGGCGCGAGTGAATTATTAATTCTCTCGCGCCGCAGGCGACTTCGTGGAACTCTTCGCAATAAATCTCGGTACAGGTCCCGGTACAAAATCCCATAAAATGCAAGCAAAAAAAAGAAAAGAAGGAAAAAAAAACGGACAGTGTACCTAAGCCTTGTCGTGACGCGGGTCACATGATTGAAGGTCACCCATAGCGGTTTGAATGTCGAAAGTCGCTGGCTGAAAAAGGAAAACTATGATAATATCAATTTTGCGCGCAACGGGATGACGAACAAGTGTTCCACTCAGTCTGAGTGCTGCTCAGACACGGTCATGTTCTTTTGCTTCTCGGCATGTTTATACTTTTGAGATTTTTTTCGTTCCTGATGTATTTCGTCATACGCTGATCCCTGCCCCCGCTCCTGGACTTATCATTCAGAAAGTGCTATCGTGCGGGATCATCATCATAGTGATTATCGCCAAAAGGACGACTTGAAAAAAATAAGTACAACGGCTTTACATTCCCCGACCAAACAATATGTGATCACCGTATCGAAACCAGCATGAATCTCTTGTCCAGGATGAAGTAATAAATAAATAAATAAATAAATAAATAAATAAATAATAAACAACATTGTTCTCTCGCTTAGATGCCAAAATCACGTCCCGTAACGCGAACTAAGGTACGGCAACGTATTTATACTAGTGTCGCAATGTTGAACACGAAGAAGTTGCCCATGGTAGAAGAAAACAGAGAAAAAAACGACGGGGCAAGCCTCTGTCTTTTGTGTTTTTCGCTGGTGTTTTTTTTTTTTTCATTTTGACAATGTATCAACAATGCCAACAACACGGAACTTGTACTGCTTATGAAATGTCAGTCTCAACTTCTGACTTGGTCAGGGGCCTTTTGTTTGGACTGGACTTGTGTTTCTTCTTGGACTGGACTTGTGTTTCTTCTTAACCAGACGAGTTGTCACCAAACTATCGCCAAACTGACCATCTTTCACGATGAAGCAGCTTTGCTTTATGTCAAAACGCGCATGCCGCAAGGGCGCGGTGCTGAAGATAGAAGCCAAGGAAAGAACAGGAGAAGTGGCTGGTGTCGTGGCAACTCCATAAAGAATGGAGTGCTCTATAAGACAGACTTCACAGTCCTGAATGCCGAGCGCATCAACAATACTACATATAGTGCGACATCACCGAACACAATGTGCCGCCGGGAAGGTATGCTATTGGTTTCTTCACTGCAGGAACAAAAGTGGTGATGGTGGCTCTGCGATCGATGGTTGCTCCACCGCGTGCACGCATTAAGTATGCATAGGCGTACGCTATGAAGGAGCCTTGTCTAGGCTGGATGCGCCCGTACAACTCAGCCCTGCAAACAGACTTCTTTCTTGTGATCATTTTCATCCTTCAGCCTTATCTCCCGATACCCGCCTCGCCTTATCTTCGCTTTCTTTCTTTCTTTCTTTCTTTCTTTCTTTCTTTCTTTCTTCTTTCTTTCTTTCTTTCTTTCTTTCTTTCTTTCTTTCTTTCTTTCTTTCTTTCTTTCTTTCTTTCTTTCTTATCTGATTTCCTGTTATTCCTAATTCTGAAGCAACTTGCGGCTAAATTCGTTTAGCCTACAGTGTAAGGGAAAGTATAAAAGTTACGAGATGGACGCACCGGTATCCAAGCAGATAATCGGTATCGGTTGTACATTATGTCCCTCACAACGGGATGCACCTCCTATAAGGAACATAATGTAAAGAAAGCAATCAATAAGGCGCGAAAGTGTCTGGAAGGGATTAAGAAGAAAATACCGCCCTGACGCTCTCCAGAGACTGCGGGAAAGATTGCTCTGGCGCCAGGGAGAAAGATGGCACCGCGAGCCTGTTGCGCTGGGGGCTAGCTCGAAATTGCGAAACGAGCACCTAGGCTTCCTCGCTGCAGGGGGCTAGAGTGGTGATAGCCGACCATTTACAGTAAACTCCGGTTAAACGGTACTCTCTCCAGACGGAACTGCCGCATATGAACCGGACGTAGCTACAGGCGTATATTATATGCCTGCAGTATAATGAGCGGAGATCGTGGTATCGCGAAAACACATCTATCTATCTATCTATCTATCTATCTATCTATCTATCTATCTATCTATCTATCTATCTATCTATCTATCTATCTATCTATCTATCTATCTATCTATCTATCTATCTATCTATCTATCTATCTATCTATCTATCTATCTATCTATCTATCTATCTATCTATCTATCTATCTATCTATCTATCTATCTATCTATCTATCTATCTATCTATCTATCTATCTATCTATCTATCTATCTATCTATCTATCTATCTATCTATCTATCTATCTATCTATCTATCTATCTATCTATCTATCTATCTATCTATCTAATTTCTCAGTCATTACCTGTCTGTGTACCCCACTATCCAATTTACGTAATTAGTGTTGCTATGCACACAGGGTGCAGCCAACACTGTCTGGTTTTGAAGCTCAGGAATACCTCAACATTCTCCCGCAGGCCTCTCGCTTAAAATTAAAGGCATCGGATACAGTGAACACCTTTTTCCTGTTCCTCTCGAAGAGTTTCGTTTAGGTGAAGTCTAACGCATTACACTTCATTTTCTTTCGTGTTGTTAGTGCTTTTTTTTTTCGGGACCCGTTGTCCCTTAATACAGCTGCATTATGTCTGTCGTATATCTAGTGTACGAGAAGCGGAAGCCTACCTTTTTTTTTTTCTGCGGCTGGTGATACTATATAATGACTCACAGGCTGAGAAAAGACAGGAAGGGACGGCACGACAGCGATGGTACCAACACGTTAGTGAAAAAAAAAAATGATGGAGTGCCTACTGAGGAGAGGCGGAATAGGGTACAACGCGTGCGCTGACGCAACGTTACCATAAAAACCTGCGTGAGTTGTAGTCACCATATACTGGTCCATTAGGGCATGACGTTCCCGCATGATAAATCCCTACATTAAGCTCTGCGTTACGCTATCCTTCCTGTACCGCGAACCCGCATTCCCTAATCATTATTAACAACCTGGAGGAATTCAAATTTATTCTCAACTTATTCCTGGCTGTGCAACACTGGGCCTCATTAATTAAATATAGCGTTCGACATTGAAATATAGTCGTTCTGTACAGGAAATTTCACTGAATACCCTTTTAGTGCGACAGAAACAGAGATTGCTCTCTGTAATGAGTGATGGAGAGGCTTGCTCAGTGGCTTGCATATTACGTACGCTAGGCTAGTACTGCCAATCATGAAATGGCATGCACTGCGCACGTCACAGACACGTAGAATACAGAAAACACGGAACACTGAACTTACGAACTATCTAAGGTGTGTCAGATAGTACGCCTCTCAGAAAGTTTAAAGGTACATTCGTTGCAAGAGACATTTCGTAAGCGATGGTGTGAAAAGAGTGGCAGTCCTTTTCACTAACGCTAAGATGAGCGCAGTTCTCCTGAGGTACTCATTAAATTTCTGACTTTGGTGCCATTCACGTTCGCGCCGCCGGAAGCCGGATTTCTTGACTAATGAGCGTTATAAGGCTTTCGCCTTAATGATAGACGTGCTTCTAAAAATCCCGAATGTGAGCCCAACTGCCCGGAGGTCATCATTACCTCGATGAAAAGATGTTCGCTTTCAGCTCGTTTAGCGTCGCCGCGTAGCGAGTACATTATGGAATATTGGCACGTGCCTTCTTCCCTCTTCTTTCTTTCTTTCAATCCCTTCATCACTTCCCCCAGTGTAGGGTAGCAAACTGGACGTGTGTCTGATTGGCTTCCCTGCCTTTCCTTCGCGAGAGATTACTGCATTGTTCACTGAGTGCATCACTGCATTGATCACTGAGTGCATTGATCACTGCATGCGATAGGGAAAGACTGAGCTAGCTTTATCGCACTTAACGTCGAAGTCTGGGTCAGTTGGTCAGTCTGGGTCACTTGTTTCCATCATTTTATGTTCCACTTCGTGCAGCAGCGGCAAGTATGGCCGCTCCCAAGAAATGCTGCAAATTCTGGTCTATGCTATATAGCTCACAAACTTATTTGATGTGTCATGTGATACATAAGAATTATTAGGTCGCATTAGTTATAGGTCTTGAAAAGCAGCTCATTACCCTGGTGTTAACTCGCGGTGTTGCGTTACGTAATTAACGAAGCTTAACCAATTACCTCCGTAAATATACTACACTCTTAATTAGGTCTCGCTTAAAGTCCTAGATATAGCCAGGAAACCGGAAATTTTTCGTCTAATTTCCTGGATATGGCCAGCATTTAGCCAGGACCTGAATAAGAGTGTAGCTTCAGCACGCACATCACTAATGCGGAATTTAAGTCCACAGAAATCATGCGCTGAACATCACTTTCGAGATTTTATGTGACGCAGTGCAACGACGTATGGCTGCTGCTCATGGAACAACGCATCGCGAAGAGCTCTGCTGGACTAAGGTATTTTTAGACGCGCCGCAAATTATCGGGAGCGCAAAAGTTTTCGAAGCTGTGGCTTGCTCCCAGATATTGCGGAACGAAAGGGTTCACTGAACGAGCAACCTGACCGCTTGACAGCTATTAGGCAAGCTATTCGATAATTCGTCTTGGCCGTTCATTCCTTGCTATCAATCTAGTCGCCCCGAAAGGCCCGTTAATCGCATTCTTTTCCGATCGCCATCAGTAGTGCTTGTCACCGCTGTTGCTGCATAGCTTTTTCGGAAATACCGCTGTATAGGCACCCATAGAGACATTGGCCTCTCCCTACGGTTATCTCAGTGCAAATTGGCATCACGGCCATTCGTGACTTGCACCGGCATCACCGTTCCGATCGGAACATAGGTCTTGCAAATCAGTTCTGCGGAATCTCGCAAGGTGGCGGAAGGGTTAAGAATGATCGACAGCCACCCGTTAGTAGCACGAAGCCGCAAGAAATTCTGTTTGGATTTCCCATACGAATTTCTCAGAAAGGAAGTTTCTTTAGTTGCAGAAAAATTCGTCCTGGTTCGGGGAATTTTTCGGCAACTAAGAAACTTTCTGAGAAATCCGTAGGGATTTCCTTGTGGCTTCGTGCTACAAACGGGTGGCGGTCGCTTTCCCTTTCAGAACACAGATTAGCGGTGACACCAACTGTATTATGGGAGGTAGGGCCGAAGATCAACACTGTTAACGGTTAAAGTTAGGTTCGGTTAGGTTAGCGGCGTTATAGGTACAACCAATGCGTTTCACAAATGAATGCGTTTCACAAGCGGCATCATTTTATCCTACACCGCCATTATCCAACCTAACGTAACAAGGGAGGAAGAAAGGAAACAAAGGCAGAAGGCAGGGAGGTTAACCAGAAAAGTTTCCGGTTGCGTATACCCTGCCCACTGAACCGGTAAACCCTTAAACATAACCTAACCTTACAAGTGAGCTAAATCAAAGTAATTGCGGACGTTGTACGTATACCAATATCCGATTGTGCATACAGTTGTCACAATGTTCAAACGTTAGAGCCTGAGGTCGCAATAGGGGCGTAATGGCCACGGACCTAAGGCATGCCATCTGTTAAGATGGGGCGTTCCGTCTTTGACGTCACACGTACCGACGCTGCTTCTTTTTTTCCTCAACATCCTAACATGCTGGCGATGGTGCCTGTTACGCAGAAGTGCACGCGACAGTGCAATCGATGGCGTGTAGCCGTGTGTAGCGCGGCCGCGCTAATCGGCGTAATGGGATCATCCCTCACGAAGCGACTCGCCTCCCAAGGCTGCATGCACAATTAAACGGCCCCGTCTTCTACGTGTCCGCAGCGGCCATATGCATGCGAACGGCTGTTTGTATTGGGCGCGTCCATTATTAACGAGTCCATTATTAACGAGCCCGGAAAACACGCCAAGAGAGGAGTGGCGCTTTGGTGTTCTTCCTGTGACGCAGTCTGTAAGGACACGGTATCGTCATCAATTGAGGCGCATCGGGGTTTTGTTAGAGGGGAATGGGAGGCATTGTGTTCTGTTGCAGGTTATCTGCAGTCCAGCTCCCGCCCTGAAAACAGACATGTCGCCTATTCATAGGCTCACTCACTCACTCACTCACTCACTCACTCACTCACTCACTCACTCACTCACTCACTCACTCACTCACTCACTCACTCACTCACTCACTCACTCACTCACTCACTCACTCACTCACTCACTCACTCACTCACTCACTCACTCAATCAATCAATCAATCAATCAATCAATCAATCAATCAATTAAAGTTCACCGACTGACTTGCTTGTTCGCACAATCATTAAGCTGCGCACTCAGTCGTGTAGGCTTACTCAGCACTGACCGACTCACTAAATAAAGAGCTATGACCGACTCACACATTCACACCGAGTCGCACATCTAGCTTTCAGTCCTTGTAACAAACCAACCCTCTTACTTTCGGGTGCATTGTAGAGTGGGCAAAAAATATGGTAGTCAAGAATGGTCTGGATTGTTTGACCGTTGCTCTGTTTTGAGGCGGACTATAATTTGCTACGTATTGTTTGCGCGCACACTTAATAATAAAAATAGTAATAAAATAATGGACAACCATGTACATGCCTTAGCGCTTGTGGTGTCTGTCTTTATGCCATCCCGTATGTATAACTCTACTTTAACCTTTCAGTACGTACCAGCCAGCCCAGGTTTCAACTTTTTTTCACAGAAACCTGCCATTCCTGAAAAGATATATATATATATATATATATATATATATATATATATATATATATATATATATATATATATATATATATATATATATATATAATATATATATATATAGATATATATATATATATATATATAATAAAACGAGAGAAAGGCAGGTAGGTTAAACAGAATTGTAGCATGCGGCTTGCTACCCTACACTAAGGGGAGGGGGAAAGGGAAAAAGGGAAAGATGGAAAGGAAAGCCATTCCTGAAACTTGCTTATAGACGAAGGTAATAAAAAGGCAAACAGCTCATTCATTGGATTGCAGTTGAATGAAAACAATGTTCAGTTTACGCCGCACTTCCGCACTTAACTCTCCCCCATGACCTCCCTTCGCACTTCCGTGACGTTATGCCATATCCGGTCCGTTATGGTACCTCACCGTGAACACGTCCGGGCTTAAGTTCACTTCGGGTTTTTCACTGCTGATCTTCACTTCACTTGGGGTTTAATTACCTCTCGTCCACCACTTTCTGTCACAGGTTACTCACTTCCGGTCTGCACATACCTTATTTCCCGCCGACACCTCAGGTTGGAGTCTAGTTATGCGGTCCTCTATACTTCAGACAGGTTGAATTCGGTCAAGTTATCCTCTTCATCCTCATACACTGTACACCATCACAGAATGCGGGTGGTAGAGGGCAAGGATTATAGCTTCCTGAACAGAAGAGAGAGATAGATTCCCATGGCCCCTTGAAGTACACCTTATACAGCCTATGGAGGAAAGTATAAACGAAGCAAACCTGCGCCTGCTGGTAATATTTACTCTAACGAAGCCACCCCAGATGCGGTTGAATTCCGAGGTAGAAGAAGAAGAAGAAACTTTACTTCAGGGAAGGGCTCCATTCCGAGGTAGCTAGATAAAAACTTTATTTTTCATTTTGAGTGGGAAGGGGCAAGGAGATCGAGATAAGGGGAGGTCACTACACACGGTTGTCCTCCGCAAAACCTCTCTGTCCAACCCAGGATGGCCTCCTGGACGTCGGGTTTGAAGCTGCGCAAGGCAGCCTCCCACTGCTCCTCATTATTTAATACTTTTTCGGAGGGAAGGGGCACCTAGCAACAGACGCATCTACAGGTGCCGAAGGCCGCTTGGTTCTCTTCTTTTAGTGCCGGCATTATACATCTCATAGGAAACGGGAGATCGTCAGTGTGTGCGCAGCATTATTAAGGAAGCTCACGCCTCGCCTTCGCTCCCATGGAAATAGCGCGACGCTTCCGCTGCAGCTTTGGCGGGAAGCAGCCGCCAAATGGGGAACATTACGGCCGTGTGCTTCGCGCGCTTGCGAGCGAGTCCGAATTGCTTAGCGCGCTGTTGTGGACGTGGAGGCGTAGTCGCTATCCCCACGTGAATACTTAGGGTCGCCTGCAGCAGTTAGCGTATACTTTGCGTAATGCAGGATACGCTTCATGTTCGCCTCCTTCCTTTCCTTTTATACGTTGGTTCACACACACGTACAACCTCGAGTGAAAACAGTAAGAAGCATGAAAGGACCCGTCTGACCCGTAGGAATGGCCTCAACAGGTGCCCGTTATACAGGCGCAAGAAAGACTAGACAAAAAGCGAGAACGCCGTTAGAATTCGAAGAGCGGACTTTCGAATGCGAGGCCATTCTCACGGAGAGGATATTTCCGAACTACATGCGGTGTATGCCCCCCTCGACAGCGACGCATGGTAGGATGGAACTTGGAAGGGCCTCTGAAGCGTCACACGCCGTCTGCTGGAATGCGCAGACGGCTTCCGCTTCTACTTCCAGATGTATAGGAGGCGACGTGAGTGTTTTACGTATTTCCCCATAACAAAGACGTATTTTTGTGCAAGCGCGCGTATGCGACATAAAGCGTTATGTTGCTGTAGATATAAACAAGCGTTCGTAGACGGCGTAGTTGTTTCCTTTGGACAGTATCGGCGTGACGCCCCCGGAAATGGAGACCTTGATGTCGGCGGTTCTTACCTCCGTCTGCAGTAACAGACGGAAAATGCGTGGAATTCCAGATCAGTTTTTGCTTGTTGAGTAGCTGGTCTGTGGAGGATAGGGGTAGCAAATGAAAGACGGGGGTGGAAGAGAGAGAGGCGAGGGAGGAAGCGGGAGGGCCCGAAGAGAACATGGGTGGTAGGCACGCTTGAGGAGAGACAGAAGCCATCGTGGCAAGCACGAAATAGCGCCGCCAGTGGTGCTGTTGTCGCTTACTTGATCACCCGAGAAAATACGACCCTTCGAGAGCACTCAGATATCTTCGCGTCGAACAAAACCGGGTCCAGAAGCAAAACCGTATTTCGTTAGTCCGGCGACCGCCGCGTCCCCTCACGACTTTCGCATTCTTTGCGAAACCTTGATGGAGGTACTCTATAGCTATTCTTGCATTCTTTAGCCTTCAATAATTTCCGTCGCTTTCAGGGTAGGATAAACAGAAAACGAAAAAGCAGAAACGACTAATACAGCGCAGAATTACGTATTGTGTCGAATCTTGGGATGGGTAGTACAGTGCTTCTTAAAGACAGTTCGACAAAGCGATTGTTTGGATATATTGGTCAGCCGTACACCTGTGTTTTCACTACATCTCAACCTGTTTCTATCTAAATAGCGTAACCAAATATGTACTGTGCCTGTTCTTTTCTTTAGAAAGAGAGATAAAGGGGTTTTTAATTGGTACTGGAGATGTTTGCCTGGCGGTACGCCTAGCCATGCAACAGTGGGTAGGTATGAAGAATGAAGTGATATGCATAGAAAGCGACAATTCTTTTTTCTAAATTCTACGTTGCATACAGATGTTCAACTGTCAACCGTACTCCACAGGAATATGAGCATCCCGCTTTTTTGTTTCTGCATTGTTGCTAATACCCTAAGATTGGATACCATACATACGTCAAACCTATACTGGAATATGCCTGTCCAGTGTGAGATCAAGTGAGGACACATTGATGGGCTCAATGTATTCAGTCTATCGTAGCCAAATTTGTTCTGGGGAAATATGATCGAGCTGAAAGCTCTCGAGACAGGCAGAAATACCTTAAATGGCAATCTTTGAAAGACCGAAGGACAGTCTTAGACTGAAGTTTTTCTATTCAATCTATAACTAGCAAAAAGTAATTGCTCCTTCAGATTACGTACAAGGAGCACACTATGAGTCCTCCCGTTTGGATGAGAAATTTGAAGTTCGGCCATACATCCCTAGCACTGATCTTTTTAAACTTTTTTTTTCAAAAACGATTTACACGTGAAATAAGTTACGATTTAGTTGGCCGAAAGACTGCGGATTCGTTCTATGAAGGTTTGTGCCCCCCGCCATAATGCCTAAAAAGGCATCTTCATGTAACGTTAAAAAAAAAAGAAAAAAGAAAGAAACAAACTACAGTTGGTCGCTTTTCTACTTCCACGGCTTTCCTCTTAGGCACGAATCGGAAAGTTCACATGGATCCCTTTCCAGCGGATTCCCGTGGCTTCTGCATGCTCACGTAGGCCCTTTGGATGCACACGTGTACGTCTGCCGCCTGCGGCGACGAATAGACTTCTAGATCCGCGTTGCATGAACCCAACACGACGCTGAACGCCATCAAATGCACCCGAAAGCGACGCTTCACAGTTGCCTAAATAAGGCAGTGCCTCTCACTTGCTCGAGCCGAGATTAGTTTAACCTCGCCACGATCGAGGCGACAGATTCCCGTCTACCAGCCGCCCTGCGTGGAGCAAGACGAGAAGAAGACGAGTCTAGGCCCCGGAGGCCAGACAGAAGGGTTATTGGAGCGTAACTCGAAGTGTGCGGATATAAAAAAGATGGACGGAGATTTTCCGATGCTCTGACGGCGAGAAGGGATCATAGTCGCAGCGCTGACGGGCATTCATTCGTTTTTTTTTTTCGAGGCATATTTGAACGCTTCGACACGTGTGTCTCGAGAAGCAACTCTTCTTCTCTTACTACCCGCCGTGGTGACTCCGTGACGTAGTATTCCCCCTGTCAAGTGTAAGGTCGCGGGTTCGATCCCAAGCGAGGGAGGCTGCATCTTTAGTGGCAGCGAAATCGAAAATTCTGGAGCCCTCGCGCTACAGGGAAAATAAGGGCAAGCGAAGCTTGGCGTGTGCGTGCCTGACGGTACTACTTTTCTTTCTTTCTTTCTTTCTTTCTTTCTTTCTTTCTTTCTTTCTTTCTTTCTTTCTTTCTTTCTTTCTTTCTTTCTTTCTTTCTTTCTTTCTTTCTTTCTTTCTTTCTTTCTTTCTTTCTTTCTTTCTTTCTTTCTTTCTTTCTTTCTTATTGATTAGCCGCGAGGCTAATCAAAGCACCAGCTTTAAGCTATTCACCTAAAATCTTCAGGCGAGATATATCTTCAAGTAAATAGCCTAAAGCTAGCCTAAAGCTAAGTAATTTTGACTCAAAAAGATTAGATAGTATCTTGGCCGTGTGTCCAGCTCCATGGGTCATCATAGGAGACTTCAATGCACATCATCTGGCATGGGGAAGTACGAGGACAAATGCAAGAGGGCGCCGTTAGCAAGTTTCGCTCACAATCATGACCTCACCCTCATGAACGACGGCAGCCTCACTTTCTTCGAGGTGTGACATATGGCAGCTGCCTTGACCTTGCTTTCGTTTCCAACTCGTTCGCCAGGTGTGCTAATTGGTTTTCGGATATTGAGACACACGGGGTGACCATATTCCCACTTATCTTCACATCAAAGGGATGTCCAGATCTGGTCCGGGAAGGCCGTTTCGAAGAATTGACTGACCACTTTAAGTCTGACATGGAGGATGCTTGCCAAGGCGGGTTCTAAGCACTGGGCTAGAGCATAGCATCAAGTGCACAATGCAGATGCCACGCGCACGATACCGATTACATCCAGCGGAACGATTTTGATGCCGATTGGAAAGACTGCGAGCGCTTCGCGCCGTGCGGAACGCAGATATCGGCGCACAAAATCCGTCCACGACCTTAGAACAGCCAGAAGAATGCAAAAGATGATTCAGCGTCGTATGGACAAGTTAGCCTGCCGAACGTTGGAGAACGTTTTGTCAGACGCTAGACCCCGCAAGCCCCTAGCTCACTCTGGAGCAACGGTGCGTGGTCTGCGCTGCTTCCTGAACAGCGTTTTCCGTTCAAGGCGCTTGCGCTCTTCCAAAAGCGGTCGAGACATTGATGTCGCAGAAGGACTATTTGCGCGAGGATAGCAGACCAAGTAATTCGTCCAGGTGCTCTGGCCGGAAGTGACGCTCCTCATTCCCGTGACGGCCGCATGGACCTTCCATTTACAATGGAGGAGCTTGAGGCGGCACTAGCCCTATGCAGGCGTTCTTCATCACCGGGGCCAGATGGATATCATATCGAGCCCTGTGTAATCTGGATGAGACTGCGCGGGGAGAGCTGCTACGTCTGTACAACGTCATCGTGGCAAGAGGGCAGTGTTCCTGACGAATGGAAGACAAGGTCGTTTGGTACCACTTCTGAAGCAAGGCAAGTCCCCACTTGAACTTGCCTCTACCGCCCTATCGCACTGGCCAGCTGGTGGGAAAGATAATTGGAACGGAATGATCCTTAGCCGCCTCGAGTGTATCTCGAACATTACAAGGTTTATCCAAACTCCATGGCTGGCTTTCGACGTGATCGCTCATCTATTGATAATGTCATTGACTCGTAACGTAGGGTCCAACAGCAGAAATCACGCAAGCGTTTGTCTGCAGCCTTGTTCCTAGATGTAACAGGCGCATACGATAACGTGCTACACGATGCATTCTCGACGCCCTGAGATGGTGGCCTGGGTGGTCGAGTTTTCGATGGATTGCAAGCTACCTGACAGCTAGATCTTTCTTTGTGTCAACCGACGACGGCCCAACCACACGACACTATACCTGCAGGGACGTCCTCAGGGAGGAGTACGAAGTCCTACTCTGTTCAATCTCGCTCTCATTGATCTTGCCGAATCCCTACCATGCACGATCGAGACATCTATATACGCAGACGACAGTATGTGTCTGGACATCAGCCGTCACACGCCTCCAGATACGAGCGAGGCTTCAAAAAGCTGCAAGTTTGACAGCGAGCTATCTCGGGAAGCCAAGGCCTTCAATATCCCCGGAAAAAAGTGCATTAGTGGCCTTCACACGTAAACCAATGACGCACTATGCCATTTCATCGAAGGGACGACCATTGCTTATGCCCAACCACAAATTTCTGGGTATAATCAGAGATAGAGACCTTCGTTGGAGCCCGCATGTGTCTTACATGAAACAGCGCCTGACAGCAATCTCCCAGCTGTTCAAGTTCCGAGTGGAAAACCTGGGGGATGTCGGTCGACGCAGTGCTGGAACTGTACAGATCACTGTTTCTCGGTTTTTTGAGATATAGTCGGCCTCACTGACTAATACATGCAAGACAAATATTCGCACTCTGCAGGCTGTACAAGCTCAGCTCTCAGAGTTTGCCTTGGCTTGCCAAAATGCGCGTCGACTGAAGCGACTATTTCCATCGCACGGACCAACCTATGCAAACGCACATTGCGGTTGAAGCCTTGAGAGCTCATATTAGGCATTTTTCCCGGGCCGATTGCCACCACCTTGCAACATTGCCTTCAGAAAGACCACGGACATCGTATTGTGCAACGATTGCGAACCGTTCTGCCCACCTTCCGTCAGGCTTCAGCCCCGCATCTAAGCCAGCGATACCTCCTTGGTGCTTCATTAAACCTGAAGTGCACCTCAACGTCCCGGGAATCAGAAAAAAATCTGAGCTCTCATCTCCAGTGCTGAAACAGCTGTCTCTGATTCTTTTACACGAGAAGTACACTGATTATGTGCATGTTTATAGTGATGGGTCAGCTACCCTCCAGTGTTCGTCCGGAGCAGTGGTCGTCCCAGCGAAAGCTATCAGCGTCACTTTCAAGACAGACCACCCAACGACATCAACAGCAGCAGAACTTGCCGCTCTTCGCGCTTCACTTGGTGTAGTCAACCGTGAACAGCCCCAACGATGGTCAGTCTTCTGCGATTCGAAGGCAGACCTGCAATCTTTGCTATCAGCCCTGCGACACGGACCATACGAGCAGTTGGTCTTCGAGGTTAGATATCTCCTCCACACTTCGATAGAGAAAGGACACCACGTGACATTTCAGTGGCTGCCAAGTCACTGCGGCCTGATAGGCAATGAACACGCCGACAATGCTGCTCGATCAGCTCTTCAAGGTGACAGGATCGAGACGATACCCCTATCAAGGACCGATGCTGCTAGCCAACTTCGAGTGACTGCACAGGAAATGACTTCCTCCACTTATAATACAGCAAGCAGACTGCACAACCACCACCGCCACTGCCCGACCAATCTGCGTCTTCAGACACCTACGGGACTACGCCGAAATGATGCCACTCTGCTTTGCCGTTTATGGCTAAGAGTGGCTTTCACAAAGACATTCTCCTTTCGAATCCAAATGGCTGACAACCCGTTTTGTGACAACTGTGGTAGCGAGGAGACACTACAGCACATCTTCTGCGACTGTCCTCGCTACAATGCGCAGAGAAAATCCCTCGCCGTCGCTCTTGCTCGCATAGATCCCAGACCGATGACGGCAGGAACCATTCTGGAATGTCGTCCTGATAGGTCATCGCGGGTGAAGGCGACGAAGGCAGTGCTAAACTTCTTGAAGGCATCAGACCTGCACCGTCGCTTATAGACTAACGTCGTTATAATGACCGTGAGATGTGTGTGACTTTTTGTGCGTGCGTGCTCTCCTTCTCTCTCTCTCTCTCTATCTTTATATCTCCCCCATCCCTTCCCCCAGTGTAGGGTAGCATACCGGTCCTTCTAGACTGGTTAACATCCCTGCCTTTCCTTTCTCTCCTTCTCCTTCCTCTCCTAAAGCTGGCACTCAAGATAGCCTCACGGTACTATATACTCTGTAGTGGGCAGCCTTTGAATGCACTGACTGGCTTAAACGCCCGCGCGCGAACTTATAAAGGCGAAAGCCTTAGATGCCTTACCAAACGCGAAAATTGACCATCCGCACCGTCGGTGTCAACACCAGTGATGAAAACAAATCATCCAGTTTTGACGTCACCATATCGTCACCGGGACGTCACAGATCGCCAAAATTCCTGACTTCACTGTGATGTCACATGATGTAATCACGTGACATCGCCGCTTGGTCAAAGGTGGGTTGATCACGGAGGCAGCGTAAAACCAGGGGAGGTGCAGAAAGCTAGGAATGCGTGCGATCCTGGAGGCAGTGCAAAACCGCGTTAAGGGCAGAAAGTCTTCGGAGGGGGGGGGGGGGGGGGGGGGGGGTCAATACATCGACGGAGAAAAAAAAAGGCGATGGCTTTCGCCTTGGAGTCATCTTAGGCGAATGCATAGTGGACCGTGTAGAGTTTCTTTAATGCTATGCGCGCCTTATCTAAAAGAGCACTGGTCGTCGCATCGCACAGGTGTGACGGGAGCGTCATCGCATTTGTGCCGTTTTACACGGTTTATTCGGTATAGGATGACGCAGAGGGTGAGTCCCATTCCAGACAAAAGGACAAAAAATGTGAGCGGGCTAGAAATTAGATAGAATGAACTCCGCGGCCATTTTCCACTGCGCCTGTACTGCTATACTGTTAGTCACGCATCCTCTTACGACAGCAACGTTCCCATTTGCCGCACGTACGACACAAAACAACTCGGCACACACGAAAAAGGAAACAAAAATTGCGAAGCTTGTTCGCGGTTGTCAGCGACCCGTTGGCTTAGTCACGAAACGTGGCCGACATGGACCTAATTTACGAGTTCCGGCGATATGGACATGAGCGTGTCGTGTAACTGGAACAGGCTGTGCATCCGTGGGTGCCTTTGTTTCACGTATACGCGTAGATACGCATGCCTTGTGCGTGTGCTTTTGTGAAAGTGAGCGTGGAAGCGATGGCGCGCCTCTTTCGGCATTCGCGCAACGCGTTCTTGGTCAATAGCTTTGTGTTCGCGCGAAAGCGAAGATGGCACGCCAAGATAGGCACGCACCTGTGACACGTTTCCGATCGATAACTCCATCCGCTATACCGCGTCGTGTGTGCTACGCTCGTATGATGTGTGAAAGGTGGCACGCAACGATGCCTAATATGAAACGTTCTACGACATAAAAAAATACACAGGTTACTGTTTCATAACGTTGTTCAGTGCATATCCTCGAATGGCCATGCATTGGCTGTGTCGTTCTCCTGCAAACACGAGGTCGGGCGCTCTATCAATTTCAATTACAGGTTTTACTTGCTGAGACCACTATATGATTATGAGGCACGCCGTGATATAGGTGGAGGATCACTGGTGTAGTCAGGGCGAGCGTCGTACGTTCTATGTGCGAGCGAAAGCTTGCGAAGACTGCAGACGGGCGCGGCTCGAGCAGAGATGAAACTGGCGAAGGAGCATGAAGGGCCGGTGGGGCGTCGCCCCCCCCCACCCCCCTCGCAACTGCGAACTTTGATAAAAAGGGCGCGGTCGCTCTCGCTGGCGCGCGCTCTATCTCGAGTGAGATCAGTAGACGGCTCATACCCTTGTACGCGCTGCGCTCTCACCGCTTTCTTCGCGTTGAAGCGACACGCAGCATGAAAACCGCTTCACTCCCTGGGAGGCCGTGTTTCCTTATGCCAGCGTTTTGTAGAGTTACTCCAGATCGCATCCCAATGGAGTTAGCTGCGAACCTTCCTTCGTGTAACATTTGAATTTGTCGTTATCGCATTCATTGTATAGCGCCTAAGACGAAAATGCGACATTTTTTTTTTGTTGTACATTGATCCATTTTAGGTTATTGGATGATATGGTGGTCTCAAGAGATGAACTGGATAATGGAAGAGGTATACAATCGTGGAGGAAGAAATGAACTAGGACCGAGTATTACGCCTCTCCGGACGTCGGCCCAACACGTGACCTCTGAGCGGCAGCTCATGGGTCGATAGTGTCAGTCCAGTTGCCCTGCCTATAGCTCTACTGGAAGAGCATAGCCAAGCCTTATATCACGCTGTGACTTGGCGATCACGTGCTGGGCCGATTGTGATTGGCTCAGTCACGTTGCGCAATTTTCCCTCCTAGGTTTGCCTTTCTTCAAGGCAACAAGTGTACGAGGAAAGAGAGTTCAAGAAAGGGGACAGGAAGAGGCGCATAAAGCAGCAGTACAGATGTGGTGCAGGCCAGAGTTGTAGAAGATAGCGTCGTCCTTTCCTGTTCTTCAAAAGCCACTATCATCCTTTCGAACAGCAGCAGCGGCGTTTGGCGTGACGTCACGGAGATCACGTGAGACACTCCGCGCCTTATCAATGTACGCGCGTTGATGAGGCAGCAGATCGTCTCGTGATATAATATCAATCATCATCATCGTAATTTATTTACTCGTAAGGACCCTTAACAGGGCATAACAGGGCATTACATGCAGAGGGGGGGGGGGGGCTAACATTACTGAAATTACATACAATAGAGCGAATGCTTATAACAAAGATCCAACTACGTAACAACGAGTACTGAACGAACAAGATAATTCTAAAAGATTCACCTACGACTTAACTCAACAGGTAATACCTGTTGGTAATATCTGTTATTACCTGTTAAGTTGAAGTAAATCTTTCGGAATCATGAATTCACTCGGCCTTTGGAACATTTTTACACAAGGCAGTGTTTGACTTCACCATATCTGCACTGCTAATTCATTTATCATTATACATAGAATCAAGACACGCTTGCTGCATCAAGAAAAGATTCTTGCATGCCGTCTTCGCTGCTGTACCAAAGGAACCTCGTCTAATAAGACAGCGCGTATTTCAAGGTTTGCTCTGAATCACGT
Organism: Rhipicephalus sanguineus; assembly: GCF_013339695.2. Classification (NCBI taxonomy): domain Eukaryota; kingdom Metazoa; phylum Arthropoda; class Arachnida; order Ixodida; family Ixodidae; genus Rhipicephalus; species Rhipicephalus sanguineus. Next base: position 20,055,512 of record NC_051179.1, read on the forward strand.
GATGTCATGTAGACAGACGAGAGGGTAATATAAGAAAGCTTTCTCTGGAATCGTCTCCACTTTCTTTTTTTTTTTTGCTTAGTTTTGTCAAGTTCCGTCCAGCTACTGTATGAGCGGCAGTTTCCCTTGTTACGCCATCACATCTCCCGCGTGTCTGTCAGCATTTGTGTCCGACGAAGAAAGTCCTTTATTTCGCAGGCGTAGCCATAAACGGCGCGGACTCTGGTTGTGACACATCGTCATAAGACGTCTTCGCCCGCTTTCTTTTTCCTTTTTTTTTACTGGTACGCTCACCATTTTGTTTATTACACGCGTGTGCCTGATGAGCATGACGGTTATTTCACGAGTGTCTCCGAAAATCGCATCGGTAGCTGTCGCGCGGGCGACGTTCCGGACACACTCATTCCATCGCAATATCTCCCTCGGAGTCATCTCCGCTGCGGAGTCTATTTCCGAGATGGCATCGTGGCAGGGAAAACCATCTCCTAGTAGCCGAAGTAGCGTGCAGGACTTACGGAAGTTACGGAAACGTCGAGAACCAGACAGGGGTAGCCTTAATACCGCATCTAACTGTTATCATTTCTATACCCGTCAGGGGCGTCGAATTTATCAGTGGCTTGTTGGTTTCTGTTAAAATTCGTGTTTGCTAGCGTAGCAACGCTTGTTTTTTTTTTACTATGACGTATTAGTTGACAGTCTAGCATCTGTGTTTTTAAACGTCTGTAACCATTATCTATTTGTGCGCTAGCAAACATGAATGTTATCGTCACTGGCTAGTTTTTGAGTGTTCAACTTTTCTGGGTCTCATTTTGTAGCAAACAAAATAGGTAGTTCAGATATAGTTTAATACATTGAAAGTTTATAGGCTGCGGTCATTACACACACACACACACACACACACACACACACACACACACACACACACACACACACACACACACACACACACACACACACACACACACACACACACACACACACACACACACACACACACACACACACACACACACACACACACACACACACACACACACACACACACACACACACACACACACACACACACACACACGTTGCAGCAGGCAACGTGTGTGTGTGTGTGTGTGTGTGCAGGCGAGGTGCCTGCTCATGGCCGGCAATTGTTCCGCCTGAGCATCTCCTGAATTGGAAGTGTCTGTCACCACGTGTTGGACAGCCCAGTGTCTCGCAGGAAGACCAAGCGAAATTCGTTGTACGCTCCTCCTCGTTGCCGCCAGCCCTTCAGGAAAAATGATGTCTTCAACTGTACGGTGCCTATGACAACCTTTTTGCAAGGTGCGGACCATCGCTGCTCTTTCCACATTAAACTGCGGGCAATGCCAAATAAAATGTTCAATATCCCCGATGTCACCACAGAAGGCACAAAACGGGGAAGCGTATCGCCCAGTCTTGAACCTCAAGAAAAGTTCACCAGGCAATCTCTGGGGCTCATTAAACACCTAATTGGCAAGCGCTTTAATATAAAGTTTCAGTGGATCCCATCTCACGTTGGCATTGAAGGCAATGAAAGGGCTAATGCCCTTGCATGCGAAGCGTGGACAACTCTTCCAAAAGTAAGAACTCCTAAAACTTACCAGAACAACGAAGATGCGATACGCAATCATTTCAAGGCCATCTACAAGTTTCAAGTTTCCACACCAAACATGTGTAATCCATGGACTTTCTCGTGAACAAGCGACGCTGTTGTACCGCAGAAGAACCGGCTCCGCATACACACACACGGCGTTCAATTCCCATTTTCCATATGTTTTGTGCACGATTCTTAATTAAAGGGGCCCTGCAACACTTTTTCAAGTAATCTCCGAATGGCTTGATTAAAACGGCTTATTGCCTCACGAATCGACTGCCGCAAAAATTTTTAGAATCCGTCAAGTACGAGCGGAATTACAAGGATTTCTCTCACGCTTCAACCGCTTTCTCTCTCGCATGAATGATGGAGCGCCAAAGACGAAGACGATAGGAACACAGAGTGCACAGGACGAGCGCTGTCTCGCAACTGAAAGATTTATTTCGAAAAAAAAAACGGAAAAACAATGCAGGGCATAGAAGACATGCGCATAAGTTAGACGGTAAAGCTAATCATTTAACAACAACGCGTGCGCATTCTTAAGGCTCTGGCCTTAGTGACTGTTTCTACCCCTTTGCTCGTGCAATGCTCTCCTTCTCTCTCCTTTTCTCTTTCGAATCCGAATTTCCTTATCCCCAGTGCAGGGTAGGAAACCGCCGGTTTGATCCCTGCCTTTCCTCTTGCTTTCTCTCTCCATATACGGCATATAAATATAATCCATATGTTTTCCGTAATAATTATATGTAATTACCGGAATGCAACACAGCCCGTTTCAGTAGTTATAGTTCTATAACGTGGCACGCACACGACACTATACTCGCGAAGACTGCCGTTGACTACACAGCCGAGAGCCACTCGAGTTACTTCTGATGCCTTGATGACCTTGCTACTGGGCTCGCAGCGGGTGTGCTTGGCGTGCCTCAGAGAAGTCGTAAACAACAACAAGATAAACAGCCAAAAGCAACTAGAGAACACACAAAACGTATCGATCACCACCGAAAGCTCCTTCAGTGCCTTTCGTGATTACTTGCTCCACTCACAAGGTCTCCGCAGGTCACGTAGGGTTGGGAAGAGCTCTCTTGACTACAAGATATGAAACGAAAAGAAGAAAAACAAACGCTGATCAAAGATCGAAACTAAGATATACTACTACCATAATCCCTACGGAGCCCTTACAGCATTTTCGCCGTTCCTTGACGCAACAGGAAATGCGGTTACCCAATCGCCACGTTGAGCTGAGTGGATTTCGATCCTCTAGCGTAAGAAAAAGCAAGAAGTGGAAGTGATATTTATTTTTTTCTTTTTCTTCTCTTACGTAGTTCACACGTTTGAGTAACGTTCCGTTAGCCCCGAGTTCTGCAGTGCCAGTAAGTTGCGCGGCGGTACTAGCTAGCGGGGGAAGATAGAAAGCGACGAACAAGGGAAAAGACAATTTCTTCGCTACTTATATTATTAGAAAAAACGTTGCACAACGACTCCGACATCCTTCGCGAGGCTTACTTCATCTTATCTTCACAACTTCACTATCACCACTCACATCTACAGAGACTACCCGCAACAAAATCGAAAGAAAGTAAAGTCGGTCTACTTACTCAACTTGCACAGGCTGAACGTGACTAGCGTACCTAATTGCTCGCTACTACCCACGTTTTCGTGGCTTTGCATTTGTCGGTGATGCTTAGTGTAATCAGTGGCAGAACTTCACGCGACAGCTCTGCGTGGAAATCCGCAGGGGCGACGGCAGATTTTTTCACCCTGAGGGGTTGGGGGTGGATGGGGGGGGGGGGGTGGCATTAACGGCAAGTGAGCTCCCTCGGGGGGCTGGGAGGCGCAGTACTTATACGTTGTGTTTGAATATGTCTGCTCTTTCTTTAAGGGCTTAAGCCGGGCGTAATGTGTCTACTGAATCCGAAAACTATCAACATGAACCGGCACGTGCACTCTTCGTCCTTTTCTTCATCGTCTGCTTTGCTCCTAGAACACGTGCGCGGAGAGAGAGAGAGAGTAATTCGTGAAAGAAATGAAAAGGGGCGCTATTTTCTGCCTCCCGTCGTGGGGGCACGGCTCAGCGCCCGTGCGCGGATTTGCCCGGCATGAGGATAGAAGGCGACAGAATGAGTACAGAGAGAGAGAAAGAGAGAAATCGAGAGAAGGAGAAGGAAAGAAGAGAGAAAGATAGAAAGACAAAGAAAGAAATAGAGAGGGAAAGAGATACAAATAAACATACACAAAAAGAGACAGAAAAAAAAATTCACAGTAGCGCCACTGACCAGTGAGTAGCGCATAGGTCGACTTAAAGTTCCGTTCATCACGGGCCCGAACGCGCCAGCGCGTTCTGACTATAGGATACAACGCGTTGGTTCATCGCGCGTCTGCAGAATCTCGTTCGCTAACGCCATCACACGATTGCTGAGAGAGTGTAAGGGGGAGAGGCCACAGCGTCTTACCCAGCCCCTTACACAGGCACGAACGCGCTAGCGCGTGCCACCACACATGGTTTCGTCTGCGTTACGCCTAGCTAGGACAGCATACGGCAGCCCGGGCCCCTAAAGTGCTCTGCACGTATCATCATCAAGGCGGTCGAAGAACAAGACGAAGATGACTTCTTGGCGCGAGCGCGCGCTCAATATGTTACAGATGGCTATGGTAGGTTTTAGAAAGCAGACGGTTGCCAATGGAACTTCGGACAAAGCCCAGCGCAAAAGCTGCTTCGCATCTAAAATAGAGACAGCAAGCATAGCCGTGTATAGTATAGTATAGTATAGTATAGTATAGTATAGTATAGTATAGTATAGTATAGTATAGTATAGTATAGTATAGTATAGTATAGTATAGTATAGCATAGTATAGTATAGTATAGCATAGCAAGGTGGTGGGAAAGGGAAGTGACGGTGAGGAGGAGGAAAGGGAGAAGGGCAACGCCACCAGCTCCTCCGCCGCTTCCTCAGTCTTCGCGCCAATGGTGCGTAGCGGCCCCAGTCTGTTTTTTTTTTTTTTTTTTTGAGGGGTAAGGGGTGGGGGCAAGCGAAAATTTGTGCCCCTCCCTACCGGAATCGAACCCGCGGCCTTCGGGTCAGCAGCCCAGCTCCGTAAACACTTTGCCACCGCGGAAGTCTCAACAGGAAAAATTAACGACAAGAAAACTATCACATACGTGAAGAAGTATTGCTTTGTACTCTCTCGTACCAGCAGTTAAGCGTAGAATATGGTTGTTTTCGTTGCACCTGTATGTGCCTCAGTTGACGTCATAATTACAGTAAGATGCGAGGAACGTTGCTCCAGAATCCTGGCATTTCATAACTTGTATGCATTTATGAACATATGTTCAGTTCGCATTTTCGTTCATATTGATTTTTTGTAGCCACAGCGTGCTTTTTTTTCGTGCAGTGTGTGAGCGTTTAGGCGATTATCACTCTAAGAAAATAGAGAGTATGTCTTACTCGTTTCGACGAGTCCTGACTTGCCACGTATATGAATCTTTAAGGAGACATGTTGACTCCCTTTTGGGTCCCACGACTCTCCGAAGGGAGTATAATGATCTCCAAAGAGAGTTCACGTGTCACTTTAAAAAGAGTCACACACCTGGCAAGTTAGGACCCAAGAAAGAAAGCCGAATGACTCTTTTTTTTAAGTGTGTGGGGAAAAAATATAATACTCTGATGGCCGGCTCTATTGTAGACTACCGTCCCATAATTATCCGGCAACAACAACAAAGACGACGACGACAACAACAACGACGACAGCAAGAGAATCTTTGGATGGTGACTGGAACAGTCCCTCCAGAAGCACAAATACATGTTATACAGAATACACAAATACGTCGACGAAGGCAGCAGTCGGCGGGTGCAAGATGAAACTATTTATTTGACTGAACTTGTGACCGGAAAACTGAAAGTCAAACTACAGCAATACACACTGTACGCTGATAGCGGCGAACAGAGCGTCGGCCGTCGAAAAGCTGATCATGGCCGGGACGCGCCGTCTTTTATACATCATGCATCGAATTTTGCAGCTTATCACTGGTGGTTGCGCAAGCTCTGGAATAATCTTGATTATTCGCGTCATCTGCGCAATCTTGACAAAATGATCTACTAGGATCTGGAATGTTCCCAGACATTCTGGCGCGGGTCTCGCCAGACAGCGATTACACGTGCTACGGACCAGTTACAAAATCATAGCAAAAGAAGCGCGCGCGGCAATATGCAAAACATTTACTGACAGACAAGGAAGACAGTATGTTGGCAAACTCCTCGAGAGTGAAGATGTTCGGGTTGTTTACGACCCTGGTCCCAAAAACGAAGACATCTACCGACAGCCTGAAGGAGTGTTTTTCGTCGATGTAAACGTTTTTTTTTTCTCGACATTCTCCTGGCCCCATACTCCGCTCCATCCTCTTTTATCAGCACAACTCTCTCCTTCCGTCGCCGCACGCGCCTCTCGCATTGTCGGCCACTTGCGAGTAAACTTGGTCCTTCTTTGGGCTCTTCGTCGCCGATCAACCAACCGGTAAAGGAGTTCCGCTGAGCCGTTTCTTTTAGGGGCGAAGCTCCTTAAGGCGGCATCCGTTCGTCCCTCGTAGTCGTAGTCGTAGTAGTAGTGCGTAACAAGTCTTACGCTTTGACCTCCAAGGTGGTGCCGGTGGGAGATTTTTCCTGTGCGTTGTTGAACAATAAAAAATTCGCAGCGTGCGCGTTAACTAAAAGCCGAATTCTTCTGTCTCTCATTCCCCATTAGCAGCCATGGCATGTTCCAGTAGGAAACGTCAGTAGAAGTAGAAGTGTAAGTGTTAGCTAAAAGCCGACTTCTTCTGTCTCTCATTCTCATTAGCAGCCATTGTTTACCTCCAAGGTAGTGCCTGGTGAGATTTTTCCTGTGCGTGATTAAACAATAAAAATTTTGTTCAAAACGCCGTTGATTGATGAAATAAACCAACGAAAGACGCCAGATGTTTTGTAAAAGCAAAACGAAAGAACGCCAGATGTTTCTAAAGCAAAACGAAAAGACGCCAGCTGCTTAACGAAAGACGCCACATGTTTTCTAAAGCAATGGTTTTCTAAACAATGAAAATGCACAGCGTACATGTAAAATTAAAGTGAGCTGCAAGTCGTCATAACTCATCGCACCTTTAGTATAAACGCGCCCGATCTCACGTCGGTGATGATGTACTGGGCAGAATTCACGGAAGATTCACGGTTTACCGATGAACCTCCGCAGCTTCGCCCACTCATCATCATTCACTCCGTGGATATGCTGTGATTTTTCCCAGAAACGCGCCGACAATGGCCTTTATGTTCCAAAAAGGGACAGAGAAGATCATATTTCAGAAAACGAGACAGAAAAAACGGATGCAAGAAAACATATTTAAACCATGAGCGTCTTCCGTCTTTATGTTTTCATTCCTTCTTTCATGAAGACAGGCGTCGTCTTCGATTCGGTGGCAGTTCCTTCGTTTACGCTCCATCTATATGCAGGATGTTTTCGAACGAACTGATACTACATGAAATGCTATGTAAACTTTGGCGCGGCGCTGAGAATCGTGACGACCATATTGTTAGATGCGGGGATGGGCTGAGCAGGACAGACGGTACATGTTTGTGAAAGTCCTCACGCCTGAGGAAGGAAAACTCGAACACCAAACATCAAAGGGACATCAAAGGAAAACTCGAACGGGGAAGCATCGGCGATACGAGCAGTATCGGGGAAGGGTCGATCACACATTCGGGATGTTGATCATATTACTAGCGAACGGATATCCTGCAGCTGAAAGTGAGCAATTATGTGAACGAAGAAATTTGTGAATTCGGGGGACTCGAGTAAGTGGGGTGTTCCCGTATCGTACGAACCAAACAGTCAGGCAGTGTGATCAGTTGTTCGAGATAAGAGTAGGGTTTCGTCGTTATAAGTTAGTTGCAAAATTAATTTTTTTTAGATAATGGGAAAAACAGGGCGTCAATTGCTACACTCTTGTTGCGCAATGCAGTATGTTGTGCTTCAGTGCGAAACACTGGTTTCAACGACCGGTTTGCACTAATACGCCGACAGTGAATATGAATCGTAGTTCTGTCATGTTTCGCCCCTGTGCCCTAGTTGAGGAAACGTGATCTTTTTTTCTATATCCATGCATTGTTCGTTTTAGACGATAATGGTTTAATCGTTTTCCGTCTAGATGGGTCCACATTCACAGCAAGTACTTTCATCAAAAACAGGATCTCATCTCATTTTTCTAGCAATCGTTGCTGAGGGCCTGCGTTGAATCCGCCCAGCTCACTCACGCTTTCACTGAAACACAGAAACTTTTCGCCAACTCGCCTATGACAAAGAACGATATATGGCCGTTGTTTAAAACTCCACAGGGTGTGGCGTTTGAGTTAATGAGGTGGAAGTGCCTCAGACAAGAGATATCTTCCCGGACAAAAAAAAAAATATTACGAGCAAAGAAAGGCCCCTGCGTTGCTCTTACGCAAGAGATGGATTATTCGCCGCCCTCCTTATACATATCATACGCCCTATGCGAACAGTAGTAAAACTGAAGGAATGTGGCTTACTTGTTCTCTCCTTCTAAGTGATTCGTCAGCACTGCTTTCTTTAATGAAAGCGAAGGCGAATAGACGCTGACGACATGACACCGTCGTCAATGGTTGCACAATATCTCAGACCAGGACCAGGTCGTTTTTCATATACGGTGGTAGACAATGTAAACAAGAAAAAAGGGTTCACATGATGATAGGACGCGTTATGGTGGTGTGAACAGCGCAAAATAGATTTAGGAGAAACAGATAGAAGAGAATGAGAAGAGTGGTGTCTTTTATCTTCTGTCTCCAGTCAATTTTGCGCTGCGCACACCACCATAATGTACCGCAACCAATTGACACAGGGTTCCGCGCTTGTAAGATAGTGACGTCAAGTGATCAGCAATCGCCGAGCGAAACAATAGCAGCTTCAGCGTCGTCTCACCGTTCGTCGATGGGACTATAGTCTTCGCCCTGTTAGTTGCCATAAACATAAACTTCTATACATTTTTCGCAGGCTTACACGAGTGACATTGACACGCGTACTTGTTCGCGTCTTTCACAGTGACCTCGTATGAGCGATTAAAACTGTTGCACGTGTTAGCGGTGCTTCTAATCAGACCGCATGCGCGACATGAATGGACACGTAGAACATTGTGGAATTGTCACGAACGCCATTACACGGGAATGTACCGTGATGTATGTATAAAAGCCAATGGATTTCACCAGAGATCAACTTTTAGACGCCCAACGACTGTGCTTGACACTATCATTGAAAAGGGAGCTTTACTTGCATGGATGCGGTCATGACCATATAGACCGTTGCATCGGGCGAGGAGGACCGGTCTGGCAACCAGCGCTTTCCTCCTTTCTGGCTCGTGCGCGACGGCTCGGAGTGTGCGGGCTGGTGCTTGGATGAGTGGCGTTGTCGAACAATTTTTGCGTGTTTTTGGTTGACTTGCGGATTTTCTTCTCTTTTATTGCGATGTCAGCCAGCGAAAGGTCAACGGGAAACCACTGTGCCATTTTCGGTTGTTCTAACAACTTTAAAGAAAAGGAAAGCGCTGTCTGAATAAGTATGTGACGTGCATCACCAAACGCGGAGTGTTTGCGGTTGCGGACTCTTCAAGGTGCATCGTTTGTGTTACGTTACAGGTTCTAAATCGGCAAGTGCCGCAATATATCCGGAATTCCCAGTGTTCCACGCAGTTAAATGTCAGTCGAATAGGGCCAGATTGGCGGACAAGCATAAGTGGTCAAGTACGGCTATGTCCGCTTAAGTGCAAAACATCTATGCACCACACGAGTAGCCACCTGAGTTGTTTTCGCTTCGTTTTATTATTATATTTTAATATGATGTGTTTGGTCTAACTATTAGCCTCGTAGCTCGGCTCAACACGGTGATCGCTGCAGTTGATGTATACCGGTATTAGCACGGACGAGAAATTCCTCACTTCACAGCGGGGTAACCGGCATCATAAATTTACGTTGTGCTCCGTACCGGCCTTGTAAAACCCGAACATTCACTGAGCACTACATGAAAAGGATGTGGCGAGATCTTTGTCGTGAGGTTACAACTTCCGTAAGACAGCGGGGTGTATCGTATACGATGAGCCATATGAAAGCCGAATAGTAAAAAAAAAAAGAAAGAGTTCTGTCACTTTGTGTGTAGAACAACTGCCTCAGGAAGACAAATTTTTACGTGGTCAAGAACCGTGCCCGACAAGTCGCGTAATGATATGCAACATAGTTAATTCTCTTCTAAGCTCGCTACAAAAACCACGATGTTACGCTTGTCTAGTGTTTCTTGAACTGCCAATTTTGCTGCTTAGCTTTGCGAACGACAGCAAGAATTTTGCAAAAACAGTAAATCTGGTAGATGAAGTTAAAAAAAACGCAAATCACCTCCGATGCCGATCAAAGGCTCGAGCCCAGGCGCGCTTCGTGCCTCACCGGCAGAAGAAACTCGCTAACAATCGTCATCGTATCGCCACCAAAATCCAATCAAATGTCACTACTCTCAAAACAAATGAAAAAAAGAAGCGCGCCGGCACGTCAGGAGCGCACCGGCATGTCGACGTCAGCATCGTTTTCATGTACCAGCGCATCCCTGTTAACAGCTTTAACTTTGTCCACACCGGTGGACAATAAACGAGCGAGTAATAAGCGGTGACTTAAAAGTTGAGAAACAAGATAAGCAACTGCCTGCGAGCAACAAACAGATGCCGTCCGCGCCACGAAATCGAGACTGCGTGCTCACGCACGACCGCATATAGGCCTCCCAAGCTCGGCCAGGGGGCGCTGCGTCGCACGCGTTTCGCCGCCTTTCTTGCGAAAACCGGTCGCTCCTGTCCCCACACCAGCCTTTCGACTGCGCTGTCTCCGCACGTTCAGGCACCCTGCACGCGCTGTTCTCTGCTCGCCGTGCACGTGCAGCTTCACGTGTCGCTTGCTCTGAAGGTTTAGAAAGATCCCAGAGATGGAAAAAAACGTTTGAAGGGTGGGAATCTCACCAGAGGAGGACGGTTGATCGACCACCTTTTCGGGACCGAGCAGGTCGTCAAGGGCGATGCTGTTTGTGCGAGCGCTACGTGCGTGCAGATGCTGAACGGGCACATTTCTTTGACATGAGTAGGGAGGTGACTGCGCGACTTCTGCAATTATGTTACCGGTAAAAGGCACATTCGTTGCGGCAGTCGTGTATACTCGGTGCTATCAGCAAACATCCAGCACGCTTTCGCGTCCGGTTTCTATTGATAACTTTTCGATTGCTTGGATGCCAAGTTTGTCGTGCGGCTTTAAATTTATTATGAGATCAGTGTGAAGAGCATAAATTTACATCTGCCCTGTTGAGTCACTGGCTGCATCGCAATGCGCAGTGTTCAGCTTCGTGGGAGTTTCACTTTTGCCGAGGTTTGCATCGAATGATAACAACGTCGGATCGCAAGTTTAATGTCGCCTTGGATTTTTTTAGAGCTCCCTTTGACAGCATAATGATATACGCAAACAAAAAATAAATAAATATTTCATGCCCACTTCGACGATGCATGTTTCTTGCAGAGGCGTGTTTCATTTTGTTCGCTTATTCGAATGTCGCTTTGGTTGTTTCGAGAGCTCGCTTGGTCAGCATCATACTATACAGGGGCGTAGCCAAGGGGGGGGGGGGTTCAAACCCTCCCCGAAAATTTTCAATTTTGCTTGCGTATATGTACACGCACACATACAAACGCACGCACAAACATACATAAAGTATGGTTGGACCCCCCCGAAAAAATTTCTGGCTACGCCCCTGATGCTACACAATACCCACTGGGATCGCGCATGTTTATGATTATGCCGAGATTTGTGCCCAATAATAAGCGCATCTGAATTCGCGAAGCCATCGAAAATTTAATTGCCACCTTGGTTCTTTTTTCAGCTCGTTTCCAAAGCGGCATGCAAGGCTTTTTATTACGTGCCGAACGCATGACATTAATACGAGGCACGCCGTGGTGGATTAATTCGGATTAATTTCGGCCACCTGGGTTTCTTTAACGTGTACGTAAATCTAAGTACGCCGGTGTTAGTGCATTTCGCTCCCATCGAAATGCAGCTGCTGTATGCGTGAATTGAACCCATGACCACGATTTTAGCAGCGCAACACTTCAGCCTTCTAAGCAATCACGGCGTGTCGCATGCAAGGCCAATATAAACGCTCAGTGCAAACATACAGCTCAATTCTGTTTACAGGGAGCCGCGACGGGAAATGTACCGCAATCAGCTGAATTAAACACTTAGTACTCACGGTACGTTATTTAAACTGTGGTGTAATAAGCCCAAATGCTCCGCTGCTGTAACATTACAAATGGTTGACTCGGAAAGCCAGCGCGCAATCTCAAAACGTACAGCGGCTGTCTATTTGTTGTAACTTCGGTTCACAAACGCACTTCCCTTTCAAATGAGCACGATCATCGCGTTTCTCCCCGTTAATATTTCGTAATACTGTGTACGACAAAAACTGCTTCAAGGTGACAAGACCGCGAAAGCATCGCGGCGAACTGCCATAATCCACTCTTGACGCCTCTGCTCCTCGGACTGCTTGCATTGGAAACGGTAGAACATGACAGGAAGTTTTCGGCTCTTCGACATTTTTAAACTTTTGTGACAGTTCACAATGCAGCAGGACTGCGTGCCTGCTTTCGAGTACGACGAAGGAACGGCACCCATAGCGTGAAAAATTGGGGGACCCTTAAGCTTCGCCTTTAAGAGTTGAACGCGATAGCGAAATCCGGCCCCTAGTGCGCACTTCAACCACTAAGTGCATACTTATTAATGTGTATTGTTACACTCACATAGGCACGCACGCGCGCGAATTTTACAGGCTTTCGATCTAAAGCAAGAGTCGCATGGCCTCCAAGATATACGCCGCGCGCCGGCCCTCTCGGATGCCATGAAAAGTCGAGACATATTTCTCACAATGCCTCACAGATGGCAGCACATTATCTAGCGTTTGCTGCGTTGGCTTGATATGTTTTCCTCTAGATGAACATAGTTGTCCATTTTTAGAGCTGTTTGAAAGTTCGTGTGTGTATTTAGCGGCGATGGCTGCACTATCCCGGCGTTTTTCGACGTAGTTTGATGGCCTCGCGAATGCGCCTACCGTATGGGCTCGTTCTCGTCGTGACACCTGCCGAACAAAATGCGTTAAGGAGACTCCTTCTACTACATGGCACTTATGTAGTGTTTTTGTCCGAAGCAGCTGCAAGCAATATCGTGGCTTTGTGGTAAGACACCTGTTTGCCACGCGAACGGCCTGGGTTCGATCCTTATTGGGACCGAAGATTTTATCGTTTATTTTATTTGCTACTTTCTTGATTTTTCGCTCACGGATGATTTTTCGCTCACAACCAACGGTGCCGACGCCGACAGCGGAATTTCTGCGACACGAGCTCTCTAACGCTACCGCGTTAAAAATGCGAGATAAAAGCCCCGGGGAGCACGTTCTCCGCGCGCGCGATGGGAAAACCCAGTAAGAGCGACCCGTCCCAGCTACCGGAGTTTTCCCCTCTCTCCGCTGGGGCGGCGGACGGCGCTGCGCAAACTTGAGCGTTGGAGGCCTATACACCTTTTCAAATTCTCACGCCAGGGAGGCGCCATATTGAAATGCGCGCCGTCTAACGTGCAAGATTGGCGAAATCGCCATCTTGGGCTGCGCGTACTCGAACCGGCGCGCTATCTGTTGGTGTGAGGTCCCTGCTAAAGCCTGTGTTTGCTGATTTTTCGTTTCTTTAAGCTGTTTTGTTTGGTATCGTCGCTGCCATTGACTTATTCGTCGCTGTCTGAACCGTTCAGCGGCGCGCATTCGCCCGTGCGACGCAAGAATTAGCTCCGCGTCTGCGAACGGCAGTGCTTCGTCGTCGGTACCAGTAGCAGCCAGCGTAGTACCAGGTCGATCACGGCGTGAAGTGTTAATAATCGGTAACTAGAGCGTTCTTGCAGCTGTCTACCGCTTTCCTTTATTGGCGTACTAAATGTCTACGGATTATCCATCAGTTTCAAACCTCCGCGCATACTCGTTCGCGGCACGTAAGTTTGTCAGCTGTAAACTGTAAACACCGCACAATCCTTCTTCACAGATACAGTTGACCTACATTCACCCCGACGACGTCGAAGACTAGGTCGAGGAGACCTGTGAGTGGCCAGAAATACCGCGAGCGAACATTGTTTATATCTCGTTGAGGCGAATGCGTGGGGTCTTCGCCAGGTGTGCAACTACGAGGCACTGGACTCGCGCAGCTACGTGCAGTTTGACTGTGTGGGTCAGTCCCTGGCGCACAGTGTGAAGGAAAAAGTCGTACTGGTGAAGGGGAATGTGACACCGTCGCAAGCCGATCGCGCGTGTGTTTCCGCGAGGCCGTCCGGTGAAGTACGGCGCGCGCAGGCTGCACATGCGTAACCGGGCAAGGCGGAGTTTGCAGCCGTGTTGGCCGCTGTGTTATGGACGATATGAAGTGTGAATCCGCAACATTCTCACGAGTTAGTAGGTGAGCGATCGGTGGCTTGCGCACCTTTCTTTCCTATCTAGGATGCTGCTTGGAAACGTTGTTCTCGTCGTTTTTCTTGCCGCCAACGAAATACCGGGAATAGAGGCGTGACCAGGGCGACACGCGCAAGTTCTTACTATTTAGTGAAGCCACCCACTGCTGCCGCAATTCAGGCGACGAAGGAAAACGATGCAGCGCGAACATGCCACGCTTGCACTCATCGCGTGGCGTACATGCGCTGCGGACACACGATTGCACCTTAAATATTTCTCTTCCGCTGCTTGTTCGTTCACCCGTACACGACACAGTGATGACCAGATGACTTGCTGAGCGAATGCAGTAAATTTTCTGCCATGGTAGTCACTTCGTATCGGACACAGGCGCATAACACAATCACACAAACGCGTACCGAAGCAACACACACACAGCACTGGCACAGCCAAAAGTACGGAAGTTTTTCCGATTTACCGACGCCACCCATTTCTTCTGCAATTCCGGCGACGACGGAAAGTGATACAGCGAGAACATGTCACACTTGCAATCCTCGCGCGGCGTGCTGTGCTGCGGGCACACAATCACGCCTAAAATGTTCCTTTTCCGCTGATTGTTCGTGCACCCGTGCACGACACAGTGATGGCCAGACGATCGGTTCTTTGAATACGCACCATTTCCAATCGCTTTTTATCGCAAAGAAGGGCCTAATTCACACACAACCTCTAAGCGTACCAAGCGTACAGATACAACATGCGCAGCCCAAAGCGCGATGGCAACACTGAAAACATACCCTCGACCCCTGCAGCGCACTGGTGCGAGCATGGGTGCGAGGGTGCTCCTGTGAAAAGGTGTATACGAGCGGTAGTCGGTGCGACTGTATAAACACACCGTGAATGAAGAAAAAAAGAAAACTAAATAATTACAGTCCAAGAAAAAAAATCAATTGTATCCCCTAAGAGTGGCGGCACTTGCTTGCCCTGCTAGAACAAGTCAAAATATTTGCGTGGTTTCCAACAGACAGTGCCGAAAGTTTGTGACATCGGCCACTTGCCACAAGTTCGCGCCACCGTATATTAAAATCATTGACCCTGAACGGATCAAACCTTTTCAGGACGTCTCACAGATTCATCTCCTACGTAGACCGCATCACTTGATACGAAGTTCAGTGCGCCAGAACGAAAAAAAAACCGACTGCAACTGCAGCCGCACGTATACCTTCCATACAAACGCGGAGCTTCGCATATGCCAGTGGGTTGCCAGCCCAGAGACGGCGCCGCCCGCTAGGCAATATGGCGGCTCCCACGAAAAATAGGTCTATATAAAGAGTTCAATCTTTATATATAAATACGTGTATTTATATTCTTATCTTTTAATCCATCAGCGTCCAGAGCAAAAGATTTCGAACCTGACTTGCGGACCAGGGTTATGACTCACTCACTCACTCACTCACTCACTCGCTCACTCACTCACTCACTCACTCACTCACTCACTCACTCACTCACTCACTCACTCACTCACTCACTCACTCACTCACTCACTCACTCACTCACTCACTCACTCACTCACTCACTCACTCACTCACTCACTCACTCACTCACTCACTCACTCACTCACTCACTCACTCACTCACTCACTCACTCACTCACTCACTCACTCACTCACTCACTCACTCACTCGATGAAGGACAATACAAAAACTGACAGGCGCTCTCCACCAACGCTGAACGTTGGATTACTCCACAAGTCATCCAACGTTCAGCGTTTGATTACTTCAGAAGGTGGTACTCCATAATCCACCAGTGCACTGGTGGATGATGGAGTACCAACTAGCTCGAACTCATACATTTCTATTCTTCGATCTTATACTGTTATATTCTTGGACTATCGAGGAACAGCGCAAGAAACGCAGAGAAAGAAGGCACTAGTACACTGCGGACGCAGTAGACGGGCACTTGTGCCTCTTTTGTCTGTTTCGTGCGCTGCTCTTCGAAAGCGATGGCGTGAACTAAGTGGCCCAAGCCTAAGTTTCGTTGCTATCTCCTATACGCTGTAAGCGTTCTAAAGCACTGCACAGAATTGGTTTGGCAAAGTGGAACAACCCATTGCTAACGAATGACCTGCGAGGCGTCTCTAACTAACGCTACAAGACAAACGATCTGCCGCAACGTAAGCAGCCCCGATTAGTAACCCGCGTCTCGCTGACAAGATGGGCGACTGCCGCATGCCAAGAAAGACAAAGCACTCGGTACGACTCACGCGTGGAACTGGGCAGTTAGGACAAAGATAGGGACATAAAATGGGGGAAATGCAATGGGTCTTTCCTTGTGACGATGCAGCTAATCTCTCGGTGGGTTCGCGTGACTGTCGTTAAGGCTGCTGATATATACTTTCGTGCCCACTTGGCAGTTATACGAAGAGACAGTTGTCTCCTGTAGCTTTTATTAATTGGCACACAGTGTCGTATATTGTGTGATCGATCTACGCTAAGCAGCAGCATTTACTGCCCATCGCGCATGCTTCCGAAAGTGACCGTGCAAGCTTAGTATGCATGGAACGCTGTTTAGCGTACTTAAAGATGCGCACTCCGTTATTCCGTTATTATTTCTCCAACGACAAATAACCAGAGGAAATACTAACAAAACACAAAAAATAATTAAGACGGGAAACGTTTGCTTAACGGAAGTTAAGCTGACTGTCATACGCGATAGGGGCTTTCCTGATGAAAGGAAATAGGCATGGGGGGAGGGGGGCGTGCAACTCTTGAACAACGGTGGCGACGCATTTTAGCATTTTAGCTTTCATACACAGCCACGCCTGGCTGAATCGCGGCAGGGCGATGCGATGTCTCTTGATTGCGAACTAGTTGAGTTTGCAGTGTAACATGTAATTATGCGTAAGAAAACCTCCCGATACTCGTACGTATAGCTTATTGCAAGGGAAGTTGACTGGTACTGACGTTGGGGTAGAGAGGCGCAAGCACGTATTTGTCTATTAGATACCACCAAAGCGAGGGGAAGGATAAGGTTGGCTAGTTTGGTTTGTGGTATTTAACGACCCAAAGTGACTCAGGGTATGAGAGACGCTGTATTTGGAGAAAATTTCGACCGCCTGGGGTTCTTTAACGTGCACTTAAGTAACACGGGCGTCCAGCATTTCGGCACCATCGAAATGAGACCGCCACGGCCGGGATCGAACCCGCGTCTTTCGGGTCAGCAGCCGAGCCCCGTAACTAGTGCGCCACTGAGTCGGCTAGAAAGGATGAGGTATAATCGTTCATTCGCTCTTCTGTTCGACTTTCCGATAACCAAGCGCACTACTTGATATGAAAATTTCTGCAACTGGTCTCCTGCGCATGTATTTCATCTCATCGGACCTATACCCAAAACAAAACGCCAGTCTTCGGATAGTAAATAAGGGTGCTTATCGTGCACAGTGGTGTCGTCAATCTCTGCCTTGCTCATTTCCACAAAAACAAATCCAGGCAAAAGTTCCCTTTTCAAGTTCTCACCCAATATCAGTACAGACAAAACAGAAACACGCTTCATCGACTTTCGCTTTTGCTTCTTCCTTCTTCCTTTAAATCCCTCTCGTTTCCTGTGTACTGGGATAGCCAGCAGGACGTGGCTCTGGCTTACCTCCCTTTTCTTCCTTGTCTATTTTGTGTCCACACAAGCAGTTAAGCTTTAAAGACAGCTACTGGCACGCAGAAGGTTGGTCATCTTTGTGAGGGCTGTAGTTAGATCGGTGACAAATCTTGATAATGTGTCCGCTGCTGATGAATACGTGCGAATCTACCTCCATGCTCCTTGCTCTATCTCTCCGTGATGTGTGCTTACCTGCGGATAGCTTACAGGGCGTCAATATTATTCCAAACAGTTCGCGAAAGGTATGGCACTGAAATGCGCATCTTACATGCCGGGTTTGCTGGTCCACTGCTGTGTGATATTTTCCTGTGTCTTTCCGCCACAGCGTCACAAGACCTCTTTTCTTCTTCTTTTTTTTTTTACGCTCACTCACACCAAAACATAAATGCATTCAAAGCCAAGTTTTCAGATGGAATCAAAAACTAATGAAGTGGCGTGAAAAGTGAATAGCACCAAATATCGAGGAAATTGTGGAGGGCTGATCAGTCGTTCTTGCAATTGACATGATGTGGAGTACATATCCTAGCATTCATAACTTTAGCAAATTTGGATCGTTACATCGGAGATTGTGAAGCGTTGCTCATGAAGCGACGTTCATTAACACTTTAACCTATATTAACTTTACTCAGAAGTTTACTCATACGTATTATTCACTTGGATTTCTCTTCGTCGTGCTAGTTAACTGCCACCACTCTTCCTATAGTCAGTGGTTCTCAGCCATGGGTGTTTCGGGGACCCCTTGTAATGAGGGACCCCTTGCAGTGAGAGAAAAGAAAAACAAAAAGGGGGGGGGGGTCAATAATTAACACAACATGCAGCGTGAAATAGGTGCCTTTTATTTCTCCTTGGCAAGGAATGATCAAGCTAAAGTGTCACGCCAATTCGATCTCAACAGCTTGTCAATAAGTTGTGCGGTCTGCAGCCATATTCAACTTGTTTCTAGCTATGTTTGCTCTTCAAATATGCAAGCCTAGAAAAAGTATTCGCGCGTGCAGATGCCGTAGAAAACTGCAACACAACGTCTACAGCCATCTCGTGGAGAAGGGGAAACAGAAGTCAGTTCCGCCGCAATGCAAACCTGTTATGCGGTGAAGCATACCAAAAATCAAAAGGTGCCTCTGTCACGAGACACTATGTGCCTCCAAAAAAAGAAACAAAAAAGAACGTGTTCTTTTAGGGGCGAAGCTCCTTAAGGCGGCACCCGTTCGTCCCTCGTAGTCGTCGTCGTCGTAGTAGTAGTAGTAGTAGTAGTCGTAGTCCGTAACAAGTCTTACGCTTTGACCTCCAAGGTGGTGCCGGTGGGAGATTTTTCCTGTGCGTTGTTGAACAATAAAAAATTCGCAGCGTGCGCGTTAACTAAAAGCCGAATTCTTCTGTCTCTCATTCCCCATTAGCAGCCATTGGCATGTTCCAGTAGGAAACGTTAGTAGAAGTAGAAGTGTAAGTGTTAGCTAAAAGCCGACTTCTTCTGTGTCTCATTCCCATTAGCAGCCATTGTTTACCTCCAAGGTAGTGCCTGGTGAGATTTCTCCTGTGCGTGATTAAACAATAAAAATTTTGTTCAAAACGCCGTTGATTGATGAAATAAACCAACGAAAGACGCCAGATGTTTTGTAAAAGCAGAACGAAAGAACGCCAGATGTTTCTAAAGCAAAACGAAAAGACGCCAGCTGCTTAACGAAAGACGCCAGATTTTTCTAAAGCAATAGTTTTCTAAACAATGAAAATTCACAGCGTACATGTAAAATTAAAGTGAGCTGCAAGTCGTCATAACTCATCGAACCTTTAGTATAAACGCGCCCGATCTCACGTCGGTGATGATGTACTGGGAAGAATTCACGGAAGATTCACGGTTTACCGATGAACCTCCGCAGCTTCGCCCACTCATCATCATTCACTCCGTGGATATGCTGTGATTTTTTTTTCGAGGACGGGTTTGGCGGACCCCCTGGGGTCCACGTACCGCCATTTGGAAACCACTGCTAGAGTCCTACAGTATAGGGCTGCGTTATGTTATGAAAAATAAAAAATAAGTATGGAAGCACACGTGGAGCATATAGGAACGATTATCCAGCCTGTTTGCATACGCAGGGTTCTTCAAAAAGCCTGAACAATCGCGGTGAGATACGACTGTTGACGCCACCTTTGGCTTGTCATTTCTTTTGTTATGGGATATGCACGTCCTCTCGACGCTTTGCCCCCCGCTTTACGACGGCGTTGTTATCGCTGTGCATATTTCTGGTGCTCCGATTTCTTCTCGCCGTAAAAGCAGATCAACTATCGCCTCTGTGACCATCATCATTACTCAACCTTATTACAGTTTCTTTCGTGACAGTCAGATCCAAAGAATCCTGATACTAGTAGTGGTTTCCGATTTCACTTCGAATGCGGCCCTTTTCGAGTCTTCAGGAGGATCAGTCGGTCTTCGAGTTTTCTATGACAGATCGATAGTGTGGAACGTCGTAGACTCGCCTCTTGAAACGCCTATAGTGTGTCCGAGTGACAGCTCTAGACGGACGACCGGTCGAATTCGGCTTTACCCCTTTCTTCGAGAACAAAGGAATCGATCGAGACTAGGCAGTGAAGGCGGCATTGGGCACTACTAATACGAGATAGCGGCTCTCCGCTTTCGACCGTAATGACCCATACCACTGGACGAGTGCGCTTGACGGAGCACTATTTTAAGGTATAACGACATGACATTATCTGTTTCGCGTTTTCAATGAAGTCCCGCGGACTTCTGAACCAATAGGAAAGTGCTCCATTGTCATTGTTAGTAAAATATGAACGCTAAAGTATCTGCTTTTTTCCCGCAGCATCACTGCTACCACCATCGCGCACATTGAGTTGGACAGACAGACTGATAATGCGTCGGACAGACTTGATAATCACCCTTTGTAGGATGAAAGGGTCTTGGGACACTGGCCGAGACTGTCCTCAGCACAGAAGTCGTCGTTGCGTTTTTTACGGACAACCGGGCTGAGACTCAGACTTTAAACAGTGTTGTACTCTGCTTTGCTTTTCCCACTTTTTTCGTTGGGCCTCCCTTCCATTCTCTAATTCACCTTACTGCTTTTCGCCGGCGCAGGGTAGCCAGCCGGGCTAAGAACTGGCTAACCTCCCTGTCCTTCCGCCCGTTTCTTCCTCTCCTCCTCCCTGAATTGGCTTGAGCTTTGTTCCTTCACCGAATTACCTTCCCCCATTTGTCAGTAGCTTTCCAGGTAGGCCTCTCAGGCAGGCTTCCCGATAAAAATAGGGAAGCCTATTTCCAGGTAGGCTTCCCGATACATATTGCCATATTGCATTTTGTGCCTTTCTGTGTCCTTTGTTGCTGCGGAATTTTCAACTGACCTTTAATGATGTTAAAAAACATCGCTAGCATGTTAACGGAAGCATCGAAATCAGTTCCTTTTATTTCCGTGAAGAACTTAGGACGCTGTAGAAACATAGTCTCAGAAAAAAAAGCTTCCCTTCCGTTTAGCGCATGCTTACGTGACCACAGCAAGGGCAGCTTTGACCTCCAGTCCTTAAGACAATGACCTCACTCGGGGATTAATGACCACGAAGAAACGGGTCACTCTTCGTGGGTGTAAACAAATGCACCCAATCTCTTTGTCGACGCCCCAGCGAGTACCGGAAATGGAAGCGTCGAAAGAGGGAAGAGGGACTCGTATGGCAAGAGCAAAACAGAGCGAAGTGAACTTTTACGAGAAGAAGTTGCATAGTTCCGCCCTTTTCTCAGGAAACTTGTCTCTCCTTTCTAGCTTTTTGTTTCGTTCGTTCATGCGATTGAGGAAGTTTTACGACCGTGCTATATTGAACTGGTGATTTAATGTCCTCTTGCCTTTCTGTCTCTCACAGAATATGCCAAGGACGCTTAGGCGTACAAAAAGCATTCTCGTTTCGTTCAGCGGAAATTCAAGCTATGTTTAGAACGTCATCGCTGCGTATTGTGAATTTGGGGCTTGGATCCGCATATTGCGTAATGTGTGGATTCTTTCTTAAACAGATTCGGCGGCCCTGCCGTTTTAGTGGCGATAAATCCGTTCTAAAGATCAATGGGGAAGCTCGAAGAGCTGTCATCAATAACTACCCCATAAACTCATACATACATACATGCATACATACATACATACATACATACATACATACATACATGCATGCATACATACATACATACATACATACATACATACATACATACATACATACATACATACATACATACATACATACATACATACATACATACATACATACATACATACATACATACATACCGCGCACACGTTGTAAACGAAATAAACGCACTCTCATGTGTTTGCCTAAGAACATTTTAAAAACAACTATGGCTGTTCATTTGATATCACCGGTATGTCTCGTTGATTACTTTTGCATTGCACACATTTTGTAACCGACATAGTCTAGTAACACTTGAATAAACATAGAACTCTGGAAATCAGTGTGTTTTGTGGCGCCTGTTTGTTCTCGTTGTTTTTCATTATCAGTTTGACGCACCCCCCTTTGATCGACTCATATGCCTTGCTATATCTTTTATTTTAAAATTTTTTTCTGAAACGCTTGACTGCTCGTCAATTTTGCAGGCATCAATACTTGGGGTACCGGCATTTATAATAGAAAATGGCACATATCTTTTTCTCTGTATTCAATTTGGGTATTTATCAACGTCACTAAAAGCCCGCGTAGGATTTAACGGTTCATGACCGAAGAAATCGCCTTGGAACCTGCGACAGTACACTAATACGCATTGCGTGCTAAACGTATGTGTTCTATTGTTCACCTCGTCTGCTCGGGTTATTGTCTTTACACTTATGAGCTGTGTATAGATTGTGTTATCGACCATTGTAGCAACCGAACATTGTGGCCCGAAGGAATTGATGTCCGAGTTCACTATCCGATGTCCGAGTCTATAAGGTGAAGGAATAGAAACTTGACTGACAGTCCAGCGTGTTCCGTTTACGAACATACGCGGTGCTCGATAGTGGGCGTCTCTATAGAGTTGAAAGTCCTCTTTATGTTCAACACTGACAGCCGCCAACGCCATTGTACTGCATCGAGCTCCCGAAAAGACAATAGCCTAAGAAAAATAAACAATAAACCGGTCCAGCAACGCGAGCCGTGAACGAGTACAGGCACCAGTATCGACTGCATTTCTAATCAATTGCTTCTCTTTCTCTTGTTCCCACTCTTTCGTTTGAGTTATCTAGCCATCCGGTGCGTTCTCACCTTTTTCTCATATGCACACGATCCAAATTTACCCAGCCTTACCATACGAAACCAATATGTTTGAGCAAGGAAGTAAAAGGAGAAAGAAATACACTCACTCAAAGAAATCAAAGGCTGCTACTGGACGTTTCTGCAATAGCGAAGCTCAATGCATGCCCCTTGCCTCTTGTCTCGCAATGCTTCGCGAATTCACGAAGTGGACCCAGAGCTCTGCATTTGCCTCTACGCTCGGTTAGGTCTCTCAGTTTGCCGTCTATATTTGGACAGGCCAACTTCCCATCCTCTCCGGTGGACAGTCTCTCTGCAGCTGTCGGAAGCGCGTAACCCTTTACTCTCCATATATACAACAGCTTCCATACGTGCCGCCAGTTCTTTCATCTATATGATCCAGCAGTGTTCTCTGTACTCGCATGTCCCACTATATTTGTTCTCTTGCCCCCCCCCCCCTCCCTACTTCCAAAAGAGTCCTCTACTGCATGCCACGGTTCGCCTTTCTAGTTGGGGAATAAACGACTTGAACGAGGGAATCCTTTATCTCTCCTATCCATTTTTTCCCTGTTTCGGCCGGACGTCATGAACGCTACACTAACAAGTCCTCGCAATGTGCGCGACAAACCAGCGTATAGAAAATCGGAGCTTCCCTGTTGCTACCCGACACTGCCCCACTGCTGCGCAGTCTTTCTCGTTTCCTCAGTGCTTCCGTCCTATGCCAAGATTGATTGCAGAGGCGCAAAACACCTACGCGTTATCGCAGTCAGACTTCCCCCTGCCCCTTTGATGACGTCACATTGCCGTATTCTCAATGTCGTCCAAAGGGTCAGTGGCAAACTGATCCTCCACCTATCTATTTTCGTTAAACCTCTTGTATAAAAAGACGTTCACGTGGATCTCATCGACATTCACTTTTTTACGAACGTGTACACTGTCGATGCAAATAACGCATATCGCATTCCTAAGTTTAAACATGAAATTCAGTGGCTTTGAAAAGGAACAGCCAAAGCTTCGGCTTCATTCGAGGATCGATTAGCTCTGTTGTTGTGAATCATGGGACAATTCCTACAAAAGGGGAATGAGGTGGAGGTTGTTTCTTTAGTTGTTGATGCATAACATTTACATTCTATGCGGGGTACGGTTTCTTAGCTCTGTAGAAATGGGTCGATAGCTTGAACAAAACTAGGCTCTAAAGGAAGTGCGCGCGCACCTCATGACGTTGACAGGTGGTCCGCACTATAGGCTTTCCAAAGTCCCTCTGAATATTTAAAATTTAGCCTGTATGATTGTTCAGCTCTCCCAGAACCTGACCATTCCTGCTTAAATATTGCAATAACATAAAATATACCGACCGTTTCTTTAAACTCTCGATGCATAATCCGGCTATCGACGTGAAGTGGCAAGCGATCAATATTTCTTTTTCTCGGTGTCTCCGTCCTGTTATCAATAAGAGTAAAGCTATTTAGTTCTTCTAAAGCACAACCTGGATATCGCCGGCTCTCGAGAACCTTCAGAATATGGTCAAATAAAAAATGCGCCTACTTGGATTAATATTTAAAAACGTGGGCTACGACAGAATGAGTTGGGATTTTTTTGCTCTACTAACTCTAAAAGCCCTTTTACGCCTGAGCCGTTCTATTGGAATGCATGCGAAGAGCATGAAAATTTCTAACTGCCAGTTTCTTGCATATATGGAAAAAAGAACCATTATCCGCACTCAAAATGTTAAAAGCAGTTTAAAGTTAGGCGCTTAGTTTCTTCTCCCTGTAATTGGCAATGATCATAAAAGTGCGAAAAAAACTAAAGGGACCCTAATGCGAGACTTAGCGGTCTGAGAGTGACACTCGCACTGGTTGGTAAGCTTGCGATGGGCTGTGAGCCATCTTTTTCTCCTCAGTCGGTGTATAACTGTTCTAGAAACTACTTGTGTCCACTTCAACGCTATGCAAGATATGAGTTTACTTAACTGCTTCTTCTAGTTTTTTGTGTGGAACTGCGCAGGTGCAGTCTTCGAGACCCAATTTTCTCCTTTGCTCTCAACGATAACATTTGTCCATTTTTGATAACTGCCGTATGCAGATGCCTTACTTTTTTGTATTTCGTGCGAAATTGAGTAGGGTACATGTACATATGCGTATTTATAATTTGTCCGCGCGCTGAATGCCTTAGCCCGAATCTATGTGGATATTACCACTTTCTGCTCAGGCCTTCTTCCGTTTTTATCTGCATAAAAATTGAACCGTTAAAAATTAATAAAAGTAATACTTAGGTGCCATTGCACAAGGACAACACAACTAACACAGTAACAAAACAGCATCTAGAAGCAGAGCGAGGCTGTGCGATTCATATTGTCTGAAATGTAGTCCGTTTGGTCTAATATGGAAGAAGGCATTTCAACTAGGTTAGTGTACGGATCTTATATAATCAGCAGACTTGGTTATCCTTTCGAGCTAATACCCTGAAATTTCATGGTTATAGCTGATAGTGTACGAAAGGTTGACACCCCATTAAAAAACCGGTGGCACTGTTCAAGTGGGCGAAGGACAGCCACTCAGTGTAATAGAAACGAAGTTTCGAGGGACCAAGATTTGAGTCAGTAAGTAGGGATTCTTTGTTACCGATAGGCGTGCGTGCAAGCCTAATCGCAAGAACCAAGGAAACAGGAAGTAAACGTAAATCATGGCGTAAACATGAACATATGTTTATTGTCGGACATGACGAAAGAGCAGTGAGTTTGGCAAGCTGGCATATACGGACAAATAATGAAGTGACCGTGAGACGTAAGAGTGACCCGGAAACGTCGTTCGAAGGAGACATAGATGTTTTTTTTTAGACTGGAAAGTTATCGACAGTTCTCTTTATGTGAGCACTGCGAGCAGTAAAATGCCCTTAATGGATGCTGGGCCCTGCGGAGGTGGGGGACGAGTCGATCTGATACACACTTTCAGCAGTTTCTTGCGGCACACAGCCACACAAAGGAGAACGTGGTTGCGAATATCGGTATAGTTGTCATTCTGAGCTCACGTTTCCGAACGTGGTGCATTCAGATTGCGGTCTTGGAGGCTGCATGAATAGACGAAAGTGGTCGAAGAAGGTGGAGCAACGACTTTCCGAGTCTTCCGTGTTCTTTGTCGATTCGTGGGCGGAAATACACCGTCGTTCGCATTTCGCCCCAGTTTCCCTTAGCATCGGGATATTTCCGCTCGATTATCGGACGAAGTCGACTTCGACTGTGTCCTGTCGTTCACCGCGATCTGTGCACGAGACAGAAGGACAGCCCACAACGTCCCAAGGTAGCACACGTCAGGATGAACATACATACACACAAGCAGAGGCGTGCCTGCGTCTGCATGTCTGTGTACTCGTGTGTACATGCGTGTATGTGCGAACGTAAGACTCTGTGCTTTTGTCCAGGTCAAAACTGACCGTGGCGCTTTGGGAAAAGAGGTTACTAGTTAGCCTTCCGATACTCTTCCAACTCTTCGCGCAAATAAGAAAGGCGATAGTCTGGGTCTCTTCCAGCCTACCGACTTTTTTTATTTGATGCTTCGTCTTAATATCTTGCACATGACTTATCTTACGTATGGAAATTGTTTAACAGCACTGTCAACGGGAATGAAGTAGACGTAGTCACTGTAAAAAAGCGTAGAAAGAACGGACAGGAAACTGTACTAGTTTAACAACAAAGAAAACGCGATGTTGCCTATCTTTAGCGATGGAAATTAAATGAGGATTAAATGAGATCGTTGCATGCTCCTTATCATCGCAGTCAACGACATGTTTATATGTTTTAGCTAATGGGCTCAACCATGA
Organism: Rhipicephalus sanguineus; assembly: GCF_013339695.2. Taxonomy (NCBI): domain Eukaryota; kingdom Metazoa; phylum Arthropoda; class Arachnida; order Ixodida; family Ixodidae; genus Rhipicephalus; species Rhipicephalus sanguineus. Next base: position 20,082,341 of record NC_051179.1, read on the forward strand.
TAGAAAAGAAATTGCTACGACCACTGGTATAAGTTCAAACCTCTTTCCGTTGGAGGATTCACAAGACTCGTCTGCCTCATAATTATCGAACTAAAGAATGCACAGAGGAAATCTTCATTATTTCTTGAACATACCTAGACTCCCACGAGTTCTATTTGTTACATACTAACGTTATCATGTATTCCCTTTCTGTCTCTTCCGCAGCTCCGGCAGATTACAGTGTTCGCGGACAACGTAAGGACAGAACACGACGGCACCCCATCACGAGCCGCCTTGAACAACAGCCGCTCCGACGAAGCCCTCTGCACAGCGCCGCTCAGGGAAACGCCAAACTTGAGTGATGTGGACCGGTGTCATCACCTTGGCGCAGACTTCCAGAAACGAAGTCCGAGGCCTTCGCCCACGAGCCCGAAATCCAACGGCACCGCTTTCGCCGACGACAACGACCGCGAATCCATCGTCAAGCACAACGGAAATCACCACGTGATCAAGAAGAAGAAGGAGTCGAATAAGCACAATGACCATCCGCATGATATGGGCGACAATGGAGCTGCGCTAAACAACGGGCACGTCGGGGAGTACGGCCACTACAAGAGTAACCGGCGGAAAAGTTCCGAGAGTCACCACCAGGGGCGGCGCATGCACCGGTGCAACAGCGATTGTTCCCACTGCTTCCCGTTGCACCTGCACCACCACCACAGTCAGCAGCACAAGCGCGAGGTGCGAACGGCCAAGGCACTACTGTCCATCGTGCTCTTCTTCATGATCTGCTGGTTCCCGCTGTACACGCTCAACTGCGTCAAGGCTTTCTGCGTCGGCTGCGACGCGCCGCACTGGGTCTTCGACGCGCTCATCATCCTGTCGCACGCCAACTCGGCGCTCAACCCGTTCCTCTACGCGTACCGCATGAGCGACTTCCGCAACGCCTTCAAGCGGCTCCTCAGGTGCAAGTCGCCCGCGCCTCTCTTTGAGGTGCTTCTGTTTTATCGTAACGCCGCTGTGAATGCGCCCGTTCACAGAGCTTCTGGACCTGAACCCTGCGAGCGACTTACGGTCGGAGAAGCTTCGACGCCAGTGCTGTAAAAAGGCTAAACTTTAAGATCGATTCTGGAATGAAGAAAGGTTCTGTTAAGCCGAATTTCTCGCAAGAAGGTTTCATGCCTTCGCCTTGCATTCCTAAGAGAGAGTGCTTTACAGGCTGTGCGCCAACACCACCCCAGCCACAAGGCGAGAGACGTTAAAGTGAAGCCATTGGCTGATCTCAATCGTCAGGCTACACACACCTGTTGCTACAACCCACCACAACTACCACCGAGCGGGCAATCCTGCGGATATCACATTGAAGTGAGAGTTCATTGGCTAAGCGAGGCAGAAACGGATGTAAGGAAATAGAAATATGCACATGACATCAGAGTTGTTTATGAGTAGCTGGCAAGAAGGCGTGACCATCACGAAAGGGAGGCTGAACTTCAGAAGTTATTTCTGGTATTGTCGCTATAGAGAGAGCCGTTCTAGCCACCATACTTGTAGAAAATGTGTATACATCACCGAAACGTGACAGACCAATCGAGTGTGCGGTAGCTCGCAGTGTTCAAGTGACTGGAAGCCAGCGGCTTGCGTAAGGCTGCCAACGTGCTGCATTTTACAGAGGTGCTTTCTAGTTCACCCGTGGAGAATGGTCAACAACTTGTCTTTGTGCCACGAAATCTTGAATATCCTCAAGACTCACTAGTTTTATGAGCCTCTTAGTCTGCTCGTCAGCGCCCGTCTGTGTAGTCAGTGCACTAGTTCAACAAACAAAGAGCCCTGCATCCAAGGAACTTCACCAAGTACAGTGGGCAGCGCAATAGGTCGGGACACGAAGAAAGGCAAGACAAACGAGCGCAGTTTGTCTTGCCTTTCTTCGTGTCCCGTCATATTGCGCAGTTTCGACCAGAATGAACTCGTACCAACTCGGCCAACTCTCCACACAGTGGGCAGCTCTGACAATGTTAATGTTTGTTCCCGTTGTGCTTCTGGATGTCGGAAACTATACCACGGCCAGGCCATGGTATAGTTTGTCATTCTTCGTTTTATTATACGTGTCTGTACAAGTGCACCCGCTTGTGGAAGAGACGCTCTACTTAAATCGACCATTGTATTCAACATGTGTGTGGTCGCAGTGACAGGTACACCTGTGAGCAAACGCATACCGACCACGGGAGTGCGTGCCGAAGTTGCCATCTGCGCCGTCTAGTGACGACTCGTCTGCTATCGAGAGCATTGCGCTGGCCGCGCATTCACCAGACCAATGCTCTCGACAACAGACAGCTCGCCAGCAGACGGTGATTTCGGCACGCGCTTCTGTGGTCCGTACACTTTTGCTCACGGGTGTACCAAGCTATATATCAGTATTTTCCAAAAGTTCCCCGAACCTGTAGCGTCAAATAGTTGAGTACTCCCTCAAATGTCGTTGCTTCAATACCCAGACATTGCGCAGCAAATATTTAAACAATTTTTCTAATTTTGGGAGCGTGAAATGTGCCAATGAAACTCTGTACATATATGAATTGACTGAGTAGAATGGCTTGCAAGCCTTTCACGTCCATTAATTGATTCATGTCCATTAATTGATTTATTTAAAAGCCCGCTAAATGAAACGGTTAAGAATTGTCGTTCCGCTTCTCCCGTTTCTTGATTCTTCGTAAAAATTTATTTGTTGGTTAATCAGTGCAGCCGAAGCCCGCAAACAAACTGAAAGTTTTCTTTATTCAGAAGCAACTGACATGCAGCTGACAAGCAGTGCTATTGAGTACTGCTTTTGTACAGACACTGGAGTGATAGAAAGAAAGAAAGAAAGAAAGAAAGAAAGAAAGAAAGAAAGAAAGAAAGAAAGAAAGAAAGAAAGAAAGAAAGAAAGAAAGAAAGAAGGAAAGAAAGAAGGAAAGAAAGAAAGGAAAATAAATAAATAAATATTAAAGCAGGAAAACTCTATCCTCTCAGCAGCTGATTTAAAGAAAGGGAAATGTTTTTTTGTATCTTGTTGATTTCAACGAAGTCCTAAGCCGATAACTGCTCATATTATACGGATCGTGACAAAATTTCAAGCACGTACCCGGCTGAAGATAAGGAAGCGTTCGCCGATGGTCCAGGTCCGTAACCTTTGCGCCTCCTTTCCTGTGCTTGTTTGCCGTGATATCTGTTTGGAAGCATTACTGCTTGCTGTAAAATCATTCATTCACACCTTTGATCCGCTACGCTACGGTGGCGTCCACCGCGCATCAACCGTCAGTCATGCCACACAAAGAAATTACACCATAGCCTGTCATTACGTGCTCATACGTTTCCATCCACGCCATAACAGCAGGGATGTATTTTATTAAGAAATGCGGGCTTAACCTGTCAAACACACGACAGCTCTACTTTGATCTCCCATCACGTGCACCTACCCACATTCTATCGCCAATTATACGGGTATCATATCGTTAACGTGTGATGTACATTTTTGTCGACCTTCGTAACTTCAGTGTGATACAGTGTGCCCCATTACCTCTTGTCAGGAAACTTTGTTACTTGTGTTGTTGCTCTATTCGAGATATCACTGAATCACATGAAAAAAGAGAAGCACTATTGCATATTCTCACGCTTCGTATTTCGTGTGACCACTGTAGTGTCTGCATCACACTGATATGTGTTTCGATTAAAGCGTGCGCCCAACTGCTGTCCTGAGTCTTGCTTCTTCACTCTCGCACAGACCGAGGATGGAGGCTTACATCAAGGTCTGTATGTCATTCAGTTTGAAGAGAATAGGCAGATTTCAGGCCCTTAGCCAGGAATATTTTTCGGAGGTGGCGAGGGGGAGGTGCACTTGCTGAAAACCTTGACTATTTGAGAAAAAGACCCATTTTCATTACTTGTTTTTGGTAAAAACACCTACTTCACCAAAATTTCGGGAGGTAGTGGGGGGGGGGGGGGCGGTCCCCTAGGGCCTCCCCCCCCCCCCGGCTACGGGCCTGGCAGACTTAGAATATGGTGCCAAAAGCTTCGCCTTAACGTTTGTCGCCACTCCGCATGCGTCATACGCTAACCTCTTGGGTACGCACGTTATATTTCGAGATTAGCGTTGCGTACCCAGACTATAATTTTAAGCACAAACTGTGGTGCGCCTAAACAACATTAGAGTGCGTGCAGCAATCCGAACGACTCATTCGTGCTGTATTAAAGCTTGTCGCCAGGCGTCGCGACTTGCCAGTTTTAGTGAATCTCAAACGGAATTTAGAATACGAAACATATTCAAATAGCGAAAACAATGCTCGATTCCATCACTATAATTGACAGCCTTTCCACTTTAAGCAGTGTCCTGTGACGAGTCCTGAACGGTTGTCGGTCCCTTTAAGACGATCAGCCACGTCGACCGAGTTATCCCCTCCAATATTTCCCCAAAAACAGCAGTACTTACGTCTCTCAACAGCCGTTTGATTTATCTTGTGCTTACAATACGCAATTAAAGTCCCCTAACAATATGCGTTGCTTTCAGCAATCGCAATGCTGTCTCCGATCTAAATATTCACGTCTGTCTTCAGCATCAGTAGGAGCGTACACACAAATAACGCGCCAATCCAGCGATGCTAACTAGGGGTGGACGAATATTCGAAAGTTTCGAATATTCGTCGAATATTACATTCGAAATAATCGTATTCGATTCGAAAATCGTGTATTCGAAAGGTTTCGAATATTCGATAACTTCGAATATTCGAAAAATTCGAATATGCGATTCGATTATCATGCACAAAATAACTCGTCTTCCACATTTCTGATGCGTTCGTATAGCTAAAAACGTTGCCGAGACGAGCGATAAACATCGTAAGTACACGGAGGCACGATATCTGCCTGCGACGAGCGCCCCAATACGTATGATTTATTGCTGGTGCCCCTCCGACGTGCAGCGCTGTTGGCGATCATGTAACCATACATTTTCAATAATATGCGGCCGTAAAGTGCCGCACTACCACTCGTTCACTATGCGGGACCACTTCTGAAGATAGACAGTGACCCGGCATGTGACTGGTGGCGGACTGTAGGCACTAAAGTCCCTAGATTTTTCGCTTTTACTTAAGTACCGACAACTGCCTCCTTTCACGGCCCTCTCTCACGCGCAGCTGGCGTCCGACGCCATTTTCTTCCTAACTTGGAAGATTTACAAAGCCATGCGCGTCTAAGTACATTAGCCACGCACCTTTCAGCGGACAATATGCTACCGCGACGCGCCTTTCTCCTCCCGTCAACCCCCTGTCATTAGTGAATGGGGGACGCGTTTCACCAGGTGCTGGAAAAGAGTTAGGAAGAACATGGCTGCCGAAAACGAGCGTTAGCCAATGAGATTCGTCGCCGGCGCTTCAATGGTTGTCGGTACTTAAGAAAGAACAGGGAAAAATCTAGGGACTTTAGTAGGCACCTTCGGATACCCCAGTCTGGCAAAGCTTTGCCCCATGTAACTCCCTATTGGCCTCGAGATCTTGGAGTGGCGCCCTCTCGCGTATGACGTCGGAGCGGGGACGCCGCTCTCCACCGCGCTGCAGCAGCCGCTGCTCCTGTATGCGGACCGTCTGCTTCAGGCGGAAACTTTGTCGAACGAACAGCCTCGCGACGGTCAACTAACGCCTGCAACGAACGTTTTCGAGCATAATCTTGAACTTGTTTTAGTTGCGGCCCAATCGATAGGGCCAAGATATCCCCGGATGGCCGACGAGTGCGCCGATGCCACCGACCGCATTGCTGGTGAAAGTGAAACTATGTGTGAGTGTTCTCGCTCGTTATCTTGTTTCCGCCGTACGATACTTATTAGTTTGGGTGTTTCTTTCGATATTTAAGTAAGCGTGCCGTTCTCCAGCATCTACAAGTATGTAGATAAAGCTTGTGAAAGGTCGTGGTGTCTCGTCGAGGGCGAGGCGGTGTACGACGCAGCCACGTTGTTGAATGCGCGGTCGAGGCCGTCAACGGAGATCGCGTCACCGTCGCAGCTCTCGTCCTGCAAACGAGTGCGCAAGTGCCGCCTTGTTGCACACACCCCTGCTGATGCCCATGATCGCAGTTTGTCTCGTAATGCTGGTTCGGTGACAACGAAATTACGTCGTAGTTCATATTAACACCGCGCAGGGCCGTCGCATGGGTATTAGAATATAACAAATAGTTAATCGCTGATTATACCACGCACAGGGCCACAGAGATTAACGTGGCAAAGGCAAGCTGGGTCGAGTTTCACGCCACGCGGCCTAACGAAAAGCTTAAAGAGCTTCGCTTTTAAATAAGTGTGTCCACTGCCTCAGGTGAAAGCTTTTAGAGAATGTACACTAAACAGCGGCAACGAGTTTCGCTTATGAATTTATGATAAGCAGTCGGCTAGGCGCGCGCTTGCCTTCACAAGTAAAATACGTATGTGCACCATCCAAATGCAGCCGTAGTCTCAGATATCCTGCGCCGCTCAGCTGAGCTCACGAGGCGCGCTTTTCTGCGAGGCGATTGGGAGGCTGCGTCGTCGGCTCCTTGTCTAGGGGTCTTCGCGGCAGGTTGTGGGACGGCACAGCACCTGGTGTAAGTCGCCTTTTAAGTATTGACGAGGCGCTTAAACGCGGTCACGACCTTACCTAAGAGTGGCGCGTACGGTGGGTAGCAGAAGTCACTGTCCGCGAAGTGCTTGCTGCACACTGTCGATGAAGGCGTGGGGCGCTTTCCCATACTGAGCTTGACTATCCACATCTTCTTCAGCTTTGGGTCCTTAGAATAGTTGTGAAAGCTAACGCCTTTTTCACGAGAGGACCAAGCACACTGAGGCACAGAGCAGTACTTCACCATTGCGCAGCACTCGCCGCGGAAAAAAAAAAGCGACCGCAGTTCTAAGAAACAAAGAGCTGTAGTTCTAAATGAACGTTAAAAGCAGACCCACGGTTGTTCGAACAGCGTCAGTAGCCACCATACGCAAGATAATCAATTGAACTGCTTTCTGTTGAGATTTACCACAACGGTGGTTTCAACACGGCGCTGGACCTACGTAGCAGACGAAAGCGCGCGAATCCCCGCTCTGACGTCATACAGGCGCCGTTCGTAGCGCCGCCATCGGTCGCACACCAGGCCAATACCAGCCACTTCTGTTCCAAGCGAGCGTGCCTTTTCAGTGGCCGGGGGGGGGGGGGGGGGGGTTGTCTCTGTTAGAAGCAGGGTGTCGGAACAAAATGTTTTTCGTTTCGTAACGGTTCGTAACGGTTTTTTTTTTCTTTGTATAAAAAAAGTATGAAAAAGGTAAAGCAATCATTAAAAAATAACATTGGATTTGTGATGTAGTTGCTTGCCCTCCTCTTAAGAAAGTGGGACAAGGGTAAAACACGTTCTTCAGAGGAGCGGAAGTAACTGTACCACGTATTCCTACCAACTAGCACAAACCAGTATTCATTTCAAAGTCATAGTATTTATTTTCTCACAAGAAAAATACGAATTTTTTTAGTTGGCTTAATTCTTTGTGTCAAGGGAGTGAGCACGATCTCAGAAGCAGCACGTCATTGAGTGTATTCTGTGATGTGCGAGACCGCTGTTCTGATAAAAAGATCGCCAGGCCTGGCAGTACGATTCCATTCCTGTAATTGCTCAACGTAGGAAAGGCATCTTGATAGTTTTATCGAGTTAAGAATGAACGCCCCATAAAGCTGATGTCATCAAATGCATTAAGAACTGCAAAAGTACGCAAAACACGTTGCCAAGGTCGAGGAGTAGTAGCTTGGTGACATATCTCGTGCAGTACAACTAATTCCCATAGGGGCAGTTCTCCCGCTACCGATAGTATTTGCGTGGTCAACATGTTTGAACGAATGGTGGTGTTTTAATATCGTTTAAGCTTAAATCTGTTAATGCTAAAATGACGACATAGCGTATTTTTATGCTGAGAAAAGCGCCTTTGCATCGAATACGGAACACTGGGCCGCACTGCCCGTCAGCACTCACGTTTGTCAAGCGCGCCTCGCAAGCATGGATGGGGTGAGGAAAACTTTCTGTGTTCGCCTGTGCGCAGGTATGCAATGTCTTCCTTGTCGCAAAGGTTATTTACGTGTGTTCAGGTACTAAACTGCTCGTGAGATAAAGATCAGGCTGTGCATAGAGTATTCGCCACTTTCGGGTGGGGGTATCAATGGGAACCAACGCGCAGGGGTAATTTGTTTCTCCCTTCGGTATCTGCTGGGATAATGCATTTGTTTGTACACTAACTTATGCCTCCGTTTGTAGTAGGCGCGTTGCTTATAAATGTACCGTGCTTGTAATCAGCTAAGCCATTTTAAAAATACTGCTTTAGTGTTAACTTGCGAGGCTCTGACTTACTAACGTTTGAAGCTTGAAAAACAGCACGTAGACGAAAACGTCCTCTATTTTCGGAAAAAGACGTAATTCCATTCCCATTCCATTCTTCCGAGCGTTGTCCCCATTCCATTGCGGGGTCGCGAAAATGTTGAAGATTCCGGAGTCATTCCAATTCCGGAGTGGTAACTCCGCAACACTGGTGGGAAGCATTAAACCACACACTCTTTGCGCTATTAGCATTGTGTGATGACTGGTTGTTATTTTACTCTTCTGCCACGCTATATTACATATGTTAACGCGATTCCTTGCCCGACATGACGCCTGTGTAGAGTATTTTTGCGATGGAGTTATAAGCACCAGCGTGACACATGTGGTGGAAGACCCGAGTGCCACGCAGAGGGCGTGGATCCTAGAAATTTGTTTTTCATTTAATTTTTTCTTATACCACGCGATAGCGGTCACGTACACCGGCAGCTGCGGACAACTATGGAGCCAAAATCGGCTGTTGTGATCTCATAACAGCTTTTGCTGTAACAAACTTCAGCGCCGGCAATGCCCTCTCCATTTTGGCCTGCTTGACAGGCACGCAAAAGTCCACTTGCGTTAATATGAACATCTCTGGTTGCCACTGTTCTCGTTTTTCGCACAATTTCAACATATCTTTGCTTCGGATTTCCTGTCTGAGGTACGCGCTAATACTATACCCTGAGATATACTCACACTGCATGAGCTCAATTGTTCCGGACTGCGAAGTTTTCTCGTGAACCGAAAAACGATTGAAAAAATTTCGGTTTCACTCCGGAACGAAATAATAAATAACGTTTCGGTTACGTTTTCGTTCCGGTCAAAAATATCGTTTTTTTCGTTTTTCGTTTTTCGTTTTCGGTTTTCGCTCCGTTCCGACACTCTGGTTAGAAGGGAGCGCCTGCTGCCTGATCATGTGGAGCAACTCATATTTCTTCATGATAACATTTAGTCATTACTTTCATTGTGTCGTGATATCTGCTTGTGTTGCGATGTGCATTGTGCTAGTCTGGGCATTGTGTTCTGGAGATAGCAGTGTATGTTGTGTTGCCAGTCAGGCTGTTAATGTTTTTCTTTTTTTCAAACAGCTGCATGTTAAATAAAATATTGTTACTGTGGAGGCATTTTTCCTTTGATATTCGATATTCGAAGGTGGATATTCGTATTTGATTCGTATTCGAAAAATTTGATATTCGCACACCCTTAATGCTAACAAAATCACACGCCACGATCCGGCCGGTTCTTACAGGTTCTTACTACCTAACGTCGCGTGCTTGCTTTACAAACAGCAGGTACCCAGCCGATGTGCCGAATGCATGACTAGCCGGTGCATGACACCGAGCTAGAAACTGTCGCACCATGCTCTCGGCCTCCGCTTCACCATCAACCTTTGTTTCTTGCACCGCTACTAAATCTAGTTCGTGCTCACCTACTAATCGGTGCAACTGATTATGTTTTCTTTTTTGCAGCGAGCCCTACGACGTTTATAGCAGCGACGCGAAGCGTCTTATTGAGGTTTACGGTTGAATAAAAAGGGGACGGTATGAGCAAGGCGCTTACCTTACAAAACACAATGTGCTCAAGGCAGCGTCCTTCTGAGCGATACATCCCGATGGCGCTTGCGGCGCATCGGCAACGCTCCGGTCGGCCGGGCTGTTTGGCCGTGGTCGATCAAGAAGCCTTCACGTCGCTGCTGTCTTCGGCGGTGGTTCGCCGCCAGCAATGACTTCGTTATTATCGTCCGTGCGCTACTGACTTCGTGAGACCACTTCACGATCGTACTGGTAGACACGGTCCTCGATAAGTGCATAGGTAATGTGTCTTAGGAGCACGTCGATGCCTTTTTTGAGACTGCATTGTCCATTGCCTCTGTAGTCGCGGGAATGGCCGAAGCGTTACCCTCACTGGGAGGACTTTCACCTGCGTACCCCTTGCTTACGTCATTCTGACCATCTTCCGGAAGCGAATTTAGCTTTGTCATCGCCGAGAGGTTGTTGCCTGTCCCCTTGGCTGTTTCCTCCGCGTCGGCCTCGTGCATAATGTGTTCTGCGACGTCGTCATCATTAGCAGGCGTGATCACGGCGGCGTAAGTTGCAAGTGAATTAGTGCACTGCGCCTCATTGTGGCCGAACCGGCGACGCGGGTTGCACCGTGGCACTTGGCAGTCTCGGTGGATGTATGTACTCTCGCACCGTACGCACAGCTATAGAGGCGCTCTACCAGGCAAAACGACCAAGACTATCGCACCAGCAATCTTGAACTGATGCGGAATATCGTCAATTTTGACGCGGCTCTACAGCTTTATCGCCATCGTCCGTGTTGCTGACGCTTGCTCGGTGACGCCGTACGCTCGCCATGACTCCCACGTGACTTTGGTCACCCTCCCATAATGCAGAAATGCCACGCGCTCATCTTCGTCAGTGACGCCTTGCATCAGAAAATGAATTTGAGTGCGTATATTCTGGTTGTCTGGGGTGATGGGTAGACAAGGATCGTCTTTCACGTCCATAGCAGCCACTGGCTTACTCGATACTTCGGAATTTTTCAGCGTAACTTCCCACACATGGCTCATCTGGTAGTACTTCCCAAAGCAACAACGTCGGAGAACGCATCAAGTTTGGCCAGCGCATCCATGTAGTCTTCGATTCGAAACAGAGCCTCGCGAGTTACCGCCCATGAGCATGTTGAATACGATAATTCCTGTCGGCAAAGAACGTAATATGACCTGGTAATCTTTGTCCTTAGCGGAATAAAACCTGCTTCCAGGGACCGCCTGGGCCGCTATCGTCGCTCCGATGGAGCAAGCCATCTCGCTTTTGATACGCTCGAATTCAGTAAATGACAGTATTGTACACTGTTTGATATTTTGTACCTGACATGTCAAAAACAGGCGATAAAGAGAGGAAGCAAACAACGGTAGTCTAGTCGGTAAAAAGCACGCCTTGTAAGTGTGGGGCCCTAGGTTCGAAAGCCTGCACACAAAACAAAGTTTATTGAACCAACGCACACAAGCGCTAGAAGCTCTTATACACTAAACACTTATAAATTGAGTCAATATAACCGGGGTCTACCAACAGTCTTATACTGGTCATGAAACCCGCGTAACGCTGTGGGAGAGCTTCATACAGCGCCCGCAGTCGCCGCGCCGCAGCGTTGCGCAGCTGGGAGACGCTATTACCATTCTAGACGCTGTGTTGTTGCCTCCATTATTGGTGCCGCACGTGCTTGTATTTCTTTCCCCTCATCGTGTCTCTCGGTGTGGTGACATTGATGTTTTGGTAGCCTCCACAAGAACATTCGGTTTATTATCTTAAGATGAAAGATGCTGGTATAAAGGATATGAAGCGGGCTTAAACTATTTTCGCTTTACATGCTTATCTTAAGTTTGGCCCAAACAATATTTAGACGCACTGACAAAACTACCAATTTAACCAGAACCTTCACGCAGGCTTTTCACAATACGATATACTTGCAGTTAACGCAACAATGGGCTCCATGGACAGTTGGCTTGTGGAATGCTCGTATAGACGGTTTCACTGTTTACTAACACAGGCCCTGGACCGCTTCCGGTTTCCTGCGCTGGCGTAGGCTAGCAGGATTGGCGGGGAACAAAAGCCTTGGCGAGTAGCCCGTAGAGTTTCAACACTTTCCTCCCTATGTCTAGCAAAATATTTGAATTAAATATTCTTCTAAGCTACGCACAACACTAAAAGATTTAGTCTTTAACTATAAGCGCCTTTCTTTTATGTGAAAATGGAAAAACAGTATTCCCTTACTCTGACAAATCTTAAAAAAACGCTTTACGCTTCGGTGTTGCAGAATAATAAATGAGGTGACCGGAAGTTTCTTGGGGTACACCACGTGCCCCTGCTATCGCAATCTTGAAACCGTCTATAGAAGGTGCGCGTACACCCGTCTTTTTCCTGGCCTTTTACAAAATGTGCCGGGACAGCTGAATGCTGTCCCATAACAGAGTACATCGTACTCTAAACAGTTCAACATTTGTTCTGAAAACAAACCTTCGCTTCAATATGCCACGTGGGAGTGCCCGGAACGGTCTCCAGATATTACGAGCCCATATACTACGGCACAACTCCTCATGCTAAATAAGCAATCGGAGGCATTGCTTGCGGACGAGTGAAAGGAGAACCAGTTGGCTCTCCTCGACCAAGCCCAGCAAGCCGCTCGCGCCATTGGAACCCTGGAATGAAGGCCCAACCACGATCGCCTGACAATTTTTTTTAGAGCGCAGCTCTTAGGCGTCCGTTCCTGCGTTGAGCGGCATCGCCGTTGTTGGCTGGCGTCGGCGCAACCGATAGAGCCAATGAGGACGAAAAGAAAGTGAACGTCGAGTCTATCGATATCACGAGCCACTGGCCTCTAGCCTCACTTTCTTCCTCCGTCACGGGCACTGGCCCCTCGGTCGGAGCTTGTGCGCATGCAGGGCTGGCACGTGCACTGCGGCTGGCTTCACTTGTCGTAATGGGGCTGTCGGAGTTTCGCTTGGTTCACGACGCCTGCAATGCACAGAGTGGTGTGCGTAGCACTCGAGCGCTGGCGCAGTTTCTGTGGCAATATGTAACGATTGTTACACTGCTATAACTGCGGATAGTCAAAACTTCAAACAGAGTTGGCGTTGCCTCAACACGAAGCTGCGCTCAGAATCCGCATTAGGTAGTATCGTAATCGTCGGTGAAATGTCAAAATAAAGTTTCCTCCTCCTCGTCCTCCTTAATTTGTAGCGGAGCGCTGTCGTAAGATTAATATTCCTGCTCGTATTCGGGACGGCTCACTCCTCTCGATTGCTGCTCTGAAACGGCCGCTCGAATCGAGCGGCCGTGGTACTACATAGCACTTTAATAGTGTACCCTATTTCAACAGAGGTTTATCGTTACAGGAGCACTGTCGCAGTATTAATGAAATTGGCATGCCGTTTTTCTTTCCCTGTGACGGTTACTGCCAGGATTTCAATATGTGCAGCGTGTCTGCGTAATTGTTTTAACAGTCTAACAGAAGTGCTGTCTCTAGACTCATAAATATGCTTCCGACAGACACTAGACTGCAACTTTTAACATCCTCCTTTTATGTACATCAAGTTCAGTTCAAAAATGCTCCGTGGTGGTTTAGCCATACCATATTGCCTTACGCAGGTATTTCAGTACGAAATATCCGAGATGGTGGAATATTCGTTTTAAGCAAATAAAAATTAAACTGGAGTTAATAATTTCACACAGTCCCTTATGCACTTGCCTAAGACGACTGGAAGGCGAAATCCACCTTCTTTTTATTCTCAGTCGATTGTACTGATCCCGCCGGAAAGTTCTCCGCACCCAACGTGGTTGTGCAGTGCGTCTGTGATCGGGCTCACCTTTGACGAAGCGAAGGTGTCACGTGATGGCGTCATCATGTGCCGTCACGTAATGTTGCGTCATAGTGATGTCATGTTGGCACAAGTTTTGGTGACCTGTGACGTCATGATGATGCTATAGAGTGACGTCATCGCATGATTTTTCTTTTGCATCACTCGCGTTGACGCCGCTGAAGCCGACGGTCACTTTTCGCGTTTGTAGAAGCATGAAAGGCTTTTACCCTAATATAAGGAAACCAGTCATCGATCGGGCTCCTACATAGAACAAGGCTTTTATTTCTTCGTACTTTCATCTGAGCAGCGAGAGCTGCGAGATGAAGCCCCCCTCTCTGTGCCCTTGAACAAGCTGGTAACGAAAGGCGCCGACAACCCAACATTCCGGTTCGCACCTCTGATTTCTGCTGAAGGAAGGAAGTGCTTCAAAAACGTGCAGTTATAAGAGAGCGCTCTACAGATGTATTACAGCAAGAGAAAAGGATCTGGTTAAGCAGCTTTCCGCAGCACAATGACAACGAGTGTGGTAAGAATGTAAGGGAAAAAATAATCAGGAAGTGAGCGTATTTTATATCTAGAAAGAAAGAAAAAAAAAACACAACAGGCATATATTATATCCTATAATCATAATTTACATCTATGTACACACAGAACATAATTCACACGCTACAAACGGGATCACTGAAGCGCTAGAAAAATAGAGGTATCGACACTAGGTTCACGAAATTCACGAAGGTACGTGACATCGAACCACAACCAGTTAATTTTATAGCTTGGTACGCAAGGCTTAATAAGACAGCACAGCTAGTAGTGCAATTCGAGAGACAAAAAGTTCTGAACGTGATGTCGGCAGTGATAGGCTACACCCACACGACGGACAAAGAACACAAATCAAGAAACAAGCAGTTTGTTCTACGACCAAAAGTTTAAAAAACTGGCCAAATCGGGCGCGTCACTTAAGATTTCGAGGAGATTCACTAGAGCGACATCCTTGCAACAGCGAACGGAGGCTTTGGCAAACAAAAACTACCAGTCGAATCGGAAAGTTAACTATCTGCTCACATCCGACTTATGGCGGTATTCAGTTTCTTTTTAACGGAAAGGAAACGGTTACTACACTTTCTAGCCAAGCCAGACGTCGAAATCTGGTCAGACTAGAAAGCCAGCCTTTTCTCTAACTTGCGACGCCGCCTGCCGAACATCGACGTAGACTGCGCGCGTTAATATAAAAGATGGCGCGTAGTTCAAGCTCATTGCTCTGGCTGCAGCTTGTACACGGGTGGCAACCGCCTCCTAGTTTTCATTTGTAGAAGCGGAGTCTGCAATAGGGACAGTGGTGACGTCAGAGGTGGAAGGGAGTATCTAACCCCCTGAAATCTTAAGCTCCACCCCTCTGCCGCCCACGGCACCCCCTGGAACGCCAGAGAGCTGACCTCCACAGTTAGCTCCTTCAGGGATACCTTGCCCCCTTCAGGGACCTTTGTCATATTAGCAGCTACCCCCCTTCCCCCATTAGCAATATCCACTAGACTAGCAGATAAAACAGCTATGGGGGAGGGGGTGTTTAAACTCACCAAAAAAGTACAAAGTACATTGACACAGCTGCCTTGAAAGCATTGCTCAATATCTGGAGGTGTCATAGATCGCAGATTTTATAAGTATACTGTCCGTCCAAAATCGCTAGTATGTGAGGTATCACGAAATTAAAATCGAAACATTGGTCGGTACCATCGCACACCCTTGGCAGTGGCTGTTGCATGACAGGAACAGCGCCGCTTGTAAGAACCGCGCTATTTCGCTCCAGTGCTAAGCAGTGTGCAAACTCACACGACGTTTGCGTGTTATCCGTTCAGTATTGGATCTTGAGACGTGGCTTTAAAGGCACGTACGCTGAAAAACGAGACAGAAAAGGTCAACGCTAAAGCACTTCCCAAAGTTTTCTCGCAAAGCAGAGGTAACAGAAACAAGAGTCCGCCAGGGGGCCCCATGGTCGCGCGGCCATGGTTGGCTCCATTCCGATGGCCACCTCAGATGTCTACATGTATGACTTAGTCATGATGCGCGGGGGAGCTGACTGTAGTCTCGTGTGACGCTGTCTCGTAGAAGACGTCATACCATGATGATGTGCGTGTCCGGATCGCCCTGTTAGGAAGAACAAGAAGAAGGGGACAAAGTTTAATGTCGCTAAACTAAATTCATTCAAATGGTATCTAAAGTGATCCAGCTACAGATATCTTGAATTCGCGATATCAGTGAACACGTACGAACAAAGTTTACAAGTGCAAACCAAGTATCACCTGTCCTCCTTTTTATTATATGATATCTGGGGTTTTACGTGCCAAAACCCCGACATGATTATGAGGCACGCCTCAGTGGAGGGCTCCGGAAATTTCGACCATCCAGTGTTCTGACATCGAAAAGTACATGGGCCTCTGGCATTTCGCCTCCACCGAAATGCGACCGCGGAGGCCGGGGTCGAACCCGCGACATTCCTGTCAGCGACCGAACACCGTATACCCACTATACCACCGAGGCGGACTTCCTCATTTTTTTCTGTAATGTACTTGTCGAAAACACGCAGCGCGGAAACCTGACAATGACAGGAAACGAGTCCCACCATGTCTGGTTGCATACTATGCTACACACTACGAAAAATACTATTTGTCTGTTACAAAAGCGTAAAAAGCGTGATGAATGTCTCATGAAGAGCGTGAAGAAAGTTTTCCGCAAGCTAAATGAAAAAGGTGTCAGAGGGTTCGATATATTTCAGGAAGAAAATTCTTTGATCGCTTCCCAACGGTTATCTTGAATAACAGATAAAACATCATCATCATCATGAACCGGCACGCGCTCAATCACCGCCCAAGAATTCTGGCCAGATGGTTAACGAGTGAAGAAGAAACGTGCCCAGCAGCTCTGCTGTGACACCCAGCCTTGTGCGACTTAGTGCAAACCGCGCTAATTTTTTTTTTTTTTGTTACTGTGAGCGCCAAATTAAATTGCGGGAGCCGCAAATACGCGATTGCCGCCATATTTTAGGATCCAAACTTACGAATCCCCTCCTCCGGTTCCTTCTCGAGCGTCCCGTGGGCGGCGCCTCCGTGATGACCGTGGTTAGGTACTTCTGGCCGTCGCTGGTCTGTTGCACGCTACGTGTCACGTTCTTCACTGCGGGGCTGGGACGGACCACCACCGACGACTGGTCTGCATGTCGGGGTCAATTTTACTGATTAAATGGTTTGTACACGAATTTCTTGACATCAATTTAGATTGATTGATTGATTGATTGATTGATTGATTGATTGATTGATTGATTGATTGATTGATTGATTGATTGATTGATTGATACTGAACGTCCTAGATGTACATAAATGTGTCCCGGCTGCAAATGCTGTACTTTTCTTTATTTTCAAAGCTACATGATGAGCTTGTGCTGTGACGCTTCTGTGAGCAAATATTTCGTGCTACATCACTGAGTTGAATTTCACTAATTTCCACAGTTAAGTCCATTCTAAAAAAACTGGATAGCTTATCTCAAAACCATTGCGTGGGAAAATAATTCCGACAGTACAACGTATCATTGAATTAAGCTTCACTGCATGCTTCGATAAGGTGCAGCAGATTATATGAGCACAGGAATACGTAAGAGGCGCTTTCGCGTTCCCTTAGACGATTTCACAACGAGAGTACGCCTGCGTCGTTTCTCGCTCTTTGCCTGTCTGTGTAAATGTATTGATTTCAGTGTTCGCATGTGTCTATTGCTCACCTGAGTTTCTTCATGTGTGTACGTGAGTCTACGCTGCACATTAAGCCGATCGCTACGCCGATCAACAAGTTCGCCCGATTTCCGCTCACCGTAGATCTCCTCGATGATCTCCCGCACGCCCCCAGCCTTGCCGCTGGTGCCGCGCAGGATCTTGGTGGTGACCTTCTTCCTGAGCGTCTTGGACGGCTGGCTGCTGTCCACCTTGGTGACGAACTCCACCTCCTTGGTCGAGCTGCGCAGCGTGTCTCGAAGGAACGACTCGATCCTGTCATCCGTCTGCACGCCCATGGCTCGGCCTCCGAAGCCGCTCTCGCCTCGCCTCTCGAAAGTCGGAAGCACGCCGTTCGGAGTCTGCGTGGCCTGCGATGCCGTGGGTCTCTTCGTGGGTCTCATCCTCGCACCTAGGTTGGAGTCGCTCATGGACTTGGTAGCCTTGAAAGGTCCCAGAGGTCGCCGGACGTCACCGTTGCAATATTCCTTCGTGGCAGCGGCGAGAGTTTGAGCCGCGGTTCTTGCGTGGGCGCCCCTGAGCGTTCCGTCTGGACCTGGCAGCGGACGTGCGAGAAAAGTAAGCATACATTGCATAATTATACTATTTTATGTATTGAGAGCATTCGTGCGTTTCTCGTGTATTCTGAAGATACGGTTCTGCACTATTGGTCCTAGCCGAAGCTCGTATTCCACAAGGTCGCAAGTGCTCCTTTTTTCTTTTTCTGCGGGGGAAGCAAGAAGACCTTTTTTTTCTTATTTCTTATGTACAATTCCATTTAGAGCAATTAAAAAAAAGCTACTGATCGCTGCATGAAAAATTGGCAGTGGTGTGACTGTACAGCAGGGGTGAATGGATGGATGAAAGAACTAAGCCTGAAATTTTTTCGGGGATGGGGGGGGGGGGGGGGTAGGGGTTTCAACCATACTATATGCACGTTCATGCGTGCGTTTATGTAAAATTGCAAAATTTCGGAGGGCGTGGGGCGATAATTCCTCTCCTCCCCACCCCCATTAGCTACGCCAGTGGTGGTGGTAGCAACTTTATTCAGAGTTCAGTGCTGTAAAGAAATTGCTTTGACAACAGAACGTGAAGCTATTGTGAGATGGCTCCGATGTACACTATAGTTCCCTGCTGATCACATCATTATTACTACAGCTCAGATTAAAAACCAAATTCACAATGATGGCATTGCGAAATTACCTTTAGTGAATGGATGTTCGTCCACCGCGTCAAATTTGCCATTTTGTTTCCTAAGATGAATCTTCGGACATGTTCGTGAGAGAATAATGAAGTTTCTAGCACACTAGACGAGGACAAAACAGATACATGAGACACACGAGCACTGACCTACAACCGTTTCTAAAAAAAAAGTAGTATACCCGTCACGGTGTTCTAGTGGTTATGGTGCTCGGTTGCTGACCCGAAAGCCACGGCATCGAATCCCGCCCTTGGCGGCCGCATTTTCGATGGAGGCGAAAATGCTCGAGGCCCGTGTGCTTATATTTAGGTGTACGTTAAAGAACCCCAGGTGGTCGAAATTTCCGGGGCCCTGCATTACGGCGTCCCTCACAATCAGATCGTGGTTTTGGGATGTTAAACTCCAGCAATCATTATTAAAAAGTGTAGTATATCAGCGCTCGTTGAGTATTTGGTTGGCCCTATCTTGTGCGCTAATAGCTTCATGCATTTTGTTCCGCTAAACGTTGAAGAAGTACAGGTTATAATCTTAACCCTTGAAAATTCGTGAACACGGGCTGTCGCTGGAGACGACGTTTCGACGAGCGGACTTGTCGAAACGTCGGCTCCAGCGACATCTCGTGTTCATGTATTTTCATTTCTTCAATCTTCAAGCTTCCAACTTCCCCTGAGCTTCTTCCTCCTATTTAGATCTTTCCTTTTAGCAATGAACTGTGCTATACACCAGGGGCGTAGCCAGAATTTTTTTCGAAGGGGAGGGGTCAACTATACTTTTGTACGTTCATGCGTGCGTTTGTATGTGTGCGTTTATATATACAGATGCAAAATTGCCGAATTTTGGGGGGTAGGTGTCAAACCCCCGATCCCCCTCCCCCTCCACTGGCTACGCCAATGCTATATACTGTGTGGCACACTGGAAAACGAGTGCTTACCTGTCGTAACTGTAGAGCTCGAAGGACTGATGCATGACGGCCTCTGGAACTTGGAAGTGACGGACTCCCCCTTGGAGCTGGACAAGACGGTCACCCCGTTCGGGACTTTCTTCTTGAGCGGCTCGGTGTGAAAACCCCTGTCCACAACGTCAAAGGACGTCTCCAGAGGTGGACTATAAGGCGGACTACGAGGTGGACTGCGATGGCCGTTCATCAAGGTACCCTTCGCCGACGAAAGCGGAGGCGTCGTGGCTCGGAGTGGCGTGACGGCTTGCTGCGGTGACGGAACACGAGGCGGCGAAGCCGGCTTTGGCGTAGCGTGCTCACCATTAACCTGCTTCGAAAGTGGCGGCGATTTGACGTCCCTCAATTGGACCGTTTCCTTCGGTTCTGTACGGGGCACTGAATGCTTCCTCGTCGACGAGTACATAGTGACCTTCTCGTCGCTCAGAACTTCGCTCTTTTCTTCAGCCCGGGACGCGGACCTCGACTCGACCCGTGACGAGAATCCGAGCTCTTCCATGACGTCATCGTCGTCGGCAAAAGGAATCGGGGAGTCGGAGAGGCCCGACAAGACGTCCTCTTTCCCAGAGCGACCGCAAATCGACTTGAGGGACGTCTCGTCGATGGCGCGCCTCGACACCGTCGTGGACTCTAGCGTCTCCATGATGGTCATCGTCTCAACCGTGGTGATCTTGGACACTCCTCCTCCTCCAGCGGCGGGGGTCACCGTTCGCGGCCGGCTTTCGTCTGGAGGCTTCCTGTCCTGCTCCAGTTTCTTCTCGACTTCGTCGAGCAGGCTCTTGGTGTCGCCACCACCCGTCGTTCCGGAAGCCGCCGGTGCGGGGCTCGAAGTCGGGGCGAAGTAACCGTCCGTCGAGGTGGACTTGGACTCCATCGGCACCTTCTTGGCGAAGCGGTCGTCGTCCCGAGCTACAAGTACGGCGGGAGTCGCTGGAAATACTCCGGTCGCCGACTGTGGAGGCAGCGGTAAGGGCCGATCGGAAGTAGATGTAGGCGTGGCACCCGCGTATATGGGCATCGCGTACAGAGGCCCTGACTGAAGCTGAACCGAACGGTCGTCGAGTAGAAGCACCTGGTTTCCAGTGGGAGTGACGAACGGGCGAGTGTAAGTCGCGAAGGGTGTCATCGCGTGCAGCATAGAAGTTGGGCTGAAGGCTTGTACAGGCGATGTCACTTGGGCACCGTAGTCCGCAATGTGTGTCTGCGTCTCACTGTCTCGCTGACAGACGGGGGCAACTAGGACACCAGCTCCGGGCTTCTGCATCTGCTGTTTGAACCACACTTCTTTAGGCTTTGACCAGAAGTCGCTCGGAGGCATAGGAGGCGGCGGCGGAATGGAAGAACCGACGCCGCTGACTTCCGTGCTCGTCGGCTGTTCGGTCGACCTCTGAGCAGCGGTTGGGGGCGTTTTTCTAAGAGCTTCGGTTGGGCTCCGGGGCTGAGGACGCGGTGTGGCACTGTCGATAACGTTAGCCTCGTTCAGAATATCCTCTGCGGGGGAGGAAAGACAAAGTGCACGATTATGCAACCACGCAATTTGGCAGCAAGCGGGCTTGCGAACGATGTAGTACACGCGGGACGTTCTGGAGTAAACAGTGCTGTCACACGACACACGAGGTGAGAGAGTGCAAGGCAGAAGCGGAGGGTTTGTGCTGGTCCTGTGTGGGCTTTTGTTGTTTTTTTTACCTGCATACCGGATAAAGCGTCATAGTAAAGAAAAAAAAATGTCGGCCCCGGATGATGCTCATATATACCCGGTTAAATTTTGTTGGGCCGTTGGCGAAAGCAAAGGCCGAGTCATATGAAGAAATCGGTACAAGAATATTATTTCGTTGCTCGGACGGTCAAGGGACCCCTCTCTCCCCCCCTCCCCCTCACCTATTCACCGAAAGCAAGAAAAGAGCATATGTTCACATGTTATTTGTCTGTTCAAACGGCGCATTCTTAATCATAGAACGTGATGGGATTGTCGATCCTCACTTTATTTGCTTTAATAGCAAATTGACTATCCCTCTTTGCAGTCCCCTATTTCCTCACCCCTGTGCAGAGTAGCATACCGGATACTAGCGTCTGGTTAACCTCCTTGCCTTTCTCTACTCTCTCTTTCTATTACTGCCTTAAGGGACGGCGCTTTACACTATTGCGGATACGGTTCAGACACTGATGAGTATACAGTTGTCTCTTTCTCGTCTTTTTCTTTCAAATCGCGCCAATAGTTTCGGTGGCTGTTTAACCAAGCCGAATGCGGCAAATCAGGAAGCATTTCGCAATTTTGTCTGCATGGTGTAAGTTACAAAGTTGTAAGTGTAGTCTAATTCCAAGATAACTCAATGATTTGTTATTAGACCACCATGACTGCCGTGTAACTTTCTTTACACCTATGGTACTTCTAACGAGAGCTACAGTTCTTTCGTAATTAACATCCTCTCGAAATTTGACCTCTTTTGTACGCTTTCTTCGCAAGTTTCATAACGCGCATCAGCGGTACGGCGTGCTGTTGTGCGCCGGGGCGACAAGCTCGCAGAAACAGAAGAGGAAGCGTCAACACCGACACTGAAACGCCCGAGAGCGTGGCAGCGAAGGTGGTCTGGCAAGCGCCGACGGAAACACACACACGAATACTGCCAGGCTCTCGTGATTACCTCTGAGGACCTCCATGGTGTAGCGTTTCTGTAGCACGTGCTTCAGCTCCTCCATGAGCGCCTGCTTGGGCGAATGCATGGCAGCGGCGTGAATGGCCGCAACACTTGTGGTCGCAGTGTTGGCGGTAGTGGCTCGGTTCACGCCGTCAACTGTCTGCAAGTTCTTGCAGGTCTCGGAACGCTCCGCCGCTTCGACTAGCGCGGGCGACTTCGACGCGTCGCGAGCGTCTTCTTCCTCCGCATCTTGGTCTTCGACTGGTCGGGCAACCCTGAGAGGGACGTTGACGTAAATCTCGGCGTCGCCTCGCTCGTCCTGCTGCTGCGACGGCGCGGTCACAGCTTCCGCCGCCGACTCGCTCGCTGGCAGCAGCGTCGGGAACGGAGTCGTGCACGACTCCTCGGCCTCGCTGAAGATTTCGTCCAGCAGAGCGCTCAGGTTGTCCGGCCAGTCGACCGAGTCTTCCCGGCGGCTGCTCGGTACCCGCGGGCCCCCGCACTCGATGCCGTTGGCCGCGCCGCCGTTGTTGAGACTTTCCAGCAGCACCGCACACGGGAGGTCATCTGTACGCCCGAGCGGTTGCTCCGTTTTGTTCGATTCTTACTTAATGCAGTCTTTATGCTATAAGAGAGATCTGGCTTCTCTTTTCCCGAACCACCTATGCTGCATAGACTAAGCCCGACTGTGTGGGCCTGCTCATCTTGTCTGAACAAATGAAGTGCTATGTTCTCAAAGCACCAATAGTGGCACTCGGTGAGATACAAGCGGCTAGGGTCAGCGACAACCTAACTCTACAGAGGCAATTGCACTGTTCATTTGTGCTGCCCAATTACGTACACTCACTTCCATCACGTCAAGCGCTTTTACGTGTTTTTAAGGCAGTTAATGTTGCAATGTTGCCATGTCGATGCATATTCGCCCGGCTGGTTGTGATTAAAACGTGAACGTACCGGCAAATTTGCCTGAACGCACTGGCGGAAAGGGCGAACTTCCTGTTTGTCGACACACCTAGTATTTGCCTCATCGTAGAAAGAAATACTTAAGTGTCGAGCGGACTTAACCTGGCGCGGCTCTCTTATAAAGGTGCAGGCTCAGCGTGGTTTTGTGGGTTGAGCTTATGTTGACAATCTGTGTGTCTACCTCTATAATTCGTGTATCTAAGCCGAGCGTACCAGTGCATTTTTGACGTTGCTGTTTCTTTATGCCGGCTTGTACAGGGGTTTAGGCAAAAAAAAAAAAAGATAGATTGCGCTCCCGCAGCCTCTTTGTGTCTTGAGTATGCCCACGTTTCTCACGTTTATCGTTTTTTCAAGTGGCTTTCTGTTTGCTCTATTGAAGGGTAGTTAGTCGCACCTTACACCAATTTCTTTCCCTCTCACGTCGTTTTTCTCTCTGATCATTTCGGAATAGATGCCGTGTTACTGAATTTCTCGAATTTAATCGCATGCTCTTGAGATCGTATAACTCGTTGACCAAATTTTGCTCTGCGATATTTAAATAACGGTGTCACTCATGCTTGTGATCCTCTTCACGTCTTACCGGATGCTGCAGCATGCGTAAGTAACGGGCTGTTGGCATCTGTTCCTGTTTTTCCATGCATTACAAAGGCACATACCGACCAGAATGGATTCCCTGTTGCCTAACTACAACTAGACTCCGCGAGCACAAGTTCGCACGTAGTGATGTCTGAAGCTTGCATGAGCCGCAAGTATACGCCTCACGCCACGAGGCAACATCTATTAATTTGTTATGAAAAAACGTATATACTGCTGTTCCCTGCCTCCCTTCGAAGTCCATCATTTGACGTGCGAAGACCGCAAAACGGCGCAGCGGCTGTCAAGTTTCACCTAATACGACAAAAAGGAAAACGACGTGATCGTCCGCCTTTTCAGTGATTGCAGTAAACTACAGTCAACCTCCCACCCCCTTCCCCAATACTTTTATTGCAATATTTTATGACTGCTCTGATTTTATGGTGCTTGTTGAAAAAAAATTTGTTAACTAACTGTTTTTATTTGATTACACCTCGACTGCCACAGATACGGCTTCGACAGCAATCTGACGACTTAAGTCCGCCCGCGCATGCCATTATGGAATGTACGAAGTAACTTCAAATCTACAGGGTCTGTCCATAAAGTAATGAGACTGGGCCTGATGAAACAAATTGCTGATCAGAGCGGCACACGTTATTAAAATTATTCAAGATTGTTTCTTTGTGCGTTGATCCACCGCTCCGAACGTGATTCTCACGCTGCAAGGGCTCCCTGAAAGTTGGCTGCCGTGACCTCTATCAGAGACTGTGTGACAGCCCGTTGGATGGTGGGCACACCGTCGAAACGGTGAGCTTTCAAGTTTCTCTTGAAAGGGCTTCTCTTTCAGGGCTCTATCAGGGCTGGTGCGGCTGTCACAAAGTCTCTGATAGAGGCCACGGCAGACAACTTCCAGGGAACCCTTGTAACGTGAGAATCACGTTGGAAGCTGCACGTCAACGCCCAAAGAAACTATGTTGAAGAATTTTATTAATATGTACCGGTACGTCGAATCAACAAACTCTTTTTACCAGACCTTGTCGCATACCATTACGCACAGACCTGTATATTGGCTTCTATAATGCTTCGTTTTGTGCGATAACTTTACTGAGCATTCTGGGTTCATAGTTCAGAACTAAATAAAGCCTCAGCTGTCACTTGAACGAAAAACTGAGCGACTCGTAAAAAAAGACGAGCGTTAATCCCTTATGTGCGATTACAAATGGCACAGAGAAAACGAGGTTGTCAACAGAAATTACTCCTTCCCAGCTACAAGCTCTACAGAAGCTAGTAATGTTCTTGATGCTCATACTTTAAAGAGCCACAGCTGATAAATAATAAACTCAGTACTAAAAACCTAACATTACAGGATACATCTCACCTTAAGTTACGGCTGAAAAGAAAATTTTCAAGGTACAATTATCGTGTTGTTAGGAAACCCCGTTGTTAGAGTACGTGGACGAAGTAATCACCGTCATTTTACCTTTGAAAAACCAACGGCCATTATAACGGCTAGACGACCAACCACTACCTTCATGCTTCACTAAAGATAGCATGCTTCTGCACTTATGTATAAAAAAAGATCCCAAGAGACTCTTCAAACCGAAGAACGGAGAGAGTACACGAGTAATCGCGATGTCAGTACCCCCGTTGTACGGAGAATTGCGTCCCACAGAACGTAAACGAGCAGTACAGAAAGAATACAGCCATCACCGTGACGTCTCCGATCGTCAGAAAACAGCCCACATGACAAAGAAACACAGAAAGTGACAACACAGAGAACTCTTTTCTCCAAATGGAGCTAGTAAGTACCCAGACACATCCGCATTCCACATTCCCTCACCTCGTGACCGAGTCGTGTGAAGAAAAAAACGCGTCGAAAGAAACGTACACAGAGAAAGAGAGAATGTAACAAGTTCTGAAAAACACGCCACAAATTGCAGGCAGGTCACCGAGAGCAAACAGCGCGTTTTGATTTTTTTGTTTTTTTCGCCCTGTGAAAGAGAGAGACCACCTCAGTGAGAGTTGAGCCAAGTGTGTTAGAACTCCCAAGGAATAAGGACGACAGGCTGTAAGAAGTGAGTGGGCTCTTCGTGCGATTGAAGGAGGCACCTTCGGGAGACGAATTGCCGCGGTGACCACCGCACACGCAGTCTCGAGGGTCAAAGGTCTCGTAGACGTCATCGTAGTCGTCGTGATTAAGTGGACCCCGTTGGGCGTCTTCTTCGAGGCTGTCGATGGCGAACTGGTCCTGCGTGACACTGACGAAGTCTGTCGGCGATTTGGCCGCGTAGTCGTCGCCTACATCGCTCTGCGAGCCGGGTGCCCTGGGACTAGAGCCTGTTTCAAAAGGTTGAGAGGATGAACCATGATGGGCGAATGAAGCAGTAAGGTCAGGGCGCCAGGATATTTACGTCAATTTTGCTGGCCGAGGCCTCGGTTCTGTATGGGGCTTTAATGTAAAACAGATTCTACGAGCGCTCTTGGCGCGTGACCGTGTACAAACAGGCGGTTACAGAAATTCCGCTGTGTGTACTCACAAAAACCTGTTTGCTAAAATTGTCCATGAGAGAATGTGTTAGCCAATTTTGATGCTCGACATTAGCGGTGGCAGCCAGCGAATGGTAGCGGGCACTTACGATCGAAAAGGTTTGCGAATACCGCCTCTGACTAACGCTTAAACCTGTAGCTTCGGCCCAGTATGCCAATACTTCAAAATGCGAATTTCTCTTTGCTAAGATGTAGACATTTTCAGTAGGTCAAGGCTTTTTCTGTGACCACTGCAGGCAAGCTCGACGCTTCCTGCAAAGGTCTTGATGAAGAAGAGGCCACTCGAAGCATTGGCTCTGGTACGATACTTGACCATTGTAAGTTCTCAACACTACCAGCTATCCGTCTCTTAAGAGTGTATTTATGGTTTTCCCGGACAACTTTCAGTGATTTATAACACAGAAATGAAGCTGTCGTATGCTAGCGTACCCTCTTAATCGCAGGTGAGTAAATTGGTCACCATAGTTTATGAATGTGGTACATCTTGTTCTTTCTTGATGAAACGCTGAAGCACTGCAGAGAGCAAATCACTGAGAGTACACAGGATTTACACGACTGTGCGAACACAGTTCATCTTTGTATGAATGTGTCATCCGTTTAGCGTCTGCTCGCCAGCGTCAAGTATCGTTTATGTAACTGCTTCATGACAACCAGATAAGTTCACTGTGCAATCGATGCTAAAGGAGAGCCGGTGATCTTTTTCAGGCATTCTTATATCGGCTGGCATCCGAGAACAAATTATGGGCTTTATGAAACGCATTTGAGTGAATTTCATGGCTGCCTAAAGGCTGACACATGTTTCTTCTGAATCTGGATTTCACCTTCGACCAAAGTCACAACTATGCGATGAACTATGATGCTTCTGGCATTTGCGATGAGTCAGTAGTATAATTTTCGAACAGTAAAATATATAAGCGACGGTAGGCTCCGTGGAAGAATCACAGAAACTCCAACATCATTCTCGTTGCACGAAGCTCCCGGAGCTGTTGACGTCCGTGTGGTGCTGTGCACAGACGCCTGATTTTCATCATGATTCGAGGCCTAGTAAGCACGAGAAGGGATTGGTATCAATGTCAGCTGAACTGGCCTGCTCATCCACGAATTTTTTAATGGTTCTGGTGACGAGATGAGTACGTTTTCCTGAGCATAAGAGGCTTGTTGTCCTGCACAAGCATGAAAGTTCGAAATGCAGAACAAGATTTTACGGCGTTCCGGCCACTTAGCTGACATTTTATTAACGTCCCACAATAAATTGTCCGCAAAAATTGCGCTTTGGGTACCAGTAGGCCTGATAAACATCCCGAACATTCTTAGGGATATTGTTCACGAAGAGTAGCATCGAAGGGTTTCCTGTCTTCTTAGAAAAAAAGACCCTGCCATCACAGGCATAGCACTGAGTGATTCAAACGAAGGTAAGTTTTTGCGCGTGTGCCAGTGTGTGCGTGTGCGTGTGATTTACGTACCTGAACTCCTCGACAGCCTGATGGAGGCGTCCTCCTGTTTCTTTTTCCGAATCTCCTTCAGCCAGTCAGGCACTACTTCGGTGGCCGAAGTCGGCTGGTGAAGACATTCGCTGGACAAGTTTGTCGCCCGCTTGCCACCGGTCTGGGACAGAGATTTGTCTGCAAGCGAGAAAGAAAGGCAACTTCGTTGGTGACACCGTAACTGCTGTACTGAAGAAAAAAAAAAAAAACACACTAGGTTGACTTGGTCCAACCGCTTTTGTAGTGACATATTGCACACACTCGTTAGGATCCGATGTCGTTGCTTTAGGTAGAACGTTGATTTTACAAAAGTACTACGAGATAAGCTCTTTGTAATGATTTTCAAAAAACACACCCACCTGCATTGCCAATTCGCACGTTGTCTATTGTGACGGAAAACTGTTGACACTGAAATATGTCAAAACTGTTATTTATAAGCCAAACACGCATTTCTTCCAGACGGGTGCTAACGCAAAAGCTGTGAGCGTTTCCACCACTTGCTCGCTACCACACATGGGATGTCTAGTTATAAACCTTCTAATCATCTGTTCGCGAAAGCTGAAATTGACTGAAGCCCTGCCTTTCCAGTGGGTAACGATTTCTTACAGAGGGATTATAACTTGCGCTTCTCTGCATGCATGTCCAACAAAGTTCAGCTTCAGTTCTCAACCAGGCACTATCGAAAAAACATTGATTCAATGATTGTTTCGTTCATTTTGGTTCCTGTTATAGTGCCCCAGCTAACTTTATCCGAGGTGTAGCTCGTTTGTTTGTTTGTTTACTTATTTTTACCTAATTAGCCAACTCACTGATGCGCAAACATAATATTGTTAGTGAAAGTGATCAGATGACCAAACTCCGCGTAGATCTGATAAACGTATAACATAAAAATTGGAGTCGATGTTATGCGAAGCGTGCGGCGGGAAGGTGACTGTGGCGTAATTCCTGTTTACTGAATGAAACGTTACAAAATGACTGCAAAGGTTTGTATAAATTTTCTACGCACTCATATATGTTGAAGAGCCGCATATGTGTTATATAACCAGTTGTTTACAGTTGGGTAACGCTGCCAACGGCAACGTGGGTATTACCAACACCATAAGCGGCAAGCTGATATGTAGTGTTTATACCTGTCCCTTATGATGGAAACGCACGCACGTTTCTCCAACCCCAGTGCATGTGTGGAAGAGGTTCTCGCTTGTCTTTTCATTACGCTTGGCTAAACTAGGTTGAGCCACTCTGTAGACAACTTCTAAGAGGAGCGGGAGGTTATAAGCTTCATTACCACCTGATGACGCACCTACCCGCTTTACAGATGTGCACTACGTATTTACGGGCTGCACCGTACACATGCATCGGTTTTGTGTATGTCGTCTACCCCTCGACAAATGTGCCTGTCATTAAGTTCTTCATCATACTGATGCCGCTGGGCACATATCTCCGGTATTCATTAAAGAGCCTGTCTCCCTCTCCTTCTATGTTCAAGCAAGTGACACGCTACACTACGAAAAGAAATTTCTAGTGAAAATGTGCGTGAGGTCTCTTTCCATGCGAACGCTTCTGCTTCTCTCTCTTCTTCTACTCACAGTGGATACTAAGCCTTGTGGGACACTTGAAACACTTCCCAAATAGTGAATAGATCACTCCGTGCTCTTCTTTCTACCGCTGTGCCTTACTAACGCGATAGCTAGCCAAGACTTGCGTAATTGTTGGGCCACTTCTCTAGAAAGTAGTTTGTCTGTTTCTTTCGCACTGATCGCAGCAGACCCGTAGTCGGGAAATTTTTTCGGAGGAGGGGGAGGAGCACTTACTGGAAACCTTGACTATTTGAGGAAAGCACTTATTTTCTAGTAATTATTTTTGATAAAGATCGCAGTGTGTATATTATGTGACTTTTTAAATAAAATTTTATTAGTAGCTCTATATCTTTCCCGTTGAGATGAATCTTCCTAACGGTATAATATACGGACGATTCGTAGGGGCGGGGGGGGGGGCGACTTATTCTTGCCCCCCCTCCCCCCGCATCGTCCGTGTAAGAATGTTGTACCGTTCGGATCATTGATCTCCACCCTCCTCCCCCCCTCTGGCTACGGGCCTAGCTGCCGGGGCATACATACTCATTCAGTCAACATGAAAGGACAGTATAACATGGCACTGTCCAATGCCGCCGGCAAACAATCGAGCCCCTTCGCTCACCTAAGCGAGCCCAGTCTATGCCGCTCTTCTTCTTGCGCTCGGCCTCGAGGATCCACGACGGTGTAACGGCCGAGTCCGTTGTGTCCCACGGCGAAGCCCGGCCTGTCGACATGACGTCGCGGCTGCGCATCTGGACGCTCGAACTCCTCCGTAGCGGAGGACCACCCCTGACGCCACCTCGTGAGACTGCGCGCAAGAGAGTGTACGGCGTCCGTCAGTTGATAAAAAGAAAGACAAAAAAAGAAAAGATAGCTTGCAATAGTTCCATATACCAGGTGTTCAAACTTAAGCGTTATGGCTTTGTAAAAATTAAGCACTGGGAAGAACGTGAAAACCATATTTGCAGATAAGTTATGTATCCAGGGGGACACAAAGTGAGACAATAATTATCGCTCTCAGCCGCCCAATTAACTAAGATTGAATAATTACCTTTTCAATGAGTGCCGCAAGCGGGCATGTTTTTATTTAAAAGTTGGAGGCAGGCGCGCTTCTGCACAGTTCCATTTGGAAGAATTGTTCTAGCATGTCTGTGCCCCGAGATATCCCGCTGCAAAGTTTAATTGCGGTTTCCATGATTACGCATGTAAGACAGTGAGCACAGGAGCAAAGCTCCTCCCCGATCTACCGCGGCAGTTGCGTGTGGAGTTTAATCTGACAACGGGTCGAAGGCATAGGCAAAGATGATAATGGTTACCCTTGTGCTACCGGCTCGCGATAGCAAGCAATGACTGCTCGTCACATCGGGGAGGAGCTTTGCGCCAGTGCTCACTGTCTTGCATGCGTAATAATGGAAACCGCAATTAAACTTTGCAGCGGGATATCTTGGGGCACAGAGATGCTAGAAGAATTCTTCCAAGTGGAACTGTGTAGAAACGCGACTTCCTGCAACTTTTCAATACAAACAAGCCCGCTTGCGGCACTCATTAAAACGTTCATTATTCAATCTTAGTTAATTGGGCGGCTGACAGCGATGATTACTGCCTCACTTCGTGTCCCCCTGGATACATCACTCATCTGCAAATGTGGTTTTCACGTTCTTCCCAGTGCTTAATTTTAACAAAACCATAAAGCTTAACTTTGAACACCCGGTATATACACAATGCGTCCCACAAGCAGGAATATATGGCTATCACTGACGTCACTGAAACCGCCATGTTGGAGTTACAACATGGTGGGGCGCGAAGGTTGTGGTGCCACGTTAACGTTGTCAGCACATGGCACGCCGGTTCTTTCATTATTCATGCACAGAGACCAATCACATCCTGACCACCCCACCATGGTGGTCTAGTTGTTATGGTGCTTGCTTGCTTACCCGAAGGTCGCGGGATCGAATCCCAGCCGCGGCGGCCGCATTTTCGATGGAGGCGAAAATGCTTGAGGCCCGTGTGCCTGGATTTAGGGGCACGTTAAAAAACCCCAGGTGGTCGAAATTTCCGGAGCCCTCCACTACGGCGTCCCTCATAACGTTAAACTCCAACAATCAATTATTTATTAATAACGTTCCGGCCGCGTCGAAATCCCATAGAAGCTGAGTAACCGAAACGTAGTTAGGCTGCCTTGACGCCATCATAGCAGCCGTATAGGAATACCTAGAACCGGCGTCCATGACGTCACGCGCAAGCTATCAATAGATAGGACAACGTGCTGGTGGCGCGTTAGTTATTTTTTTCCACTCTGGAAAAATGATAGAAGCTCATTAAGTTTGCTTCACAAGACAGCCGTGATCGCTGCTCTGCGAAGCACCGGAAGCCCCTTGTGCGCTGCAACACTGACATGGTATATTTGATTTCCCTCTTCTTGTGGGAAGAGATGTGTGGGACAGGCCACCGGCAGGTCCTTCAATATCCGGCTATGGGATCATCACAACAGCTTGAATAACACGGTTCAAGACCATAATAATTGCCGTGACTGCGGCTGCCCGCCCTACTTTGACGAAAGCGAGGTGCTAGCTAAGCAGAGCTCACAGTTAACGCGCGAGATTGTTGAGGCCAATTTCATGACAAACTAAATATACTGCGCGGAAGAACACATAAAACCAGTTTATCAGATGTAACATGACTGTAGTCCAAAGAATTCTGCTTTGCACATCCTTAGTTGATTGGCGGTGGGCTCTCCCCCCCTGCCCCACATACCCCCCCCCCCCCCCCCCCCTCTGTGCGTACGCCTATGGTTGCGCTTGTTTTGTTTTGAAACTCGCAGTTTACAATTACGTGATGTACCTGGGTGAGGAACAGCTTCCAGTAAAGTAAGACGGTACAAAGTCTCAAAATCTCAATGCGTAAGGCGCACAACACTCACCGTGATCGGACAGAGCGGTCCGGGTCGGGCTCCCACGTGCATGACCCCCTGCGTCCTTCTTGGTTGCAGGCACCGGAGCTTCGATGAGCTCGACTCGCTTCGGCGTCAGGTACTCGGCCACGCCCAGCGATTCCGACGCCGTCTGGCGGTGGTAAGAAGATATTACAGAGTTTAAAGCTTCAGCATCAACAAATGAACGTAAAAGTTACTCAACTGGAACAATCGGTCTGCCCAATGTTGCCACTTGTTAATGCCCAACACGCGTCGTCATAACAGAATGTGAAACAAGCGACAAAAATCATATCTGAAGAGGAAAACTAGTTGTGAAAATTGATTCACGGTTTATCATAATAAAGGACCACTGCAGAATTGTGGTAAAACTCTAATAGTGTAACACCAATACCTTGGATTCCCAACACATTTCAACACGGTCCTCACTGTCTCATTAGCGTAAATGTGAAATATTTAAATGTCCTAAGGGAATCCACATATTTAGCGGCACGCCACTAGAATTTTACCTTAGTGTTAAAGGGGCTATCTAGTGTATATAACCGCGAGTGAATTTTGATAATAAGCCCTGTTTCTTAAATATGATACTTCGTCTATTTTCCATTGAGTTCCGGATGGGCGTGAGGGCACCGCCGAGGGATGGCGCCACATCAACGTGCCCTATAGTGTGCGTCCTAAATTCCCGTGGAGTTACTGTATAGGCTCCCTACAAACTCTGTAGAAGCAGCCCTACAGTATATAGCTCCAATGCCCCGAAATTCTGGGGATTTCGACAATGCACTTCTACTCCATTCAAACTTCTACTCGAGCTAACGATCGAGGGACCCGATCGTTAGCTTAAGTCGTTGTCAGATGCTTAAGCAGTGCTTTGAAGATATTCCAAGCATTTCGGGTCATTAAAAAGCGCGACCAGCTTAATAGATAAAGGTGCCCGTTATTTGTGAGGCTCAACTATGTGAAGCCAAATGACAATGAATCCAGAGAAAGCGTATGGCGTGTTGTTTTTTGTTCGTAATTGAACAGTACTGTTGCTGAGATAAACATAAGCACATGTGGTTCGTATCGAAAAAAAAAGCGCCTGTACGCATCAAAAGGTATTATAGCACTATCTGACACGGACGAAAAAGACACAACGGGACGATGTCTTCGTCGTACGAGTGCGCTAGCACTATCATACCTCTTGGTGCACTTAACCAACTAGCCAAAAATCCACTTTGTCAGCCTATACGCACTCTGGTCCTTCCGGCGGCCACTCTGTCGGATCTAGCCGACGCGCCGGGGGGTCTGTCCAGCCTCGTTGGCGACGGCGTGGTGACGGCCACGTTGTCTTCGCGGTGGCTCTTCCACGTGAGCGTGGGCGATGCGGAGCGGGGTACGGCGGGCGCAGGCTCCACGGCACCGGCGACCCCGACGCCGCCTCCTCGCGTCTGGAAAACCACGTTCAGCGGCGGCGCCTTCTCGACGTGTCGAAGCTGGACGTTGAGGAAGCTGGGTTTCTCGTCCTCCGTAGAACTGGCGCCGGCCGACGCGGCGTCCGAAGAGGATGACGACGAAGACACGAGCACGAACTCGTCCGACGAGCGACGTCTCTCAGGAGCTGCGTTGAGAGAGAGAGAAGATTTGTTGAAATGCAAAATATTATGATGTATGATTGTTTTATAGTGACTCTGAAATGACGATATAAAATTGTGATTGATCATGGTGATTCCGTGGACGCTTACGATCAGTAATAATAATAGTCAAAATGATACTAATTTTATTAACGTTTCAGTGAGCCTTCAACTGACACAGTTATAGCTGGGAAGAAGGACTTCATCAGTTTGCCACGTACCGCAGGCTGAAAAGCACTGCGAACACAGACATCAGCACCAAAGGGCAGTGAGGGGCGGGGGAGGGAGGGGGGGGGGTGTCGTCAGGACCTAACATCCTCCCTGGACACATAGCAGGGCTGCGCGAATAAACACGGACGAACACAGGACGAGCGCAATTCTCGTCCGTGCTTTTTCGCGCAGACCTGCCATATGTGTTCAAGAATACACCAACTAGCCCAAATAAGAGCTTTACTGCAATCCTCCCTGGATCTCCGCATGCGCACACGTTGCGAGTCTGAAGAACCTTACACACAAATCACACTTACAAGTACGTTTACTGACGTTGTTCACCTTAAGTAGCTTGGGTAGGCTACGCTGAAATTTGATGCGATGAAGACATCCTTCTGCTTGCCTATTAAGAGGCTGAACGTTCTCCAACCAACACAATTGGTATAAAAATCACTGTGGACGTTGCCTCCAGAATAATTCGGAGCTCATCGGCTACTATGACGCGCGTCTAAATCATACAGATAAAAGTGCTTTCATATTGCCACCAGTGGAATGTGGTTTAGATGACTCAGATTCAAACCCGTAAACTCGTAATATGCGGCAGAATGTCGTAACAACTGACTCAGTGAGGTGGGCGTAAAGACTGAAGTGACCGCGGAGACAAGACCTTACGAAAAGTTGGATGACCATGTAGAGAACGGCATTATTCGATGGATGCTGGAGATATTTTCTTTTGTATTAAGCTTAGCATGCTCTCAGATGGCAGATGTGAGATTACAATGGTGACGCTATGAAATAGCATACACATACGTAATACGAACGCATGCAAAAAGCGGTAACACCAGCACGGAACTGGCAACGAGGGTGTTTATTTTAGACAGGTGTTCTGGAGGAAAAACGAGATCACCTTCACTGCCCGCGAAACACTAGGAGCGTTTCCTCAGAGCCTAAGCCCCAGGTGGAGCTATAAAGAGCTACAACGTAAACGTGAAAGAGATTTCAAAAGAATTCCGTAGGCTCCAAAGCGCGTTTAAAACCAAGCAGAAACTGAAATATATAAGTGAACCACCGTGCTTCAATAAGTAGTATAGTTACACTGTCGTCGGCGCACTACAGAAAAAAAAAGCCTTATTGCCATGCACTTCAAAGTTTCAGCACTGCTTTTTACACTAACTGCTGGCGCCTGGGGCTTGCTCAGGAATGCAGTGTGGTGATATGATGCAAAATGGCTGCCGCTTATAACAGGAAGATGAAACGAGTCCTGTAATCAGAGCACAAAAAGGAAGTTTTGCGTTGAAACGATGCATAAATAATGGACAAGAGACGATAGGAGCGCTGAGTTGAATGCTATTTTGAATCCACGGTGACTTCAGCGAGGAACTAAGTTAGGCACGGTCGCAGAGAATCTTAACAAACACTAATTCGAAAAAACGCACTTTCTGTTTCCCATGATCCGCAATGATCCCCTAGCAGTCACAAATCACGATGCAAACTTTGCAAAGTCTATATATCTGTCAAATGTATACAATCCTATTAGAATAGATAAAATCACGGCGGTGTTGTAGGAAGACGATTTCTTCATTTTGTTATGAGTCCTCATATAGTAACGAAATAATATAAACGATTAAGGTTGTGTGTAGTTCCTAACGCGGGCACTCTTGTCGTAAACAGATCAGAGTGGACCGGCTCTGAGCACGTGAGCTAGTTAGTTGTCGTTTGCAAGCAATTACGAGAACGAAAAACGAACACAATTATCTATAAGTTGCAATGCGGACGCCGCAAGTAGAACATTGCGCCAAACATGACATTACCTTGCCCAGGGTAGAAGCGTACATATATAGCGATACTGAGCGCAATGGACAGAAATGCAGTCACATTGAATATGCTCAAGATAACGTTTGCTCTTAGATTAAATGATCATAGCTGAAAAGAACTAGCAAGTGCAACTCCACGTAGATTAATGTGTACTGCCTGAAATTGCAAACATTAAACTGGAAACTTATGCAGCTCTGCAACATCCTTTTGTCATCTACATCTAATAAACATACCTTAGTGTACTTCGTTACAAGTAAGAGCCCACGTTAACAAAAGGTCTTACGCTAAAAAATTTCCTAAGAGAATATTTCAGCCAATCACGATGCGGGACTTATCACAAGCGAAGCCGGCTGACCAATGAGGAAACACACTTACGAAAGAGTAGTTTTGTGAATTCGGCCTCGGGAATCACAGGTTTGCTCGTACACGACATCAATGTGCACCAGAGAACCAAGCATTGATAGCACATTCGCGCTAAGCTTGCCCTGTACCTCAAATATACGTACTAAACAAATATAGGTTACGCAAATATGGAAACGTAAATGTATGAAAAAAAAAACGTGTCGCATCATTGTAGACATTTGATTAACGCGTCGAATTGAATGAACTGCCGCACTGACCGATGCCGAATTATTTAATTTCAGCTGTATACCAAAGAAAACAAATTGTGAATAGGTGGTCAATCGCTTAGCACTACATGTCGGAACGATAACCGCGAGAGGCGCCGTGCAGTTGGGCAGTCAACACCGAGGATAACGGAAGTTTATACGTGGACAAGCAGAAACGGTGAATCATCTTCTATTTGACAGTAGGGAACTCAAAACCGCGACAACGCCGAGGAATAACTGAATCGGGGCTCCGAAACTCGCAGAACGGTGATAGTGATACCTGATTACACAGTATCCAATCCTTGATGAAGTGCTGTACGTTGACGTATCCTCGACGGATGCCGACAGGTGCACGAACACACACCTGCCACTTACGACGTCGCGGTACTCTCCCCCCCAAAAAACGCCGCTGCACGTACGTCTGGCCACCCGAACGCGAAGACGGCGCACTCAAGACGTCTTGGTCGCCGTCGATTTAGGAGGCAGCCAGATCGAGGTGGCGGGAAAGGAAGGAGGCGAGCGGGTGAAGTGAACAAATACACAAAATGGAGAAGTCGCCCCGATGATCAAAGCCGATACGGAGACGAGAAAAAAAGGGGCGACTGAATCGCGCACAGTCGCCGTTTCAGGCGCCGGCGCTTTTGGCGGGGAAGCGAAGATACGTTCTGCCGTAGGTGAGGAGGAAAGGGACGAGCTATATAAGTGAGCGAGGCTAGGCAAATAATGGGGCAGTGCAACGAGCAGCGGCGAGAGGACGAAATAAGAATATAAGATGGAAGGTAAAACAGGGCTGCTTCGCGAAACGAGGGAGGAGACAGGTGAAGGGGAGGGGCAGCCTAATAAACCAAACACGAAAGTCAGCGCGAGGGAGCTTGCTATAAAATAGCGGCCGGAGCGGTCGAGGAACACGTTAAGAAGCTTATAGAAGGGAGGACCTCGCTAACGGGGAAGGCGTGTAAGGCTCAGGTGTCCACCGGGTTCCTTCTCTCTCCCTCTCTCGCCTTCAGAGATGCTTGCGTACATGGCGACATCGTTTCCATACCCGCGTTTTCTGTCTCATTTCGAATCAAAATACTGAAACGTGACTGGCCGCGGGCCAGTAGGTGGTCTTCCTCGACGACTTCTCTTTCACTCTCTCTCTCTATATATCTCCTGTGTCCGAGCAGTGGCAGCCCAAAAAGCGATAGAGATCGACTTTTGCTTTCGAAAGCTCTCGTGCAGGTTTTTCATGAGGTCCCGCTAGGAAGAAAAAGAAAAGCCTCTCGTGTGCAGGTCAAAAGTAAGCCGGCGGCGTGACAGTCCTCGCGGTTCGGTATACACTTTTAAGGAACTTTAAGGAAGAAACTGTGTTGTACGTATGTGGATGCATACAAAATAGATTCACGAGACGCGCGCAGCCTAATTCAGATGTTGGGGGTTCCAGTATTCATTGCACAGAATCCTAAAGTATGCTCAGGAAGGGACGCAGCAAGGGGAACAGAAAAACCACAAAACAATCACAGCTAACAACTC
This sequence comes from Rhipicephalus sanguineus, assembly GCF_013339695.2. Lineage (NCBI taxonomy): Eukaryota > Metazoa > Arthropoda > Arachnida > Ixodida > Ixodidae > Rhipicephalus > Rhipicephalus sanguineus. The sequence continues at coordinate 20,120,421 of NC_051179.1, forward strand.
GGTTAAAGGAGCGCAAAAAGCCCGATGAACGAGAAATTGCGTACAAGCGAAAGACGGCAGGGCAAGTTGGTGTGCAGGTGTCTTGCTGGGGGAAATGGTAAAACCATAGTTAAAAACTAACTTTGCATAAATTTTCCATACATGGTTTCAAGCTTTCTGTATATTTTAAGACTAAATTATAATGCTCAACACTTCCCGCGAATTGATTGTACTTGAGCCTATACTTTCTCGCTCTCGCATACGTGCCACTTTCGAGCATTTTTAGAAATTCGCTGAAGTCATTGAAATTGTTTAGTTTGTTTGGTGTTGTAGAGTGTTTTGCACATGCTTTGTATCAGTCACTTTCCGTGTATATCACTTCATTCTTCATCGTAGCCATCTGGAGAAGCATGCTAGGCGTACAAGCATAAGAATATGCTTTGCAAACATTCTGCTAGGGTGGACCTGAGGATGCACTGATCCAGGCGGGAAACGCACGTCAAGAGCCACAGTGAGCTGAGACAATGATTGCATTGCCTGTACAACGTACCATAGCGAGTCGAACGAAGAAAGAACATGCGGATAGTAACAAGAGGTCGCACGCGTGAGCAAGAACATTAACTGGCCCGCTACCGTTTCGAAGCCGGAGCCCTCCCCCACCTCCTAGTTGGCTATAGTGCTGGCTAAATGGAGGCTAATGCTGGCTAGAGTTGGCTAATGTCGGCCATCCTCTATTACAGCAGCAACATCGTTTTCAATCGTAATCTAATTATTGAATTGTCTGCAAGTATCTTTATTGCTTTATCTTGACAGAAAAGCACCATTTGCAGTATAACTGCACGTCTCATGAATTGCATGGTACCTGAGAGATCGCGTGTCCGAAGTCTTAGTCATCATCAGCTATTATTTTTAAAGTACACTGCAGGACGAAGGCATCTCACAATGGTCACCAACCTACCCTATCCTGTGCCAGCTGATTCTATATGTTATCACAACGAACTTCTTATTTCATCACTCCATCTAACTCACTGCCCTCCACGCCTTCTTTTCCCTTCCCTTGATGTCCTCTCCGTTGCTCTAACTGACCACCGGTTGTCCGTGCTAGGCATTACGAGGCTGGCCCAGGTCAACTTCATTCGTTTAACATAACTAAAATATCAGCTTTACCTGTACGGTCTTCAGATATCTTAATGTTACGCCTACCAATCATCCGTTCCATTGCGCGCTGTGTGGTCCTTAACATTTCCTCGAGTTCCTCTGTTATCTTCCAACTTTCAGCCCAATATGTTAGAACTGGAAGCACGCAATTAATATATACTTTTCGTTTTAGAGACTGCGCAGTTTGCCTTTCATGATTTGCTAAAGTCACAAAAAGAAGAATGTCGGCGGTCACCTCTTGCCAATTTCTATAATTGGTGTCTCCAGCATAGGTCCTTAGGCCAAACGAAAACAAGGCCACTGTAGCATTGTACTCGTAACAAAAGACCTGACCTTGTGAAGGAAAGCTTGTAACAGTGCAGCGTTGCACAGACATTTGCAATTAGGTCGTGCATATATATATATACTTCATACTTTAGGATCTTACTCCAAGCATCATAAAGGAAAAGCGACGCGAGAAGCCCTACAGAATCTCACCCTGTTCACAATAGATGGCGCCAATTAACGCACCGTGGGAACTCTGCTTCTAACTCTGGTTACCGCGTCTAATTGCGATTGACTTGAAACCTATACACAGCCGACCGCAGCATGAATAATGCCGGAGACAGACTACGAAATAAGAAGCAGTATACGTAGACCAGAGAAGAACACTAGCGCAGAACTAAGAGAGTGCCGGGCACTCTCTTTGGGAGAGTATATTCTTGTCCCATATTTAACTCTCTTTTCCAGAGTAAATCACCTCTTCTTGAGGCAGAGTATAGTAATGCCCCCTGAGACGGTTATAGTACTCCACCTCAACAGAGTAACATAACTCTTGCCGAAGCAGAGTAGCCGGACCCCTCCGAAAGGAGTAGTAGTACACCTCAAGAAAGAAATAGCAGAACCCGGTCGAAATAGGGCCTTAATATTGCATTTGAGAATTTATTCATGCGTAGATCGTAATGATGACATAATAACGAGCACTGCGACAAAAAAAAAAGCCGTGAGAAAAAAAAAGAAAACACGCGCAAGTGAGATTCGAACCAGCGACCCTCAGATTGTGAGTCCGACGCGCTACCACAACGCCACACTCGGAGACGACGAACACGTCCTTTTTCTTCCATGTTGTTACTGATTGCACTGACCATATCGGTGATCTGGCTTCATTTTCTTGTTTAGAAACGCCGGTTTGAGTATCTCCGTACATGCGACAACCAAACACAAGATAGTTCATTTCTTTGTTTTGTGTCTCCCGGTATCAGAACGTCAATCCGGCCTGTTTCTCAGCAAACAAGATTAGCGTAACCGAGGATATGTGCGGCATTCGCATTGACCAGCTAGGCGGTTAGTCATTTCTGTGTAGAAAACGCTGTACTTCTGAACTGCACATTGAACACTTCAGTTTTCGTCACGCCCTTGGACATATTTTCGGTCATTATTGTTGACGTTCCGCGACTACAGCCGTAATAGCGCACTCTAGCCGTACGGACCATTTGGCTTAGGGCAGTGTACTCCGTGCGCGACGTTCGTAGCGAAAAACGTGGATACTGAAATACGAAGAACTTAAAAACCTTTCGAATGTAGTTTCGATCGTCGACCGACTCGATGAGGTGATATTCGCTTATTTAACTGCACAAATCCAAAGCTAAAAACGCGGATATTAGGCTTTATTCCAGTGTCTTCCTGTACACTGAAAAGCACTGGGAGGCGCTGGATTCCAGTGCATTCCAGTACACTGAAAAGCACTGGGAGGCGCTGGAAACGCTGCTTTTTTTTATTAATTGTATCCAGCCCCGCGGCGAATGCAGTGCTCTCTACTGTATATGCGTGTGCTTAATAATGAGTGGTCATCGCTCGCGGTACGCCGGCACATCGACATATACTATGAGGAGCAGGAGTATAACTGCGTTCTACTCTGTCATGCCAGAAGAGTATACGGGCATTCCACTCTCTCAGATGGAGGTAGAGTATAAGCACATTTCACTCTCTCCTTTCGTACAGAGTGATCGTGCATTTCACTCTATGCGATGCTTTGCGAGAGTAAGAGAACGCTCTGAAGAGTAACTCGGCTTTCTTACTCTTGCGATACGCTTACCAGTTTTTAGAGTGTAGATGAGGACGAAGTGAATCGTAAACGACCAGCCAACCATGTATATAGGTAGCCAGAGACCCGGGGGCAGAATTCGCAAAACTTCTCTTTCGTAAGTGCGTTTTTCCATTGGTCAGCAGGCTTCGCTAATGATATGTCCCACATCGTGATTGGCTGAAATGTTCTCTTACGAAATTTTTTGGCATAAGACGTTTTTATTACGGGCTTGCATCCATAAAGCTTTTTGTTCGTACGTGTGTTTTACGATTAACTGGCTGCCTTCGCCGATTATATTTCTAGCTGTGGGACTGTGTCAAGTGTTTTCTTACAAAATGTTTTAGCGTGTGGTAACAAATCTGTTTATTTATAGTCAGAAATATCATTAGGGTAATGGTCATGAGCACTTACAAAAAAAAAAAAGAAAACTTTCTGCATTCGGCCCATGATCTGGCAAAGGCGCTGCAGTGGGAAGACGTTCAAATTTTAGGTTATGTGGCTTAATATTAGTGAGCAGCTGACACATAACACCGATGTCTCTGCAGTGAAACCTAATAATACACCTGTTGGCACTGTGCTTATATGGCGTTACGCTGCTATACACGAGGGCGAGAGTTCGATTGCCGGCCATGGCGGCTGCATTTCGATGGAGGCGAAATGCAAAGAATAGCCGGGTATACTTAGATACAGATGAACGTTTAAGAACACCATGTTGTAATGATATGGTGCCCCGCACTACGGTGCGCCTCGTAATGATGTCGTGTCTTCGGCACATTTAACCTAGCAGTTCAACAATTAATAATTAATATTCTCATTTCGTTCAGCGTAGCCGGGAACCTAACCCGCCAGGGGCGTAGCCACGTTAGGGCACACCTGGGCCCGTGCCCCCCCCGAAATTTTTTTTTTGCCATAGCATACAGAGCAGAAAATGACACTCGACCACATCTGCCTGCTCGTCCCCACTACAGATCAAGGAGGTGCCCCCCCCCCCCGAAAAAAATTTCTGCCTACGCCCCTGTAACCCGCTACTTCGTATTGTTTGCAGGCTGAGCGATGATAACCTCTGAGTCCCTGCAGCGAAAATTCAAAGCGAACGGACGAACCAACCAACGGTTAGACAAACAAACAACAGCAATTTTTATAGAAAAATGTCAGAGGCAAGAAGTGACCGAAGATGCGGTCTGTAGTTACGGATGACCCTCGCTAACCGTACATGCATTTATGGCTGCAAAAGCGCATTCTTCAACCCTCCTGCTATAGGAACAAAACCAACACGCCCGCACGCATAGGTACAGATTGCGTACGTGTTTGGAGAGGCAGTTTCATATCACGGCACCCGAATCCAGAGGCTTCGTTCGCTCTGCACGACGTCTTGGCCAAAGCGAGACAGGAGGAAGAAGTGAGCCAAGGAGGGGGGTATTGGTGTGTTTTTCTGTGTGCGGGGGGGGGGGGGGGGGGCTTCAGTTGTGTTCCACGCTACATTTGCGCTCCCTGTACCGTGAAATCGCTTCGGACAGGCGGGAGCAGCCCGAGACTCGCTGCTATCAACAGCTCTCTTTCTGACACAACCGCCGGGCGGATGAGGGACCCCAAATTACAGCTATGAACCCGCGAAATTCTTCCTTTTATGGCTTCCGAATCAAGCGGAGCTTACATTTAGCACCTGTGGGCTGCCGTGACAGCTGCCCAGTGTGAATGCCATTTATGGACACTTATACCGGGAGTGTCATAACGCTGCGTATCACTGCCATTGTCGCTATATGGAGTAATGCGTCATCTTTCCGCGCTGCGAAGCACGAGACACTTAACTGACGTCACCAACCGTGTCTTCATGGTATAGAGTTCTCCAGCATGCTTGTCCATACATTACCACAGGTTATATTATACGAGATTATACGATTCGTCTAATACGCTCTCAGGACGTAAAAAAATCCATACGTATAGCTAAAGGTGCTGAAATTGAAGAAACAATCTCGTGGTTCTGCATCAGGGTATCAGGGGTCGAGCTCACAAATTCTTTCGTTTGTAAGTGATCTGCAGTGCCATTGGTCGGCACGTATTTGCTAAAAATTGGTCCAGCACCATGACTGGCTGAAATTTGTATATTGCGAACAATACTAGCGTTTAAAAGGTTTTTCTGAATACGAGCTATGATGATCCAGGAACAGAGTGGCCCCTCGCGATACGCGAAGACCGCTTGGTCGTCTGTGTATATACTAATTATAAATGAAAGGGATAACTTGTTATCCACTCGTTTGTTCAACGAAACTACAAGTATTTTTTTTTTACCTTTTCGTGAACTTTCCTCCTAACTGTGAGTTTCCTCAGAACTGCCTTGTCTCTGTATATGGACACACTATATACTATCAATTTTCGCAAGTTCACCACCGGTGCCTTTGACACATGAAAACACTGAAACTCAGCCAAGCATTCATGCGCAATGTAAACATAAAAAAACACAGGAAAGTGAAACCTGTGATGGTCTAGACACCGTCTATAGACGACGCGTCACACGTAAACGTCAGATACCACGCATGTAAAGGTGGCGCGCTCACTTCTACACGCCGTTCGAGAGATTGATCAGTGAAATATATATTTGGAAGCTTCCTGTATAGGCGCGGTAACCGGCAACTCAGCGCGTGAGAGACTTAGAGAAGTGAGGGCCGGTCACGAACATGGCGGAAAACCCCACAGCGGCATATAGGATATACTCGTAGCACATTTTTCAGTGACTGGCTCGCGTTGAGACGCGTGCGCTCCGCCCCGCATCAAACGCACACACGCGACATAATCCGCTTTCGGGTTTGGCCAGCTGACGCTGTAAGTTCGGTATAGGAAACGCACGTTCTCACTTGACGCTTATAGAGCTTTATGCCGTTAAAGGGGGGGAATCCGTCGTCGGGAACAGCCGCGCGCGCTTCGTTGCGCATGCATCCCGCAAAGCAACGACGCGGGTCACGAAGCGACGCCCGACAGACAGGTGCTTGCTTGCGTGTACACGTCGTCTAAGAATAATGACGACCGGAGATGTGCGCGTGCCGACACCGAGGGAAGGGTTGCGACCTCCGACCCCCTTCATCGCCTTATTCCGAGCCGTGTGTCCTGTCCCATTCGTGCGGAACGGGAAGAGAGAGCGCTCGGAGCTTGCGCGAGGCCTAACTGCGCTGTGGGGCAAAGTGAAACATGGCCGCTTGTTCTTTGTTCTATTGCACTAGACGAAAAGCGAGGGCCCGCGTATATCGCTGTGGCTGCAAACAGCCGGGCTCACTGGTTAAGAGATAGACGTACACTATGAAAGCTGCACAAGACAGGCTACCTGTTAATTGATGTGACAGCCCCTCCATGACACGACTTCTCAAAATTCTTCCCACTAGCCCTCATACTTGGAAAACGTGAGCAAGGGTACTGGCAAGAAACTTGGACATTTCGTTGAGAGCCGTTTTATACCTATGGACAATGACATTTACCAAAGAATGCGACATTTTGAGCAACAGAAACAAAGCAAGGTATCGGCGCTCATTGTAGGCAAGACGGTGAAACAATACTTCAACTAGCGCCTCTCTTTTTTTTCAGTCGCGTAAGTAATTTCTAGCGCATGCTAGCTTCATTCAGACCTACAGCTTTTTGCAGTTGCTCAATATAGTGCACCGGAAGCACACCTCCTTTTTTTTACATTAGAGCACACAAGCATGCACGCTCAGAACTTCAAGTGGAGTTTCGGTATGATTGAAGAACTTTGAAGAGAACTGTGGACATCTGCAATACGCATGTATCTATGGTGTACATTAGCATTTCAAGTGTGAAGGCGCCCAGCAACCACCGTTAAAGTCGCTAATAGATGGTTTCGTTTCGACAAGCCCGCCTTGTCGAAAGCTCATTGCGTATTGTTTTTGTTTTTTTTCGGGAGCCCAAAACTTACGACGAATGGTGCTATAGTTTCCGTGTGATAACTTCCAAGAAGGCTATATTTGTACATCCGAGGCACCGTTCGGAAGTGTCCTATATACTCGAAAACAGTTGATCGATTATCGTCCTCTTTATACGACGGCTGGGCTAGGCGGTTGAGTGCGATAGCACCATTAATACGACGTGACCGATGATGAAGTTATTGTCCTCAGCGGTATTTCGTTCCCGCGTAGCGCACATAACGGCAACCATACCCGCGTGCCGCGCGCAATTTCAAGCAGTCGCCCTTTCTTGAGGGACCTATAATGACGAGCCCTTTGGGAACAATACTACGAGGCGTGAGACGTATACAGTCGTCGAACCCTTCGAACCTGTTTTCGTCGCCCACGTGATTGCGTACGTGATCCGAAACATCGCGTCGTCTATGGCTCCCCAAAACAAAAAAAAAACAAAAAAAGAAAAAAAACTGAAAAAAGAGAAAGAGGGTAGGAAAGAAAGCACAACACCCTGAGGAAGAAGTAAGGTATATCCACAGTGAATGATGTTGCCATTCTGTTGCCAAAGCACCGACTCTCGTCCGAAGTCCCGGCGTTATCTAAGAGGAGTGCGTCTGGAGAGAAGTATAAAGAGTTAGAGAATGAGAATGTGAAGAAATGGCTCTACCACAAAGAAGCCAAGAGAGCGAAGAGGCAAACAAAGTGAACCTCCATGGCGGGACTCACTCCCTCTCGTCGAGCGTACTATAGCAGGCTGCTTTGGCAACGTAATCTCTTTGGGTCCGCCTGTTGTTGTGGTTGCTGCCTTTCCTGTGATGCCCCAGTTACACTGGGGTGCTTAGCACTCTTCTCCTCTATGGCGCCGCCAGTAGACGCGTTTTCCAGAAAACGGCGTTCGTCCAGAAGGAAAAACAACAAATTCGCTTATTTCACGAGGCGGATATGTACGTGCTGCACTATAAAAGTTCTACGCTGGTGGTTTCTCTCTAAAGACTCTGTGTTTGTTTTAATTTTGTCTGTGTGAATTGTCGCGTTCTTCGCTATTCTTGACTCTCCGGGCACACGTGTGTTGAACTTATCGATGTGGGGGCTGCCGAGCATCGACGACTCGAGCGTCGGAAAAACAAGATCAAACCACCGATTTTTGCCGCTGATTGCAAGCTCTGAAAGGTGGAGCGTCGAATGGTCGATTTTTTCTAAGAAAAACGCTGTATCTGATGCGTTCGTTTCTGTTTTGTTGTTGTTGTTGTCTTTTAGCCAATACACGGAAAGGTAAGTGGCATCGCTCGCAAGCCATAATCTTCTGCTTTACTGGTATATATACGGGCCTTGCGGTGAGACCTGGTGAACGTTCTTGGATTTTTTTTGTTATTTTTTTGTGTAGGTGCGTGTCCGTAGGTACGTGCGCGTCACTGATGTGTTTGTATTGTAGTGGGCACTGTGCTTAGAGTCCGCTGTGTATGACGAAGTTGCTTGGATCGGCATCGTTAGACCAACAAGCTCGAACACCATCGCGATGACGTCAACTGAGTCACCGGAATGATAAATGGTTGTTCCTTTTGGACCTTCTGTTTCCACAGAATCATCACTGTGTATACTAACCTGCCTATAGCCAGCCAGTGAACCACCAGACAACAAATCTCTAGTTTGTATCATTCGTGTCGGTATCACTCTGATATACTTATTTTCGGGAAAAGACGAGTGACCAAAAGTAAGGTGAACGTCGCTGCACAGAAATATGCGGCGTCGCTTGAAGATTCCAATCTCGCGCCTGAACTACTTCATGCGGTCGATATGAGCCATCGGACAAGTGGACTCTTCCTGTATTTATCGCGCGCTAGAAGACTATCATGCCGCCTACTTGTATACATTTCCGCCTCGCAGCGCGCGTCGTGTTGTTTTCCGGTCAGCGCTGCGCTACGCTTTGAAAGGAGGCCCAAGGTTCCTAAGTTTCCTGAAAGCAGCCACCCGGATGTGGCTATTGCCGGCATAGCGATTGGTCGTAATTGTGTGCATTTGTGAGCATATGTTCCTAATCACCCATATATCTACGTGTAATGTACACACATTCAATATACGGTCGAATGTTGTGGAAAGAACGGAGACCAATGTTAACATTCCCAATATCGAGTAAATCATTCACCGAGTGAACTCAAACAGCAATGACCCTACATAGCTACGTAAAACGGCCCTGGCTGTTCTGTGAATTCGCGTATGATTCGGGCAAAACAGTCTAGATAAGCGCTTGACGATCCGCAGTGGTACCGTGGTTATGGTGGTTGACTGCTGACCCGAAGGTCGTGGGATCGAATGCCGGCTGCGGCGCGCCCGCATTTTCGATGGAGGCGAAAATGCTTGAGGCCCGTGTACTTAGCTTTAGGTGCACGTTAAAGAGCCCCAGGTGGTCGAAATTTTCGGAGCCCCTCCCTACGGCGTCACTCATGACCATATCGCGGTTTTGAGACGTAAAAGCCCAACAATTATTATTATTGGATAAGCGCCTTGTCCTGCGTTCTTGCTTAGTATCCGTTCAAGTTGAGCTTTTTTTATCATGAAATTACGCCAGCTCCCCCAAATGTCAGTTATTATAGTCTAGATAACATTGAGAAAAGGTTAACAGAGCTATGCGTGACGACAATGAGTGATGAATAGTGCTGAACAGATACACATCTTTAGCTTGAAAACTAATGTTATACCCTGCCAACAAGTGCAATTGTTCAGCATTCTGAAGCGATCGTTTTCACAAAGGGACTCGCTGACAAGATTTTCACGACAAGACCGGCTGGAAGTTTTCTATGGTATACGCCCACTGTCGATCACTGTTGACAACTATACGTTAGTAAGTGAGCCATGTTGACAGTCAGGGTATAATTATGGTACAAAGTTTCTCCTCTCTCGATTTCAGCGATGCCACGGTACACCCTACCACATCCTGGTACAACGTCACTGTGACGCAATAAACCGAACGTGCACACGACGGCAAATGACACCTAGGTGCGCTGCAAAGGCTAAAGAACTCGAAAGACCTTATTAAAGCGTTACGTAATGGCGACGAGTATAAGTATAAAAATAAAAAACAAAGATAACGATCGCTTGACAAGTTATGGCCGTTATATAGACCTCGCCAGCTTGCGGTGAAAGTAGACGGTGACGATACACTTTTACGGCGATGTAGACGACGACGACCGAATACGAAAACCTCGAACAAGAAATTTACCTTAACAGGAAAAAATAAAAGCGGCAATACATCTCGAACAAGGTCGGGGACCCCGCAGCGAGGTCTCGAGAAGCCGCTGTCACGAAAGTGTACAGGAAAAGAGAAAGTATGTAAGGTCGCGACCGGCCACCCAGCTGAGATTCGATAGATCCGTTGATTCCACGCGCGTATTATCGGTCGGACCAGCGTACGTACTGTTCACGAGGCTCTCAGAACGAGGAAGCGAGCGCCGTTCGAAGCCAGGACGTTCAATGTGTAGAATGAAAAAAAAAAAAGGCCAGCAATAAAGAAAAGTGTGGTTCACGTTGGTGCTCGCATCGGAGTGAAAGGCGAGGCCCGAGAAAATGCGGTCGGAGCTGTAACAACCTCGCTCAGGTCGAAGACCACATAGTTCAGTATGATCCACCTTTAAGGATAGCACAATAGTGCACGCGGCTTTCCTGACACTCTGTCTGCCGTTGCCGGTTGGTTCTGCTACATGCCAATGCACAGCACAAGTGTATCGCCAATGAACCGTAAGTCACCTACTGCAAAACCAGCCTACGGTGCACTTGCTGAGGAGATAAAACTCGCAGGTGCTTTGCATTAAATGTGTTCCTTCTAACACTGGACAGCGCTGTAGAGGGTCGTTTTTATATAGATGTCGTACAAGTGGTGACCGTATCGGTCTTTAAGATCTGTAAGAATGCGGCAGAACTGGTCACACCAACTAGTTCTTTAAACTTTAAGAGGCGGCGTCAAGATCGCAGCGGCATCAGCGCGTTCGTCTGACCGAGTGAACTGGGCCGATGAAAGCGACCTCAATTTCACTCGCTCTCAGGCGATCGCAGCGTTAGGCTGATATGATACAGTAAGCTTATTTCGGTTCTCGTATAGTGAGTAAGGCCTGTTTAATATGGATGGCGCGTCTTGGTCTTCGAACCAGCAGCAACCAGATACGGTTATAGTTTGGGCCAGTGTATTTTTAACCCTACGTGATAAACGGTCGTTTTCCCGTCCCTGATCCCGTGCGTCGGAAGTTGGAGGACGAGGACGCGTATGTAAGAGCGGGAGGGCCAGTAAGCAAATAAGCCTGCTTCAAAGCGCGCTCGTTATCGCTACCTTGCGAACGCGAACAAAGTATATAATCAACGGAATGATCGAAGTATATAAAGTGAAACACTCTATAGCTTTGAACAGAACATATTGCGCGTGTTCTGAATTGTTCGGTCGCTTGCTTTGGCTAATAACGTCTGCATGCAGCCGATGAGGCACCTGTGAATTACGCGCATGCTCGTACGCTTGATTAGACGGTTTGCATTCTCGTTTCTTTGTATTCAGGCGTTTGTTTCTCTACCAAAAAAAGATGAAAACCAGCACTTCCGTCGACAATTTTCGCACACTTTCGTCACCTTATATCTTCTTTCTGTTGTTATTAAATACCCTTCACTGCCACGAGAAAGCCAAGATTTTCGTGACAAAACTTCGTAAACTTTCGTGACCGTACGAGAACTCTCCAGCACAGCGGAAAAGACGAGTCCGTTATTAACACCTTCTATGCTATGTCTCAATTCTGTGCAGTGCAGCGAGCGCTACACGAATTGGTAAGCTGAGATGCGCTCAGCTTACCGATTGGGAATTGAGAGCTGAGCTGGGCTGAGCGAACTGGCAAGGATTCATGGTGAGGTATAGACAACGTGACCAAACGTTCATGAACGTCTTATCTGAATCGCTTACCAACCCATTGAGCTTCGTGTCACGCTACGGAGTTGAAATACTGTCTATTGTCTCTCATTGTGTGTATGTTTTCTGCGGAGAACTTCTCAAACAACAATCGTGTTTCTTTGTTCTGGTTATTTGAATTTAGCTATAACTTTTGCTGCACTGATTGATGCACGAGTGATGACGTTGATTCGCGTTTCCCAAGAACGGTGTGCGCAACGATGCCTTCTTCTGCCACTCAGGAATAATAGACATCCGAGCCATAAGTAGGAAAAATAAGCAAAACTCAGTCAGACTCACTCAGACTTCTTTTTTTTTTTGATTGGAGATAACTCCGAGTTACCGACACTCGACTCCGACGCGCTTACTCCGATTAACTCTGACCATAACTATGCTCAGCAGTGAGCTCAACCCGACTGTGCTCACCGTAATTCTACTCAGCCGATTTCCCCCGCTAGCAGATTCACCGTATTCTACTCAGCCGGTCTCACCCGGAAGCCCACTCACCCTTCATCTACCCAGCCAGGCTCCTTCAAAATCATATTCACAAAAACTTCTGCTCAGCTCACTCGAACCCATACTCACCGCAGTTCTACTACACCGGGCTCACCTAGACTTACAGTCGAGTGAGCTGCTTCAAACGGATTGTAACAGTCCGTATCAAATAATGTATATTTTATGCCCTGTTCAGACAGGAGTCTGGGGCAGGTGGAAGCTTCGACAAGCGGACTTGTCGAAACGTGGGCTCCAGTACACGCTCCCTATTTACGAATATATCATGCCCTGTTCAGGTGACCTGACTTATCTGTTTCTTTGGCCTCTTTATAGTATTGCCCATGTATAATTTGTGCTAAAGTTCTTTTTGTATTTGGTCGGCGTCTTCCTTTTACCTTTGACTATGAGCATTCCCGACCAGACGAGTTTTTGTCCAACTCTTGATTTCATAATTTGCGCTGTTTAGAAGCTGCTGTATAGCCACTGTTGTTTTTACCATTTCCTTTTTTTCCCTCACGCGTTGCGTTAACAAAATATGTACCATTTCAAACCGATCCTAAACCTTCCTTCCCCCTCGCCCTCACCCCCCCCTCCACTTACAATGCCTTCTGGTGATGTGGGTACTCAATAAATAAGACAGTCACAGGTCAGTCTGAGTAGTTAACCTATGGCCCGAGTTATTCGGATTTCTGGGTCGTCGGCACTATACCAACAGCTTTCGCTTCACTGAACGCAATTCGTGAAACGCAGCTTAGCAATCGAGAAGGAAAGGAGAGCGTTAATGTGTTCTCCCGTCGACAGAGTAATGGACAGGCGAGCGGAAAGCGATCCTCCACACTTTCACGACCGCGCTGTCCCGCCTGTGTACACCAGCTGTGTCGGATCACCATGTGTGACGCCTTGCGCGGGCATACTGCAGTGCGCTCGGGAAAAGCGTGTTCGTCGTACGAAATCCATCCCAGACGCCCACGATGCTTTTATCCACGCACGTTCCTTCCTACGAAGGCGTTGCACGACGACGCACATACATGTATAAGATCGAGGCTGCGCCGCTTCACGCCGCCGTTCGTTTATAATCTTTGACGAACAGGCAGCAGCAGCAACAACAACGCGGCTCGTACATACGCGAAGTCCGTACACCGCCTACGAGCACGCGTACGGGCTTCGGCGAGGCCCACGATACGCGCCGCTCACGACGAAGTTAAGCCGCGTCCGCCACCACGCGCGCTCGACCGCACGTGCACGCGGGTGGACGGTTCGACGACCGACCTTTCCTTCTCGTCCTCATACTCTCCCTCTCTCTCTCTCTCATCTCCGTCCTTTGTTTGTATCTGTTTTAAGTGGGTGAGCGGTGTGGGTGTGTGCGTATGAGCGCGCGCGCGCCACCAGCGTTATTTGCCACGATTGCGCCGAACGTCATACGCGCATACCCTTCCCCCTCCTTAGCCTCAGCCATTGCCTCCAGGCGATGGGTCAACCGGACAGTTCCGGTACTACAGGTCCGTTACTCGATAGGTGCGGCCTTCCCACGGCTAATGACTTGCAACTCGCCTCTTTCTTTCTTTCTTTCTTTCTTTCTTTCTTTCTTTCTTTCTTTCTTTCTTTCTTTCTTTCTTTCTTTCTTTCTTTCTTTCTTCTTTCTTTCTTTCTTTCTTTCTTTCTTTCTTTCTTTCTTTGCCCCGTCTCGGCTGTCCGAGAGGCTCTGGAAGGCCGAGAAGCGACCGCGGCAAGCGTGCAATCTTCCTTGAACGAAATAAACTTTAGCCAGCCGAGGTACACATCGGAAGGTGAGACGGCTACGGCGGGTCGTCTTGCGACGTCATTAGCGGAACACGTTCGCAATTTTCGTCGTGAGAGCAACGATACGAAAGTATGAATCTGTGCCACATGTGTCTACATTTTCTTCCAATCATCTCTTCTTTTCTCCTATATTTGAAAGGTATGAGTGAATTTCATAGGCTTGCGCAGGGTTGTGCGTTAGAGGGGGGGCAAAGTACTATCGCAGCGCACCCCCCTCCCTCCTTCCTTTGGTCGTGTCCAAAAGACAACATGCTTCACAATAGATGAAAAAATGAAAATGAAGCCATGACGTGCCTTTGGTCCCTGGATTTCCGGGAGTAAAGATGGGAAGTGAACTGTTCTTATAATGCAAAGCGGGAGTCCTTAGCCGCCATTATAGCCAAAGAACCTGCGTGGCCATAACCTTGCTCTTTCAACGATGACGGGACAAATCCGACTGAGCAACATGGTGTGCAAACTTTGCGCCCACCCTGTGGGTGATTGGGTTAGTAACGCTACGTTGTAACCGTTGACAACGTTTGCTGCAACGAATGTCAGAGTCTCTCTATAGTATAAAACTCGAGCGCGTGAACTTCAGTAGCACTTCGATGAACGTCTGATGTGATGACCGTACAAACTGGAACATACCGGATTATCTGATTTCCATCTTTATTCAAACCAGATCTCCTCTGCCCATTAAAACGTAGCAAACCATGCAAAAGCCTCTTGATGAGTTAACTTCTCTGAATGTCTCACCATATTTCTCTCTCTCGCTTAACAACTGATATAGCGCTCGCTAATTGTTATTGCGAGTGTGTTATTTTTTTAGGCTTTTATGTCATCATTTTGTTTCTGATTTGCATTTTTTTTTCGTTAAAATGATCTGCGTATCTTTTTTCATTATTTTTTTCCCAGAAAGCCGCGACCAGAACTTGACTCATTGTTTGGGAATGCCACTGTTACCGCAACACTTTTTTTAGAAGACACAGTTTAACGAATAACCGTTTCTTTTTAATAAAATGTAACCGAATGTGAGTGTGCTTACACAACCAAAAGCAGGGACGGAATCAGAAAGGACGCGGCAGAATTTCTTCGTTTAAAATGAAAATATAGCGGATCTAATATTACTGAAAAAAAAAAAAAACCAGTCCAAAGACATTTACATGCCGTGTTTACGCATATATTGAACTGTCAGAGAAAGCTAAGCCGCGAAATCCCTGCAAGAGATCGTTTTTCGTTTACGCAACGCTCATTATTGTAAAGGGATATCGTATGTCGTGCATCACCGCTAAGTGGGGGAAGTAACATGAGATGCGCTCTGCTTCCATCCATAAACCCCCTCTCCCTCCCCTTCACTCCTATACCAGCCGTTTCATAGACCTTTCTCGTGTACAGCAATTACAGCGTCTGTGCATGAGTCGACTCCCGCTGTAAGAAGTGTAGGAATAATGGTATACGGTTATGAAACAACCAGTTCAAGAAGAAACGCCCCCGTTTCACAGGCCTTTTTAACAGCGATGACGGCGATGACGAAACAAAGGAAGGCCCAGAGTCGTGTCACGCTGAAACTCTCAAACTAATGGGAACCCAAGAATACAAAGCGGATCCATTTCACGAAGAACGGGTGTTGGGTTTCAATATTCTCACGTGGTTGTGACGGCGAAGGATGTAAAACTGAAGCCGGTAAAGGCGAAACTTTTGTATTGGGCGAACTTGTGCCCAGGAAAAAAAAGACTCAACGTACAAGCAACACTCAACAGCGATAACGGCAAGCACGGACGTTGGTCATCAATAATCTGATCATCGGTGGAGCGCGTGATCTTTCATGCATGAGTGGTGGAACGTTCCAGCGTTATCGCTGGTGCTCGTGTTAGGCCAAGAATAAACTCGACTACTCGCGTAATGCGCGCAATCCTGACAAAAGAGTCTTATACAATCGAGAAGTTTCCCAAGAATTGCAGCGCAGCCTGCGCCGAGCTGTGGTAACAGGTTTTTTTTTTGTGTGTGTGAGTGAAGCCTGATCATACAAATATAAAGGAATAAGCATGCGCGGCAACACGATGAGAGTGCGGTCGTGTGCAAAAGCAATAAAACAATACAATAACAATGTTCGTTCGCGCAAGCCGAAAAAAATATCTCATAGATATATGTATGCTATGCATGCTCATAGATACGTAATCACAAAAGCACGGCTAATTGGGCTAGTTGGTATTGGTTCATATTTAGACCGGAAGGGGCGAGCACACTGACAGGGACACAAGAAGGAAACCACGCGAACAACACAGGCGCCTACTCGCAACTATAGTTTATTGGAAAGAAAAGCGCGTACATATATATCACTCCTGACACATGACTTGGCTTTTTTTTGCTGTTTTACTAGCCAAGTCATCTGGAAGTGATATATATGTAAGCGATTTTCGTTCGAATAAAATATATAGTTGCGAGTAGGCGCTTGTGTTGTTCGCGTGGTTTCCTTCTTGTGTCCCTGTCAGTGTGCTCGCCCCTTCCAGTCTAAATTAGTTTAATCACTTGGGGTTACTTAACGCGTGTATAAATTGAGGTAGGCGAACTTGCTCGCTTGTGAACCCACTCAGAGATGCCGCCGTTGCGGCCGGCATAGAATTATTAATAACAATTGTTCGGTTTTTAGGTCTCAAAGCCACGATACGATTATGAGGGACGCCATAGTGGAAGGCTCCGGAAATTTAGACCTCATGGGGTTCATTAACGTGCGCTTAAAGCTAAGCACACGGGCCTCTAACATTCCGCCTCCATCGAAATGCGGTCGCTGCGGCCGGAATTCGATCCCGCGACCTTCGGGTCAACGTTGAAGCACCACAACCACTAGACGACATGCCGCGACCTCGAAAAATGCAACGCGAGAGACACTGGGCTACCGCAGCGAGTTCAAGCCCTGCCTTATTACTATCAGAATCTCTGTGGCGTGCAAGTACGAGGCCTCTCACAATGAACACCTCTCGAATTTGCGAAACCTCTAGGGGTCAGAACTCCCTATTGAGAAGGGATTTTTTTAGAAGGCCACTGAGCTTATTCGAATGAAATTCGCTGCAGTCACTGTTGCACCCCAGCGCACAGAAAATACCAAATACATAATAACAGTAGCGAGCAAGCATTGAACTCACAAATAAGATCATTTCACGTACGCGAGTGTCCCAGCTACTGCGTGCCGACTTAAAAAAAATAATAATAATAATCCGCCGTCGTAGCTAAACGGCTATAACATTGCCCTGTTAATCTACAGACGCGCCGAGCATGATTTTTCAGCCATGGCAGCTTCATTTGAATTTAGTTCTCGTCCCGACCCAATACTTTTATGTGGTGGTAGTATAGTGTAGAAAATCACAAGAGACGCCTACGCCAACAGTGCGAAAGCGAGGATCAAGATATTAAAAACGGACGTTTTGGGCACGAGCGTCCAATACATCAGCTAGATTTCACCTTTTCACAAACCTCGTCATTTTTTATGGCGCGGTAGATGCCGAGAAAAACAATTTCTCCGTATCCATGCGTTTTATATAGAATCCCCAGAGCTAATGTTTCCTATATTAAGGCGAAGCATACGTGCATAGAATGCGGAGGTCGGGGGAAGCAGCTTTTGCGTTTGAGCGTTCCTGTACATTTAGAGATGTGAGCGCGCTGTACATAGCGTATAGGACGACACAGAATACGGAAGACAAATACCCGAGGAGTATTTCTGCAAGCTTTCAGTCCACAAAGGCTTCACCGCCACCTTAGCCATCAATGGAAAAACAGACCGTGCGTCGGAAGCGTCGCAAATCGACCCCCAAAACAATCGCGTCGAGAGAGTGAGTTAGAGAAAGGAAAGTGCGCTTCCTTTGTTGGAGACGGCGCAGGCGGGGATTGCAGGACTGAAGCGACCGCGGTGAACATCACTTCCGACGCTGCAGCTCTTCTTTCTCTTCGTTCATTGCTATTTCCGGAATCAGCGTAATGGGCTATAACAATACGCGCGATAAACAAGCACTTTGGTGGCTTTTTCATGCGCTGTGTGTAATGCTCAATTGACTGCATCCCATGTAAGTTCACGTACGGTTGTAGCCCACGTATCCTGGGGGAGTTCTTTGGCAAAGGCCGCGCGCGCGTTGTTCGTCGTCGTCTTTTGCTCGTTGACCGAAAAGAGGGGGAAGTGGTTTATTCAAGAAGGAAGAGGCATTATTTTCTGCCACCCTGCGGGAGCACGGCTTCGCAGCGGCTATACAAAAAAAAAGGAAAAGAAAGAAAAAGCAGAACACTTGCTATCGACGTTTCGTTAAAATATTTTGTGTTGGTGGAATAAAAGTTCTCTCTGGGAACTCTGGGAACTCGTGTAATGTCGACATAGAGCATTGCACATATCGGGAAAAATGCAGACTTTGAGGAAATTTAATTCTAAACACGAGTTTCCATGACTGCGGCATGTTATTTTCGTTGGGCCGTTCAAGACGCTGACGAACGATGGAAAGAAGATGAAAGACGCCATGGTGATGCCGCCCAAGACCAGCGTTCTAGGGACGGCCGCTACGTGCAATAAAACACATTGCGGGAGGCTGACGCTCCTTAGAATATTACACCAAAGCTGTCTTAGTCTAGCCTGTGTCATAGCAGTAGTAGTCGGCCTCCGCAGAAAACACCTAGCAGGTATGAGCCATTGGCTGAGCCACAGGTCATGTGATTTCGCATTAACCAATCAGTTGTAAGCGCGCGCCATTTTATTTATTCTTATGCGCTGAGCCAAGACAACATGCCATAGTAGGGTCCATAGAGTTCACACTCTTGAAAGCATCCTCTGTAATTTTTTGCCTCCTTAAGATAGATTTCGTGCTCATGCCAGGCCTGTTCGTGCTCAGATATTGCAGAGAGTTTCCGTATAATGGTCCTGACCTTTCCATATAGTACTTGGTGTTCGTCATTTACTTGGTTTCTCAAGAAAAAAAAAAAAAGCTAGGGATTAGTCTTCGACGGTGCCTCGTTAACACCATCAACCAGTTTCTAGATGCCGATCTCGAAGGCGCTGCCTTGCCTCTATTCGAATGCATGTATGTGCGAAAAAAAAAGTCAAAATAATTGACATCAGATGTGCATATTATGTGGATGAAGGCTGCCAAATCCTCGTTAAATGCGTGCCGAAGGTTCAACAACATGCGTACTAGCGTTTCAACCGATCACTGCAAAAAATAGGCAGAAGGTTAAAAAAAATCGATTTTCTAACCACGCCTTCATTTTTCAATGCACGTTTGCTAGCCGGCGCGTCCTCTAGCGAATATTCGCCATCAAAGGAAAGCGCGGCGCTGCATATTTGTAAAAAGGTCCACTCACCGACGTAATTTACGTCACGGTAATGACGTCTACAAAGGAGCACACTAGGTTACAAGCATCTGCTCTAAATGCCCCGAAATGTCCAGCAAGACACAGACAGACAGACAGACAGACAGACAGACAGACAGACAGACAGACAGACAGACAGACAGACAGACAGACAGACAGACAGACAGACAGATAGATAGATAGATAGATAGATAGATAGATAGATAGATAGATAGATAGATAGATAGATAGATAGATAGATAGATAGATAGATAGATAGATAGATAGATAGATAGATAGATAGATAGATAGATAGATAGATAGATAGATACGCAAGGAGCCTGCTGTACGCGGCTCTTTATCTGGTTTCCTGTCCAGAGGAGCACGTTTCTTGAGTGTGCAGTATATAGGACAATCGGTACACGCGGTTTCGTGTTAAGCAGCTACAAGAACGGCATAACCGCTAAACCATTACAGCAGCTGCAGGCGTGAGTAACGCTGTCATTATAATGCGTTAAGTGGGAAACGGTACACCCCCCCCCCCTCCCCTTTATGCCCACCTGGTTTAGCCTACCAGGCTTTTGTTCTTTTAATATCGAAATCTGCACTCGCGGCGCAAAAAACGAAAGCTAATGTTTTTCTTCCTGATGCGGTGGTGGTGCCGTGTGTGCTCCACTTTCCGCCGCTCGCTTTTTCGTCCGGTGATAGAGCAGTTGAGGCCCGGCTGAGAAAGCGAAATATTCCACGACGCTAGGCCACAGCACAAGCGTGGTTACGTGTGCACGCCACAAAGACGACGGGGGAAAACCCGTCGCACGCGCGCCTATGTGTGTGGTCCCGTCTTTTTCCTGCACCACAGTTTCGCAAGAGAACGTATATAAAACAAAAACGAAGCAACCGAAAGGCGTCAGTGGTGCGCACCTTAAGGCGGGAATCTCGCTAGCCAATGCACAGAAACGTAATAGAGGGACTTACAGATACTGCCAGCAGGTATAAAACTATCTGTCGATCACGTGTGGATCATTCTGCCTTATCTTTACGGCCGTGGTAAGAGTAACGGAAGTACAAGCTTAGGTGCAAGTGCCCTCCCCTAAGGCAAGTTCGCCTTCCTGGGCAGAGGATTTGCCGAAGGGCGTCAACTACGCTTTGTTCAATTGTACATGCACGCTGTTCCTGATACTAGACGGAGTGATAACACTGCCGTCTCATGTCTCGGACAGACCGTGAGAGAAGACTGCCCTTCTTACGACGTC
This sequence comes from Rhipicephalus sanguineus, assembly GCF_013339695.2. NCBI lineage: Eukaryota > Metazoa > Arthropoda > Arachnida > Ixodida > Ixodidae > Rhipicephalus > Rhipicephalus sanguineus. The sequence goes on from NC_051179.1 coordinate 20,141,295, forward strand.
TAAAAGACACGGCGACAAAAAATTTCCGAGACGTTACGCTCAATAAACCTACTTTGACCATGAGGCAAGCCGTGACTTAAGCCTCACCACCTGGAGTTCCTTAATGTGCGCCCAATGTGCGGTATATTCTCACAAAAAAGAGAGAAAAAAAAAGCTCCTCTGACTCTTTTTATTGTGAGTCCTGATCTGCGGTCTCTTTTGGTTTCCACGACTCTCCGACGAGAATATAATGATCTCCAAAGAGAGTTCCCGCGTCTCTCTAAAGGGAGTCATATACGTGGCACTTGAGGATTAACCGAAAAGAGTTCACATACTGTTTTATTTCTTAGAGTGTACGCCTACGCGAACATTTTTACGGTGTTCATGGAAAAATGCGACGTCATTACCATTGGAGTGCTACCGGGATCGACAACTGACAACTGAACATTACTGGGGGGTAACTCATGGGATCCGGACCTACATACCGGGATCGAATTCGTGACGACACGTACGGCCAAACGGGACCTTGGCTCGTGCGATAACTCCGCTTATACTCGACTGATTGGAAGGTTAGGATTGCAAGGTTAACGAAGCAAGAGTGTCTGATAATGACGTCATTCTGCGAAAATTTAGAAAGGTATTTCAAGGCCCCTTTAAGGAAGTCACCAGGGCGTGAAGGTGATTCGGAGGACTGGTCCAGATCGGCAACGAGTGCGCAAGAGATATGGAGATCGGGGGGAGATGGAACTAATACAGTGAAGAAAGAGGCGCGGGTGAAGAAACGTACGGCCTGGTAATATTGATTGACATGAAACAGGAGGCACTGCACACAAGGATTCAAACGCGAAAACTTAGGCCTTTCGTGCTTTGCGGTGCGTACGTTTGCTCCCAGCGTCTACAGTTCGTGCCATATCGCCGTGGTTTTGACTTACGCGTACATCAGATCCAACATTGCCTTTAGCGACCGGATCTGCAGTGACATGATGCGGTTCTCGCGAGTAATTGCTCACAGCACTCGTTATACTATAGAAAAGAAACGGTGTCGCGTTTCAATCCGTGAGTACTGTACATCACACAATAAATTCTGCCGACTGCTGATCCCTGTCAACATAACGCGCACGGGACCGCTCCCGGCCGCTCAAAGTACGCAGTTCCTGATGGAGCTTCGCGGCACCCTCCCACCCCCCTCCGAGCCCCTCATGGGTCGCCAATGAAAGGCTTGTTCTTCTGTCGCGCGGCCGGTCTTGCGCAGCGATCATCGGCGCTGCCCGCGCACGCTTTCACGCGCACATAGAGCATAGCACGCGAGGAGCGGTGTTATCGCCCTTGGACTTTATACAGAAGCGCACGGCGACGCCGACGGCGATGGCAGAAATGCTCCTGAGTGCCCATATAATTGTTATCCCAATAATAACTCGGCAGAAGCAGTGTGGTATGCCAGCATATGTGGAATACGATATTGAATAAGATGCAGCGTCAGTTCCCCGTGAAATAATCAACAATAACGGATTATTCCTGGTTAAACCTTGTTCACATTCTAATCTTAAAATAGAAAGCTGAGCTAGTTAGTATGGTGAAACACACAGCGCACGTAATGACCAGGACACACAAAGGGAATACACGATAGCAACTTTCTGTGTCCTGGTCGTTACGTGCGCTGTGTGTTTCATAATCTTTCACCAACAAGCCCGAGTTCGCACTATAGTTGGTATGCATTCATTCTTAGGACTATGCTGTCGTGTGCAGCGCATGTAGAGCGCATTTCTTTCGTACTTCGCCGTTTTTGTGAGCGCTGCGCAGTCCATAAGTATGAGCACACTCTAAATCCTCCGATTGCTTTCTTTGCTTCGGGATCTTTCGTTTCCTGACGGCGGTCAATAAGTACTATACGAGTGAAAACTGGACGCAGCGGGCTTCACACGCTAATTTGGCCAGGTAGAAATGGAACGGAGGAAAGAAAGCTCCGCGGGGTGCACGCCAGACTTTCCTCGCCACGTAAAGCATAATTCACGAACACGAGAACAAATAATAATAAAGAAATAGAGAAATGATCAGGGAAGAATGCGAAGAAACCAGACAACTGTATGCGGCGGATAAGGGGTATAAAACAAGCAAGAGGAGGGTAACCTTTGAAGTGCCCACGGTTGCACTGCCGCCATAGTGTGCGTGTGTGCGACCACCCTGTAACGAATCCGTTTTCTTTCCGCGTGCGAAATTGGCAGGGAAGCCGGCGGAACCGCCACGGTGGCGAACACGGCACGGCCAAGAAAATTTTTCGTGCCGGCCCGACTCGGAAGCCCTGAGGCGACGGCAGCGACACGAAGTCATTATGGAAGTGCGCCTTTTCCTGCCCTGCACACGCATCCGTATGCTTCTCGCAGCTTCTCGTCTCGTTTTGTTGTTTAGCGTCACCTTAAATGGCAGAACAGAAGGACGCGTCTCGCGCAGTCCGCGCGATTACACGATGTTTCACGTCGTGTTTTTGCTTCGCCACCATGGCCACAACTGATATCTGGGGTTTTACGTGCCAAAACCACGCCATGATTATGAGGCACGCCGTAGCCATAGGGCAAGGGAAATTCCGACCACCTGTTAACGTGCACCTAAATCTAAGTACACGGGCCTCTGGCATTTCGCCTCCATCGAAATACGGCAACGTGTGATAACGGGCTAGTTGATATTCCATACTTAAAACTGCTCAGCGCGAAAGTAGACCCAGCACGACAGGTGAGGCGAGGACTGCGCTTGTCGTCGTCTCATCTGTCTTGCTGTGCCCACTTTTGCGCTGAGCAGTTTTAAGTATGAAATGCGACCACCGCGGCCGGTATCGAACCCGCGGCTTTCGGATCAGCTGGCGAGCACATAGCCACTATACCACCTCGGCGGCACTACTGCCACAAAGTGTGCCACATTGTATACAAGGTGTCCATCTAGCATAAACTATTACTTTTTTCGTTCACCTTGCGTTCTAATTAGTCCAGTAATTAATGCACAAAAGCTGTATTGCTGGTGTAATAGGAGAGATGATCGACTGTAATATAAGTAACATGAACGTATATTGTATACAGGCTTTTGCATCTTTTCATTCACTCAGACTTTGGCACAGCGTTAGCTGGGACACATCGTACGGCGTGAAATGGTGGCCGTGAGAGAAATTTGCCGTTGTATTGTCGCCGGCATTGTATTATTCTATGTCGCCCTCATATGAACAACACAAGTCGCATCAACTCGCCAAAAAGTATGACTGACCACACAGTTAACGACAGATGAAATTACTACGTAAATATACACAATATTTGGAAAGAGAGATTGAAAGAAAAAGAAGTTCTTCGGTAGGTGATCTATACTTTTTAAACCGCAATGTGAGTTAAAATCTCCGGAGAGGGTTTGGCGTGTCAGTCGGTCCGTTACACCGTATCCCTCATCAAAGCTCAACATATTGTCGGTTTCCAACATCCTCCTCCCAATATATCGACGATAAACAAAAGCTTTTTCTTTTTTTGCATTGGGGAAATAACGCATGCGCTTATGCGTCAACATGCAATCGACATAAGCACGCACTCAGTCACTGGAGCTCTCCGATTAGTAACGAATTTGGTCCGTTCGCCACGCATAAAGCGAAAGTGGTACCGCTAGCATGAATTATGTACCGCTGAAAAGGGCCAAAGGTCTCGCCTTCCACGCAGCTGCTGGTCGAAACAAATCTATAGATATACAAAACGTCCTTTTCCGACAGCCCCACACTTGTTCAAGTCGGCCTCCTATGTTTTTCGTGCAACAGGGTGCTGTAATCGTATGAACGAAAACAACTCCCCCTTTCTTTCTATCTACCCGAATACCGCGTGGCTTTCTGCAGAACCAGCTTCTTTGCTTTTGCTTAGTTTCTTGTATCGCGTTATCCGTGCACACTGTACGGTGTCTCCTGTCTCGTGCGCGAAGGAGGTTAACGCAGTCGACCTCTTTGCTCAGCGGTCCTGGGACAAAATTAGCGGCGACGTCCACTTCCCAAGCACCGCGGGATGCAGGTTCACGAGGCAGGTGGGAGGCTTCAAATACTTACTGAGACTCGTAGTTTTTTTTTTTGTTTTTCTTTTTCGAAAGAAAAATAAAGAATACACTGTGGCTTTCCGGGTGACCCAGTCAGCGCGACGGGTTTTGGGAGAGTCGCGTTCTGATCGCAGATGTCTCACGAGGAAGATCCGGCACTGTACAGTGCTGTATGTTTCGAGCACCACCGCATTTTTCGCGTCGCGTTTTTTTTTCTTTTTTTCTTTGTGGCTGCACTCGCCAGGATTCTAGCACGCGCACACACACACACACACACACACACACACACACACACACACACACACACACACACACACACACACACACACACACACACACACACACACACACACACACACACACACATTCGCTTATCATTATGTGCATTCACGTTTCCCGTCGCACCCTCCGTGGCGCCCTTGCGTAAGCAACTTAAAGAATGCGTGCCGCCGACCGCCTACCTTTAACGTATACGGAGCGTAAAGTGCCGACCTTTTTTTTTTTTACTTTGAAAAGAAACCGAATCGCGGAGGAAGGTGCTTTGTGCATATAATGTTGGTTTCTGTTTGTTTCTTTTTTCTAATTTTTTGTCTTGGAAAACGCGCACCCGCGACACGGATACGAAAGCATTGCGCTAGCTGTAGTCGATGTTGGGCTATAGCTTGTGGATGTTTAGTATGCATAGTAAACTTGGCACGAAGAACTCGACCACGCCGGAACACAAAGGAATACATACACAGGACGGGTGGGTGTTTTTGGCGCCAAGTTTACTATTGAATCCTTTAGAGTTGGTTTGCATTGTTTACACAAGAATGATTACTCAACAATAATCAAAGACGGCCATCTCGTCATCTAAGAGACGTTTTTGGAACGCGGGCAAACTCTAGGCGATGCATTTCATGCCAAGAAATCACTTCCGAACTTTCTTAGAGACAGTGCTCTCATTGAAGCCCCTTTCTTTCGTTTAGCGCTGTGGCGTATCGTGGGAATGCTGTGTGTCTGCAGCACAATGTGCATATACTATCACCTCATTCATCAACATGCACATATAAGGAGTAGCATGCTAGGCAGACTGTTGACGTCACGCATATCGACATGTTCCGCACGACCTGTGACCCCGAGTTACGCGTGTTCTGTTAACTACAGAGGAGTTGTAATTGCGGATGATAGGCATGCTTCCGAACTGATATTCCCCATAACAGCAGGTTAACATCCTGCACTCCGGGATGTCAACCGCGATATCAACCGGGATGTCATCCGGAAGGAAAGGTTCTCCTGTCCTTAGTCCCGTCTTTTGCGCGGTTGTGTAAGTACAATTGTCGCTGTTATAGTTACCTTGTACTGCGGATTTTCCCTTTTTATTTTCCTAATATGAAGTCCCCTTTACTTTGTATGTCCTCTCCTGTGTAGGCCTGAAAAGGCCCGCAGTATTGAATAAATAAATAAATAAATAAATAAATAAATAAATAAATAAATAAATAAATAAATAAATAAATAAATAAATAAATAAATAAATAAATAAATAAATAAATAGCAATGCATTTCAACCAACTCGCCCATTCTGCCATCCTACATCAGCAGCGCGTCTGCTGATGGATCTTTTTTCTCGCGGCACTGTGCTCACATAGGCCTGCGGTACAGTGTGGCCTGGTGCTACTAAGGTCCTTAGATTTTTCCAACGAAGCGAAAAAAATCAAGGGCTTTAGGTGCTACCTGCTACAGTGATGTTTGTAGAGGGGCAATGTCTACGAGTATTTATCAGGCTCTGTCCGCTGCACATTGAACGAAATCGACTCCTTTCGATCGATGGGCTAACGGTAGTAAAATCTATATAGGTTTGTGAAAGTTGGTAAACCATCGTTAATAAAGTTATATTTTGTACTCAGTTATATAGTGGACTAACTTAGCCCTTGGGATGCCGTGAAGCGATACAGTAAAAGACCGTTAATTCGAATTTCAAGGGACCGGTCAAAATGTCCGAATTAACCGAATTCCAAATTATCGAAAGTATCAAGAAAAAAATAAACTAGTGTCTATTACATCAATGCATTTTCATTCTCTTGATGAATACGTAAATCCCGTGCTTACTTTGCACAAGAGCGGTCTAAAAGCCGCAATTTTCGCCACTCGTGACATTGTTCACAATGTGACCGCGACTCGAGAGCTCCCTGTCTTAACTAACACGAAACGTGCTAACCCGAAATGTCGTTACCGTCGTTACCATAGGTTCGCACTGATGACGATGTCGATGCAGACTGCACCACCTTGGTTCGGCTGTCCGCGAACGCCGTTTCCGCTCCTTTGCGTCGCACACTTGCGGCGATTCGCGCTCGGCGCGCTCCGAGAATAGTCCGAATTAACCGGGTTCCGGCCAAATATGTCCGAATTAAAGAGAGTTCGATGTCACTGAACAATGCATATACTTGCCGAGACCAGACAACGCGTCCGAATAATCCGATTTTCCGAATCAACGGGTGTCGAATTAACGAGCTTTTACTGTAATAATGAAGGACCGATGATTGGTAGCTAGCTGTATTGAGGAAAGCATCAGAAATAGTTAACGACAGATGTGATGCCATCTACGACAATTTGATATGGCTGGCAATCTTTTTCGTTTACTGGCTGTCCTTGTTCATCATTCGCAGCTCTGTAGTTGCTTGTCCAGCTTGTCCGTAATAATCATAACATCTGGCAGAGCTTTTTGTTATGTTGGACGTGCCAAGTGTTTCGGGAAATACGACCGATTACTGATGCACGACATCGTTTAAGTTTAAATGGGGACACAAGCAAGGTACATGAACACGATGAGTTCTTTGAACCATAAGTTTTTTTTTAAATACGACCATTGATTTTCTCTCTACGCGCACTAGGAATAAAAAAAAAGTGTATGGATACACCCACGCTCTCTTTAAAAAAAACCAGAAATAAGATTGAGTGGCTCGACTTTGCTTCTGACTCACGTTTCATGAGCTTGGAAGTACCAAAACACCTCAATAAACTTGTCTTTCATTGTTATGCAGAGCGTATAGTGCGATATACTGAAGCCCTAAGAGGCAATGTAGTTTGTGAAACAATTATTGCTAAGTCTACACGCTCGCATATCCAAGAAAACGTAGGAATATGAGAACAACGCCGCCCCATTAAAGACAAGTTAGAGAACGACACAACAGCAAGAACACGTGACATACGTCGCTCCCTCACCCATGTCAGGTATGCACGGCGAAGGTGCCGAAGCGTCAACCGTCATCGTGTCCTCTTCTCGAACAAATGTCAGTCACCGCGCAGGTGTGGACCAGGTAAGTGCACCATTCACAGATAAGTTGGAACAACTAGAAACAATCCCTGCCTCTCACTGTCACTTGTATCACCAACACGCTCAAACCAGCTCAGGTTGACACAAAAACCACTCCACTTTCGGCAACCACGCGAACTTGGATCTGAGGCCAAGAACGAAGAAGAAACGAAATCAAAGGAGCACGATCAAACGGATACAACGGACACTCCAGTGGGCACGAATCACTTCCACTCCGCTGCGCGACACTGTCCACAACCACGACGGTCAGCAGTCACGTGACGCACGACAATGTACAATCTGCGGCGGCCGGTGCAAAACAGACAAGCTACGAGGAAGCCTCGCGCTACTAACTCGTGAGATTGCTGTCGGGATTCTTTTTTCTCTCTCTCTTCCTTCTTTCCCCCTCCTCCTCTCACTCACAGTGTCAAGCGAAGTCTTCGAAGCCAACTGTCACCCCGTTTCTCGTTGTCAGTGCAGGGGCTTCTTCACCGTTCCTGTTTAAGGCTTGACGAAGAGCTTCTCCCGTTCTCAACGTCTCATCCACCCTCGCCAGCTGAGAAAAAAAAACAGCCGCTCCTTCGCCGCTCGCACTGTTGCCACCTGTTGTCTTCCTCTTCTTCTTTTTTCTCACCCGGCTAGGAAAACGAAACCAGGTTGGGATAAAACGGTTGTTTCGTTTCGTCGCGGGCGTGGCCTCCCTCTCAAAGCACTTCGATGCACTCCAGTAGTGCACGCCGCGCTTGCACCGAGAGCAGCGAGCGTATGCGAAACGCGATCACTCAGATAAAAGAACAGTAAAAGCGCCAGACCCAAGCCAAGCTGTAGAAGGAAAGAGAGAGAGATGACAGGGAGGAGGAGTTGGTGCTTGTGGCGTGCGCTGATTTTTTGAGGCGATACAGAAAGAGGCGGTGAAGAGAAGAAAAATGGTTTGATGAATGATGTTGAGGTGAGAGGTAAATGGAAGCCTTCTCGGTGTGCGTGTTGTGCTCCTCCTCCTGTGGCAGTGAAGTGAAACGTAGCTCACACCTTTCTTCTCCTACTCTGCTCGGTCTTCTTCTTCTTGAGTGGCAGAGGGTTGGGATAACCCAGCTCTTCGGGTGAACGTCGAGAAAGATGTTTGTAAGCGATGATTAACGGAACGCCGCAACTCCTGCAATCCCGAGCGTGATGCCCAACAATCCGAAATCCCACTGTGGTATCGGGCGTAAGATATATAGGTGAGGGCGCTTAGGAAGCCTATAGATCACACTTCATGTTAAAACAAGGTGATGGGAGAGAGAGGAAAGGAAGGTGATAGTAGAAAGAACACAAAGATAAAGAACAGAAAGAATCAGGTGGCGAGAGGCATGCGCAGCAAGTCCGCAATGTGAAGGCACTGCTGAACGTGACGAAGAAGTCGACCTGGCCCGGTGATCTTGCCGTCTTTGAAGAGAAGCACGCGGTCTTTGTTGCAGTTGAAGGGTTCTTCTCGCGTCGCACTTGCAAAGCAGACGCGAAGTAGCAGACGACGCACGTGCTGCGATAGCGATGCGTTCCGGCACGACACGTCGAGGCGGGGCGAGGTCAAGACAAAACGAAACCAAAGGGAGTCGTCAACACGGTCAGCACGTGAGGCGAGTGAACGCACGCGCGCACGCGCACGAAACAGAGAACGCGACCACCGTGCCCTTCAACAAGCACGCGCACTTCACCAAACGGAGGCGTCGCGTAGCGCAGGCACGTCCACGCCGCCGACAACGACGGCGAAGCGAAGAAGGCCGCCCTCTGCGGAGACGGCGCGCGAGCTGCTACGGCTTAAAACATTTCGACGGCGCGCTCGTCGGGCTGTTGCGCTCTAAATGTGAGGCACACATTTTCGGTTTGTTGTTGGTGTTGCAGCCTGTTGCGCGGCGCCGGTTTCCGCGAGGAGAGAGGAGATAAAAAGGAAAGGAGGATGGTGGAAGAGAAAGATGGATTATTTTCCATCTCTCCCCTTACTAAGAGGAGGAGGAGGGTAGCCGAACGGGGCGAGGATGCGGAATGAATCGAGAGATGAAGGGACGTCCGAGGAAAATGGGCAGTTTTGATATCCCGCGTGTGTATACACCTCACCCTCTGGCGACTTGAGCTGGAATTCTTTCCGGCGGTTGAACTGGCTCGGCGCTGGGGGGTGACAGGTACGGGACCATTAATGAAGTGAGCGCCTGTCCACCTTAGGGCGAATGCGTAACTTCGGGACATGACCGTGACAGCGCGACTAGAATAATGGAGGGATAACTACAGCACTGGTCCCGTTAACAGTGATGTCAGGTGTGTTGCGGAGGTATAGTATAGCAGAATACGCTTTGATATCATGCACTGAGATTTATGACAATTTCTCCTCAGCTCTAGTTCACTGTCAAGCTATCAGAGATCTCTTCATGTACGCGCGAAGTAGGAAGCATAATTTATCCAGGGGGACTGTGGTCATAAAGTATTAGTAAAGTATTAATACTTCAGAAGAAAGCTTTGCGGTGCATTCATGGTTACCACGGCAGACCAAAGGAATTTTCCACTATGACTTTGTTTCGCAGTTATAATTTACGCAAGGCGAATCAGATCTACATTTTTTGTTTGCTGCAGCGTACTAACACTAATAAATTACACACTTAAAACAATCTTATGTCTAACGATACATACTATATTGAGGACAAATACACCAGGTCTCTAATAATTAGACTAACTTTGTCAAACAGAAATTATATTTTCAAGTACTTACGATTATTAATAAAATCTCTACAAATGCTGATTTTGATGTTTCATTGACATTATTAAAAAGAAACTAAGCAATATTTAATTAATTCCGGTCTGTATTTTAGTATAACCTTGTTTTCATTATTGTAAGCTTATAATTTGCTTTATGCAGTACCTGCAAGTGCAGTTGATTTTGTATTTATATTGTTGTCTTTTCGTACATGTTTTCTGATCTCAGACTGTACAAGGGAGCAGAGGCCTTCGTCAGGCTTTGCAGTAAAAGAACTTCACTTCACATAAAAAAAGGAAAGAGACTCCATTTCACATAAAAAGAAGTAACTGACCACTTGTGTTTTCTTTTCACATTTACGCTTTGTCGCGATTTTCCTTCAGCTCCTTTTAGTCCCAAAAAAAAAAAAACGACAGAGCAGTTATTGCGCAAGAAAGTTGAATTTCCCCTCGTGGAAGATATAAGGCGAAAATGCTTGACATGGGGAGGCAGGACACAGACAAGTGCGACGCGTATTAATTTTGTGAGGTGCTGTAAGCCTGTCCTGCTATCCCTGTTTGAAGAATTTTCCGCCGATTTGCTAACACGTCATAATGTTAACATGTAAATAGAAAAGCTTTCTACCCCATCACTCGTAAACTGCGGTCAACAGAAAGAAAACCAATGCACGACAGACGTACACTGTATACGACAGGCAAACGTTCAAACGATTGCGAGCACAGCCGTCGAACGACATGCACACACTCAAGAGAATGGAACACATTGAAGTTGCGTGGTTAAGAAATCCGTTCTTATAGTTGTGTCACCTAACGTCTGTAGCAATAAAATGGGTAGAACTACGCTATACAAACACAGACGGACATTACGCGAAACCCATTCTTTAGAGTTCGGCGACTCTTGCATGGATTTCCGAATGAAGCCGACTCATAGGCGTCGCCATTGCCACGCCCGAAGTGTGTGTACGCAACGTTGATGGCAAACGCTCACGTCGAGGCGGTGAGCAGAATGGTTGCTTCAATACGTAGGGTAAACGTGAAAGCGCTGCTGCATGAATACCAGCCGCACTGTCTACACCCCGAACGCCTTGCACGTCTACGAGGCTTGCAGTATCGGTGACGCTGTGTAACACATACGTATCACTTGCAGTGCATACGAGAGCGTAGATCGTGCCTTAGAAATAAATGCCAATCGAGTTCCGCCCGTCAAAGCCACGAGAGCGCTGTATTGAGGTAACCTTCGCTTTGCGTCGTGCGCATAATGGAACGGAGGGTACCTAGACAAGCCACCCCTGGGAACAAGAACAACGAGAGCAATATGTATGCGTGAAACCACATCCTTGCATAAGCAAGCGCGTGTGCATAGTTATAGATGCCCACTGAACCTTTGTTTTCTGTAATATAAATTATGAACGCACTTGAACGTTCTATAATCATGAACTTGAAGGAAGCATCGATGGGGCAGAGTTAGGCGGACACGAACAATTGCGGATTTAGGTTGCTTCACAATGTAAGTGAGCATGTCTGCTAAGTTTGGTTTAGTAGACATGCTGACTTATATGCGCTTAGTTGGTGTACCTGAAAATACAACATATTTAATCCTTAATCCATAATGTACTTTGCCAAGATCTTATCAGATGCTCAAGCCGCACGAATGCTGGCTATGCGTGCAAGGCCAACCCCACCTTCTCCACCTCCACAACCGCCACAGCAATCACCGCGTTCAAAACGAGATAGGCACAGACTTCTGCAACTGGTTAACGAGCATTCCGTCCGCAGAAGGGTGTGACAATTCTCCATGGAAGTGACTGTAGAGGCCTATATAGCATAGCGTATATCCTATATACAACATAACGTATGTAGCCTACACAACATAACGTTGCACGACTTTGAGCTGCGCAGACATGTACCACCTGCCTAACTGGAACGCGCAGTTTGTATGTATGTATGTATTGTATGTTCGTATGCAGACAGGCAGTGCGCTCGAATAGCACAGCTGTCGGCCCAGTAAACAACTTTACAACTTTCCCTGAGATCAGGGCGCAGTACTGCATGCTCCGGCAACGCGTCCACAAGACAAATTGGGCAGTTCCGGCCCGCTTGTTTCTTTGACCGATAAGCTACGAGTCGGAGAGCTGAATCACTTTCCTGCATCAACCGCATTCCTCCATCCCGGTGCAGTTTCTCTCATGAAAAGTATTTACGGCTTAAGCCGACGCGCGATATGGATTCTTCGCAGGCACCATCAAAGAAACTACGCTGTTTCGCTTTCTATTACAGTGTTGCTAGCGCGCAGGTGGGTTTTCCTTAGCGATATCTCACGCCTCAGCCCTCGTCCTCCTATTTTTCCTGTTTGTTTATCAATGCAGTACAGTGTTACTACCTTGCATGTAGGAACCGTTTCTTGACCCCCTTCTCATTCGTGTCATATACGCGTATACATTTCTTCTCTGCAGTTCGCAAGGTGCACACCTTGTTATCAGTCGCAAAACGCTTCCTACATCAAACACCGTGTCTGGTCCTTCCAGAAAAACCGAGGCACTTCGTCGAGTTCACGCAGCTGCAAAACAGCTCAAAACACGGAAAACCTCGGAATCCGCGGACGGCGCTTAGGATAAGGTCGCGCGCAAGGGAGAAAAATCAGTCGATCGAAACGCCGAAAGAGAAAAGCAATCCTCAAAAAAAAAAAAAAGAAACGTGCCAGTCGCCTTGTTCGTATATCGTTTCTTTTCGAACGTCTCAGAGGCCTGCCTTCTTTAGAATCATCCACTGAAAAGACCACCAGCATGTGCGCACCTTGTTACGCCGCCTCGTAGTATGGTCTATAGAACAGGGTCGGCTCCGTTTGGAAAGAAGTCAAGCTCGACTGCTGCTTCTTTCGCTCGTGGAAACCACACAATCAGACACGTGGGAGGGGGAGGCCGCTTTTGAAACTGCACTCTATAACCTCTATGGCGAGCAGGGTATATCTCAACGGCTCAAGTGCAAGTACTTACACCAGAGGGGCTATGTTAGACCCCGGTAGCAAATAGAATGCCATACACGCTGCCTCGGATCTTAGGTGACCTTTTTACCACGGTCAGAGCGCGGTACTCTTCTTTTTTAAGCCGACGGGCGGCCTACGGTTGAACGAACGGTGACTGACACGCGTATGTATACAGGCTGAACTCTGGCACTCGCTTACTTGTTTGGTTGCTTAGTTCTTCGCAACCCTGAGCCTCGTAGTATAGTACACGCTTTCGTTAGCAATTCGTTTTTTTTTTTTATTCTTGACCCACTAACGCTGTGGTGGGCAGTGTATAAGCTGGTTCGATTGAAACGCCCTGTCCATCATGCTTAGTCTTCAACTCTCTACGCCTGCTGTTCGCTTGGTACGCCTGGTGCGCCTAATTCCACGTTTGTTATTCATCTGCAGACACTGAAAGTGAGATTGAGCGTGGGCCCATTGTAAGAGTGAGGTGTTCGTGTTTCTCGTACTCGCTGCCCACTGTGTGCGTTTCTTTCTTTATTTTTTCTGGTGCCGAAAACTTAACACCTATATGCTATATGAAGATGGTCGGTTGAACATAGCATATTATCGCGCGAGATAGAACTTCACATATTCACACTTACATGTACTTACCAGAACCACCTTTTGTGAAATTGCTTGCGGGGCATAACACTTCCTTTGAACTTTTCTGGTTCCCCTTTGAAACGTCACGCTTCCCGCACACTTCAAGCTCTCCTTTTTGATCCTTGATGTACACTTCAAATATCGTTTTTCCGACAGCCTATCTGCCATTACGCCCCCCCCCCCCTTCCCCCCGCTGATACCGACGGCTGAGAACCGAACCCGCCATAGCCACATCGCGCACGGGGACGTGCTTTCACTTTCTACGGCGTCCATACAAACGCCGTGAATTGGCCACGTCTTCTAACAAGCAGTGCGCTGAAGGGACGTAGCTAATTTATCATAACCTTCCCACACTCAGGGGGACGGCTAGGACGTACAGGACAAAGAAAAACTCTGGTATAGACTCTCAGAGCCACTCAGCAGTTAGGGACACCCACACATTAATTTCATTTTTCTTCGTGGAACCACGAGCACCATATAAACACCAGGATAGACCAAAATAGAACTGCTCCTCCAACCCCTTCACCCATACACACACCTCCCTCTCACACTGCGTCTCTCCCATCTGTCCAATCCCCTTCCCTTTCCCCCGGCGTAGGGCAGCCAACCGGACGTCTGGTTAACCTCCCTGCCTTCTCTCTTTTGTATTCCTTCCTTCCTATATACGTACTTCATGATTTTCCATACAAATGAATGTATTAGCCCGTCGAAGGCCAAAGGAGGTGTACCGGCAAGAGTTCGATTATTTTTAACCGGTTTCACAGAGCGTCATGTGAACAAACGTCCAATGTCGCGTGCATTTTCGTGGGCGTCGTTCACTCGACCACACAACGAATAGCTCGGCAAGTGAACGATGCAATACGGTGCCGAGCACACGCTACAACATTCAACTAGGGAAAAAAATAATAAAAAAAAGGAACGAAGGTGCCTTTGGTGCCCTTTCTTCGATAGCAAATGTATATTTTCAGTGTGGTCGCGTAGACACAATGGTGATATTTGAAGGAGATAAAGACGCCCCTCCGTATATACATTCATCAAACAAGAGTTGCATGTATACTCAAGCAAGGAGTTGAGGGGAGTTATGACTTTGAACGTGCCCGTTATAAAGTGTCGTTTACCTCCTCGTTCATAAGTACATGTATCTACTTATAAAGCGGCGCCCGGGAATCGCTGTGACCGTGTCGCCTTGCGCAGTGTGTGGTAAGTCCAGGAAAAACAATGGCTCTTTTTCCATCGTGATTTACGGCGGCGGTGGCAGGCCTCAACCGCGGAGCATGCCCGCTTTGTTTCTGAGCGCGCGCGTTTGCAATGAGTTTCACGTATCCTGCTAGTGCACTGGCCAAGGCTGAGTTGCCTGGCGTTCGATCGCGGAGACAATGGCGCAACGGCTACGTGGTGTGGCTGTCAATAATTGCTCGGCGTTAGAAGAAATCTTAGCGAACTGGGTCAATCATTGTCGTCGCGGTAATTAACAATTCGAAGCCACACTCAATGGGAGATGAGATCGCTAACGCCTTAATGGTAGTGAGCAGCTGCTGACTTTTTTTTTTCTTTATTGAAACTTTGTAAGAACATCATGAGGTATCTTAGAAGCCCGATACCTCCTTTTGTGTCTAATTAGAACGAAGTGCACGTCAAACGATAATTTTTGGAGCTTTCGGTTGCCTAAGGCACACTTCAAGCTCTCCTTTTTGATCCTTGATGTACACTATGTCTCATCACGAAAGAATATATGGCGTGCGAGCGAACGAGGACACAAGCGAAGAGCCTGGTTCTGTTCTCTTGCGTACGTGTTTGCACGCGTTACCTTCTTCCATTACAAATGTAAATCTGTTTGCATGGTTTTGCGTGTTTCTGTACCTTCTCGTGTGGCTTTCTCCAGCCATGCGCGGATATTTGTGCGAAGGTGGCCTCTTAAACACTCGGCATTTATTCTTTCCACAATTATTGCATCTATTCCTCTTCCTGTAACCGATATTACGTGGCAATAGATTTAGGGCAACTTTAGCAACGGGCGGCAGGTGGCAAAATCACGTGACATTTTATCTCCAGTTGGCGATGTCTCGCGACACTTCCTCCCATCAAGTTTTGTTGAAGCATTCCGAGGCCTCCATTCAAGTTACTTAGTTTGCTCACAACTCAAACTCGCTTCTTTGACATGCGGATTGAGTATTTTGCTATGAGGTACAAACGAGTTCCAAAGGCCTTAGAGCTAGTGATTGAATTCAGGAGTTTTACGTTCTAAGCGTCCTTGTCGGGCATTATGAAAGATCATGCAGTAGCGTCGAGCGATAAAATAGCAGTTTTATTGTTTTCTCCTCTTCTCTTATATCTCCGTTTTTCACTCCTTCATTGCTGTCACACAGGGTCGCACAGCAATACCAGACTTCCGTCTGGTTAATCTCGCTGCCGCTGTTTCTCTCTCTCGGCAAGGTTGACAGTTGGGCGAGTTGGTGATAAATCACCACAAAGTGTGTGTGAAGCAGCGCACGGAACGCACAACGCGGACAAAATACGAGTAAAGAAGACATTTCTTGAGACAGTCCTTTTTTGTTGTTGTTGCTCGTGTTTTCTGCCCCGTTCTTTGCACTGCTTCACACAGGCGTTATAATTACTTTCACCCCGTGTGCTGCGCGATGTCAGTGCACGTTAAAGAACACCAGATGGTCGAAATTTCTGGAGCCCTCCACTACGGCATGCCTCATAATCATATCGTGGTTTTGGGACGCAAAACCCCAGATATTATTATTATTACATCCCCCCCCCCCTCATCTCTCTCTCTTTCTCTCCTTCTCGTTTCTTAGAAGCCGTGGTGAAGTACGACACATACAGACCGGAACTACGGTGATTTACGCTCTACGCGCAGACAATTGCGTTAATTGTGACGAAAGCAAATCATACGCATGGCAGTGACAACGTGACGAAACCCATAGAGACAAAAGTCAGGAAGCAGACAGCGAGCAGAGTGACGCGAAAGCTCATATGATTGACATCACCACTGCTACCGACACGCACACACGCACGCACGCACATACACGCGCACGCACACAGTCACGTGTACTCGCAAGAAGACGTCTAAACAAGGGCGTCCGCAGAACTTTTTGCAGGAGGGCGCCTCTTTGGCAAGTAGGGGGGGGGGAGGGGGCGCTAGAGGGGGAGCGAGGGGCTTTAAGCGTAAGGTTCAGCACAGGCAGCCTTTCTTTCGAAACCGCGACATGACCGGCGTGATTAGTCAATAGTGCGTAACGTGCAAAGTTGCCTCGCAATCCTGAAGGACGTTTCACACGCATACGCGGGGCCTGAGTCGGTGCTAATCAAGGTGTGTAGCTTATTGTACCGCATAGAAAAATATTATCTGAAATCCCAGGAGAGATCCCCCACCCCCCACCCCTGTTTCAACCTCCGTACGCCCATCCGTCTAAAGTAGCAGCGGTTGGGCCGCCACTTCCTCGTGAACATTGCGTGCACACGGAACGCGTTGCGACTGCTGCGGCAGTGCTCCCGCCTCCTAGTTACGCTCGCAGAGCCCGAGTTCCGGGGGTAACTCGCAATCATTAGGCATGCCCGATCGACTGCGCTGCCCGTCGTCATGCGTCGCTGTGTTGCGTCGTTCTACCGGAATGAGTGCGCGCCGCTCCCGTGTCGTCTCCCCGATAACCGCCTGCACACGCATGTGGGTGTGTGTGCGGCCGCGTAACCGGTGGTCGCGTCTTTTCCAACCGCGTATGGCCCGACGAAGAAACGGAATAAATGTTGTACTGTTGGCTTCCGGTAACCACCAATGGGTGTAGCGTATATGAGCGGGAATTTTTAGCTGCGACGGCTGTAAAGAAGCCATACGCACCCTGGGAAACCTTGTAACGTTCGAGGTGAAATATATTCATCGATGAAATCGCGTCACCCTCTAAGAGACCAAGAACACGGAAAGAAAGGTTGACTACGCCTGGTGTATCCGCGCTAACTTGCTTCAGCCAAAGCGGTACACAGACAACTGAAAGGTAGATGACGTGTTTTGTTTTTTGTTTCAACGAAGTGAGCGAAAAGCGATGCTTTTTTTTTTAGTGCAAGCCGGAGTACCAACGCCACAAAGGCATGCTGAAAAGCTACAGCTACAGAGCTACGTGCATGTGTCCAGCTGTGCCTTGTGCCTTGTATACGTAGCCTCTTCATACGTTTTTGTAGCTAAGTAGCGCGTTACATTCTACACGTACTACCAACCCGCAATCAACTTTAATCCTCCTTGAGAATCACACAGCCAGGACTGCGTCTGGCAAGGTCCCGTTTTTGTAGATGACAGCATATTATTGGCAGTCGGCCTCAACTCGCCATCTCTCGTAGTGGTGGACAAGAGGTGGCAACGACGACAATACTTGTACTCACATGGATTTGGATTTTCCCTTCGCATGCGTCGCTCGAAACGCGACATCTTGATGCGAGGATAGAGGGCGCTGGCAGATCGCACCAGGCGCAAGCCGGCCCGGTCGGCAGAGGCCAGGGTGGACACCTTGCCTCGCATGTGGCTCTCGGACAGGTTGCTGCACGAGATGCTCTGCGGCTGCTTCATGTGAGTCTCTGCAAGAGCAAGCAAAAAGATAAACTATGAGTAAAGTTGAAGCTCGTTATAACGAACACTGTCATGAAAGGGGCACTAAAGAAAAAACGATTTTTTGCGTATTAGTAAATTAGAATTTAACAATATCGAAATCACCACTCTTACCGCGAGAAGACTCTTGGTAAGCGAGAAGACGCGCGAAAAGAACATGCAGGTGGCGACGCCACCTTAAAATTCCCGCACCAAACGCCGTGACGTCATAGATTTTGATAATATTGAGTCTGAAGCCTAGAATAATGCGTCTTTGTAGCTAGGATTTTTGTGCGAGTCAGATTACCCATTTATTAGAGCCAATTCTTACCTCTACTATTACACCGGATATCGGATAAAACGAACAAATTTATGGTCCCCATGCTAATTCGTTAAAAAGAGGTTAGACTCTGCTGGAAAACGGCGCAAGTATAATGACGCGTTTATGACGAATTTCCTCAGACAGCCTAGACTGCACGAACTACACTTCTTGCACATCATACAATTCACGCGATCGCAACCGTATCATGTTAGTGATGACTTAAATTATGCCTGATGCGTGTTTGCATGCGCACAGCAGCCTCAACAGCCACTCCAGAACCTTCTCTAAGCTTATGTGGTGGCTCAATTGAGCGGCAGCTTGCATCAGACCTTAGATCAATACCAGTAGTTCGTTGTAACGAAGGCCCTCCTAGCCGTTATCTGGGGCAATGGGTTTGACCAGACAGTCTCGTTGCAGATGTGCGCTTTGTATGGCCCACCAATCATTCTTGTCAACTGTAGTAGCTTAGTAACTACTATTCCACACATTAAATGAATAACGGGCTCACATAACGCTGGTCACCCGACTCCTTACAAGTCACAGTGAGGTGTCGCGAGCCCCAATTTTATGACTTGTCGCCTTCATCATGGGACCCAACACACACTCAACTTGCAGGAGTAATTGCCCATCCTATACATAGCCGCATAATGAATAGGCGTAGAACTCCTTAATGGACACGTCAGTGGTTAATGTAGCCATCTAGAGCGAATGTGCCGGACGTGGTTATACAAGAATATTGGTCTCTACCGGTCCGCACAGTTTCTCTGAAGCCCTTTCTGTGTCATATGTAATTCCAAGATGTCTAGCCATACGAGCCTTGACTTGCGTTGACACTGGCTAGTGTCGTCTTGTCTCTGTCACATGTCGCATGAGACAATTAAAAAAAGGATGACGAGACAACAGCTGACGCATATTGCTAACAAAAGAAAAGCTTGGTTAGTTCGGCTCTTGCGCCCATATGCAGATAAAATTGTTCTTTAAAAAATCCTGCCAATTCTTATGCTCGACTTGGCATTGAGGAGGCCACCGACCGATGGCAAAAAACTTTGTCAATTTGCCTCTTGAACTCGCTAGTGGAAGTCCTTTAGATGGCTAGTTTCATGTGGAAAGCCTTCGGTTTTTCTTTCTTTTTTGTATTTGAGCGTACAAGCGTCCGGCGTCCATTACAAGGCGGGGCCGTACCCAAGTTTTCCCAGTCGACTCCCGTGGCCTGTCGGCGTCGCGCTATCTCGAGCCATTCAGGATCCCTCTTGCTGCCTTCCTCGTTCGAAGTAAATGGCAGCCGACTGGGACGAGAGAGCGACCGGCAGCGCCTCTCGGAGTCGTCCAGGTAGCGATCCGACGGAGAAGAGAGCAGGTGTCGGTCCCAGGACATGGTCTTGAAAGCCGGCGGAGGCGCGCTGTCTGCACCTGTGCGAGATGATGTCAGAACGGCGTCACATGAAAGAGAGGGAGGGCAATAGTAACGCATAGAGAAAGATAAAGGAAAGACAGGAAGGTTAACCATAGGAAGTCTCCGGTTTGTTACCCTGTACATGGGAAGGGTAAAGGGGCGTGAAAGAATGGAAGGGGAAAAGAAGAGTCTGTGACCACACTAGGCGGCAAAACAAATACAAAACAATGTCATGACTATAGCACAGTCAAAGTACTACACACCAACATTATATGTGAAGAGTCAGAGTTTGTAATTCAGTCCGGTTTCTCGAAGAAACCGCAACAACGCCCTAACAGCGGCTCGCGTTCAAGACCGGGTAGGCCAGTGCCCGCTTGCGGCCTGAATGTCCAACGAGACGGAATGTACAACGAGACTGAATGTCCAATAGTAGACATTCAGTCTCGTTGGACATTTCGTCTCGTTGGACATTCCGTCTCGGTTGGACATTCAGTCTCGTTGGACATACAGTCTCGTTGGACATTCCGTCTCGGTTGGACATTCAGTCTCGTTGGACATTTTGTCTCGTTGGACATTCCGTCTCGGTTGGACATTCAGTCTCGTTGGACATACAGTCTCGTTGGACATTCCGTCTCGGTTGGACATTCAGTCTCGTTGGACATACAGTCTCGCTGGACATTCAGTCTCGGTTGGACATTCCGTCTCGTTGGACATTCCGTCCCGGTCACAAATTTCACTTTTCCGTTTTCGTTCCACACATCCCAATATTTGCTGTGAAAATTTTCCGAATGTGCCCTAACATTTGCGACGTGCGTGAAAATTCGTTTCGTCGTGATAGGACGTGCGCTGAGACTGCGTATTACGCACGGCAAGGATATATATATATATATAATATATATATATATATATATATATATATATATATATATTTGAATAAGCTTTTCCAATGGGCCAAACGTACTTGGGAAGAGAAGAGACACAACTAAGCGGTTGTATATATATATATATATATATATATATATATATATATATATATAAAGAGAGAGAGAGAGAGGGAGAGAAAGCGCAAAGACACGAGGGAATAAAATAGGAAACAAGACGCAAAAAAAAATTCGACAGATCCCACGTACCGTGGGAGTCGGTGTTATGCGAAGCATGCGGCGGGTAGGTGAATGTGGCGTAACTTTTTTTACTTAGCGACACGTACAAAATGACGCTAAAGATTTGTATAAATTGTGTGCGCGCGCACACACACACACACACACACATACATATATATATATATATATATATATATATATATATATATATATATATATATATATATATATATATATATATATATATATATATATATGGCAACGTGGGTATTACCAACACCAGAAGCGGTAAGCTGATATGTAGTGCTTATACGTGTCCCGAGAACGCACGAGCGTTTCACGAACCCGTGTGCATGTGTGCAAGAAGTTCTTGACAGTTCTTGAACAAGGGCATCATCACCGTGATCAGCGAGCACCAGCAGCTGGTCATGACCTATTACAGGATCCGGTCGTGATCGTGGTGACGAATGGTCCATGTGTAGTGAAGTATGTGGTATAGTAGAGCTGTTGGAATTCGTGGATGCCTCGGTCATTTCGTCGACAAATTGTCTGTCGACAGAGCCGGCGACATGTCGGAACCTGAAGCCACCCTTCGTGTTGGTGAGGGAGGCTGGTAGGCCTGGATAGTGCTACGTAGACCAACATCAGTGGATGGTGTTTGTCGTATTCGTAGACTACCTGGGCCTACGTAGCCTATTCTACAAGGCGGCTATCAAGCAATCTGGCATCATCCTCGGTCAGCATGAGGCCATCGCCCAGCCTCGTAAGAAATGAAGAGGACACTGCGTCGTTCTGGTGGACGAAGTGCACTTTACCGTACGGTGATGTGGATATCATATGTAACTTTCGTTAATGTATACCTCCGGGGTCAAGCAATACTTCAATATAGCTTCCTGAATCATAGGAATACAAACGTAATGTTTATTATACTGCTATAAAAGCGGAGCCAACACTGGAGCTACAGACGTTAATCTGATATGACGCCTGTATCGTAGAAGTACACATCGTAGGAGTATCTTGTAGTGTCTATTGCTTTCTTGTAAAATTAGATAGCCAGCACCACAACCACAATTGACGTTGCACCGACACTACGCCTGCGTAGGCTGTTTTCCCAAACCAGTTTATAGACCTGGCGTGGCTCAGTGGTAGAATAGCTGATTGCCACGCAGAATGCTTGGGTTCGATTCCTGCTGGGATCCTAATTTTCATTCTTTCCATTCTTTGAGTCAACGCTGCCGATATTGGTTTTCCTTAACGTTCTAGCATTTAAGTTACCAATGTCTGTTGTCGCCGTTCCAGGGAAGATATAAACTGTCAATCACCTGTGGCGCATACCCGTACACCGCGGCCCGTGGTAAACGGGTATGTGCCACACGTGTCTAGTGGAAAGGGTTTGACGACGTACGCGACAGGATTTTAACGTTATTCATGTCATGACCCGACAGTCATATTCGTCAAATCCTCTTACCCTACCATGCAAATTTTGGTCTAGACCAAGTTAAGGAGGCGATCATGAGAGCACCCAGACGTAGGCGGCTAGATAGATAGATAGATAGATAGATACGTAGATAGAAACGCTCAAAGTGCCAGAGGTTCGCTAAGAAATGCTTTGCATTTAAAATATTTAAAGAGCTCCCTTTTGCACCCGTTTGCTCGTGTTCATATAACTTGATGCCTTTTCAACAAATCGAGTTGAAAGTTTGCGCTTTTCATGCTTTTTTTATGTGCGTCCTCCCTAAAAATATGTACCTGTAACTTTACCACACTTTAACAATTATGCAAAACCAAAAAGCCCGGTACCTCACCTTGTTGAGTAATCGATTAGCTTTCAGTTTTTTCTCGGTAATCCGTTAGTTTTTTTAAAAAGGTAATTGTAATCGCTGACGCTCTTTCACTGTAATGCGTACAAGTCTGTTCCCGACCCAGTTTTTTTTTCACTTGAGCTTCACAGCACTAATATCGACATCATTGGAAGAGTAATAGAAAAGCTCGTGTTCAGGCCGGTTCTGAAAAGTCCTCAAATTATTTTAAACATCATAAAAACGGTTTTATTGTCGCCAACGATTACCTGTATGCTATGTGTTGTAATGAAAAATTATTCACGCGAAGCACTGCAAAACGCGAGCAAGATTGGCTACTTCGGCAATAAGCTCAGAAAAAATGAGCACTTCGCAGCGGATGGCCTGATGCTCTCTTGACTGGCCCGGTGCAGCGGAGGTGTAGGTCACCGCTCATTGCACGTCACTCTAATGTGGTGTGACGTCACCAAAACTTTCGTTACGCTTCCTACACAGTGACGTCGGTGTCAGACGCGCTAGCGATGGGTCTCGATCGCGAGAATGAGTATTTATACAGACTTTGGAAGTGAATTAAAATATATTCTAAACGTTTGCTGCGTGCAATACTTCGTGCTGAGCGTCCTTGTTTACAGAGAAAGCCTACAGCAGGCTTTTTATAGCCTCAAAATTTGGTGACACCACCTCTTTAACGGCCTAGTCTTTCCTATACCGGCCCGCGGTTCTCTCGCCGAAATGCCATGACATGTTTTCATCAAGGTAGTCAAAACTAAAACTAACATCCCACACTCAGCATGATTCATAATCATTTCGTGGTTCTGGCGCGTAAAACCAAAGAATTTAATTTTAAAGGAAAAGTTCCTCCCTAGCTTCTTCGACCCGCATTCTTTAAGAGGAAAGAAGAATTGTTCTAGGGGCTCGCAGAAAGCCAACAATCAAGCCAAGGAAAGCATAGGTACGTTATTTGTGGATCTTTTTAACTGTGGTGTAATGAATATGACCTAAATTGAAAGGACTTAAATGGGACGAAAAAGCACACTTTCTTTCGGTGGGTTTCAAACCCACAACTTTCGCATTACGCGTCTGATGCTCTAACAATTAAGCTACGATGGAGGGCGCTCCCTCGTCCACTTTGTTGGGTATTTACGTGACCTTGATCCCTGGGAGTGTTAGCAAGCGCAAATCGCCGCCGTAATTATAAGGTTGCGGGTTCGGATCCCACCGATGGAAAGGGTGTTTTTTCGTCTGCTTGGATTCCTTTGCATATGGGTTATAATTATTACATTGAAGTTAAAAAAAAGCAACAAATAATGTCCCCAATGTTTTATTTGGCTTAATTGGCTGTTGGTTTTCTAACAAATAACTGAGTCTCTCGAACTATTCTTCTTTCGCACTTACATAGCAAGGGATTCGTCCTGCCTCGTGACGCTTTCTGGCAAAAATAGTGTTTCACACTCGCCGCCTTAGCTACGAGTGGCGCTGGTAACGCTCTCAGGGATTAAACGCAGATAGATACCGCACAGAGTGGACGAGGGAGCGCCCTCTCTCGTAATCTTTTAAGGGGCTGTGATGTCCGATTTATGACAAAGATAAACAGGAACAGCAAAGTATGCAAACAACCAAAATAAAGCATTAAAGTAACATATTCAATATACATATGAAAACTAAAAATACAAAATAGAAATAAAACTAACAAAATTTGAAATTATGGTAAATGCAGGAAAGCGAATACGGAAACAAAAATACGACGCCCGACGCCACAGACAGTCAATATTTGGAAAACACACACAAAAAAATGCGATCTTTCGTTAGGCTATCTTAACCCAATGAATCAGTTGTCTGAGAAATTTCAAACGAGGACACGTTTATCTCTTCTAAATTGGACATTCCGTCTCGTTGGACATTCAGTCTCGTTGGACATTCCGTCTCGGTTGTACATTCCGTCTCGTTGGACATTCCGTCTCGTTGTACATTCCGTCTCGGTTGGACATTCAGTCTCGTTGGACATTCAGTCTCGATGGACATTCCGTCTCGGTTGGACATTCCGTCTCGTTGGACATTCAGTCTCGCCGGTCACGTGACCCATTGGACATTCAGTCTCGTTGTACATTCCGTCTCGTTGGACATTCAGGCTCTGAATCGCCAGTGCCCTAGGAATTCGTTCTCTGTGAGGGCGGTTGTCCAGCTGGCCTAGTGCGGCTGAGAGGTCTGCTCTTTCGGAGTTAAAGCGAGTGAATTTTTCAGAAAAGCATAGAAAGCGTACAAAAGCATGCAGGTTTAACAGGCGTCCGTCCGAGTTGCTACAGATGGTGGCAAAGAGCCGTCGACACTAAAGGCAAATAACAATTTATGTCAGAGTGAAAGCTCAATGTATGACAACGTCTAAAACGGCAATATTATCAACAGCAGTGCCCTACTTACAGAGAAATTAGGCTAAATGTATCACACGATGAGCGCCACGAGCGGCACATTTTGGAAATGATCCCGATGACGTGAGAGAGTTCGACTACAATTAAATCAAACTAGCCGCAATAAAAAAAGAACCTTCCGTGCATCAAGAGACGTAATAAAATGCTGCTTGTTCGTTTCTATTTGATTCATGGAAAAAAGAACCTCTTTGGCGTTGCCATGGGGAACGGCGAGCGTGGTACAAAGGTTCCATTTTCGCCGAACTGCGTTTCGCCCGGCACCTGCTTCGCTCAAGCAGTCGCGTCTCAGTGGTAGTTTCGGTATCGCGTAATGCCGCGTGTGTTTTGCGCGCTCGTGAAAGTCGCTCTGACAGAAAGTTCGACAAAATACCGCATGCATGTGATGTTGCCGGATGCCCGAATGGCGCACGCCGCCAGTGCACGCCGCCGCGCAGTAAAGGCGGTCAACGTTGGGCACTGTCGCAGTGACGTGAGAAACACCGCTTTCAGGCGGGTGATTTGAAGTGCGTTAACGCGATGCGGACCACTAAAACCTGATTTTATTTCAAAATAAGCACTTCCTTGGCACACAAGTAGCACTACGAGGTTTCTGGACCGCTATATCAACAATCAACGTCGACTTAATATTTGACTTTAGTGTACCTTTAAGCACGCTAGCAACGCCTTCGTTGCTATCTGTGCCATCGGGACATTCAGCCACGGTCCAAGGCTTAACACTGTCCGGAGAATGTGGTTCTGAATGCCATAATCAGCACAAACGCACAGGGCGTGTTCGCTGGTTTCTTCTGTCCTAGGAGTCGCATCAGCCATTTCTGTGCGGAACGAGCCTGCCTTCATGAATGCAATACCCATCCAGAGGTGGCATACGAGCATTGCAGTGGAACGGCCATTTTGTGATGGCAGTTGTAGTTTTGAAAAGGTATGAGGTTCAAGTCATTTGCCATATACTTACAAACGCCCCCAAAGGGCGTTTGTAAGTATATGCTAGGCTGAGGATATGACCCTTAATAAAGTAAAGCATTTAATACTCGCTTGTACCAGGAAGTGCTTGCTATATTATCGACAAAAGCACGGACAGTGCCCGCCGACCCTGTTTTCAGAAAGTTTGAATTGCACAATCGCAAGTCATCCGATTTTAAAACAAGTGCAGTTACTTTCCCCAAAAATACATTTGTTTTTACTTTCTTAACGTAACTAAGAAAAAGATTCATTTTACAGTTGGACCTCGGCTTCTTGTAATGAGAAGGCCGCCCACTTTGAGCGAAGACACTTCGCTTGCTAAGGCGAATAAAGCTTTCCGTCATAATAAACGGTCAGACAAATATTTATGACGACGTATGTTGCGTTACCTGCCCTTTTGATAAACAGACAGTTAGTTGCTGAAGTTGAAATTGATGGCATGGTCATCACAGAGGTACTTTCAAGGAAGTGACAGTCGGTACGCTGCTTGTTTGGAATTGTGTCACTGCGGCCTGCCTTCACGCACCTGGTGTACCAATTTTCCCTTCGCTGCTACGTCAAGTATATCCAATCAACTAGTCCAATTATAGTGAAGATGAGCTAGGAGGCCCTCGTGAGCTGACTCTATTTCCAGCTGTACGACCGTCGCAGTAATACTAGAGTAGGGTGCTAAAGCTAATAGAATGCCTTGTGCGGCGAGTTGGTTCACGATCTTAAACTAAGAGCAGAGCGCATAGAAAGACAGGACAAGAGTCCCGTCTTCTTGTCTCTCTTGTCCTGTCTTTTTATATTTTGCACTTTGCTTTCATTTTAAGAATGCAGAAGCGTCCGCGTGGTCGAGGTATCAGACGGTGCTAGGAAGTGCAGAAGGCGAAATTGTGACAGGGATAATTTCGACGTCCTCGCATCTAAAAAAATAGCTGCAAAATATCATAGTTACCTTCGAAAACTCACACTTACTGAAAGGGCGACAGCTTTCGGAACGAGACACTTGCGGGCCCACACCATTGGCACCGCCACGTGCTTTAGCCCTGGGCAGAATCCTGAAGTTGATGTGAATTTCCGGTGACGACGGCTGTTGCACGGTGCTCGCAGTCGTCTCCTTGGCACGCGGTATGCGTGGTATGGAGTCGGGTACCTTGGGGACAGCGCTGTACGTTCTGTGTCAAAGCAGTAGAACCAAAAAGCGTTATGAGAACACTATACAGTTAGTATATCTGTCACTCCGTGCATGGTAGTAGAGTGAATCTTTCGGCTTACTCATTCACGATTCTATGCGCAACACTATACAGGGACGATGAAGAGATCGAGGCAACGGTCGCCCAACTGTCAGTTCTTACGGATTACGTTACAATGCTACCTGATCCATACATCTATCATTTCCTGTCGTGTTCATAATGTATACATAATGGCACACTACGCGCCGCTGCCCTGTGATGCATAATCAATAAATTCGAAACCATAGCTCTGTCACATTAGCTGAAGTGCTGATGAATACAGTATGAAAACACCATACCGTAATCGACTGTTTTAAAGGGAGCGACAACCAATTTTTATGGTGTTCATTTTCTTTAGCGCAACGGAAAGCTTACCGGTGAGAGTGTCTGATCACAGAACGGTAACGTGGAAAACACCGTGAAACATTTGTAATCAGAATTTTTCAATCTGCGGTGAATATGAAGTCGTAAACACAAGTGACAACCCGTGCTGCAAACAGTGAGCGCGAGAGCGGTCCGTGTTCGAGCGCGGCGGTTTGCTGCGCATGCGTGCACTCCGCGCGCATGCGCCGCGCCTCGACATGTTCCACTAATTACCGCGAAGGCAGCACCGCTTTTCACCGTGCAACTCCTTTTACCTCGTAAGCAGCACAAAACAGAGCGGGGATAGATAACAATATAGATACTCTAATTTTCAGGACTAATTATGGCGCCCATGACAGCATGAGACTACGTGACTACGCACAGCAAAAAGTGATCGACTCCATAATCCAGCTTCAAGGCTCTTCCACTAGGCTGCGCGACATACCGGTTTTTGTTACTTTTAAACATGATTTAAAAACATAAATCTTACTCACAACGCGAAAAGGATGCTGGAATCTGTCACTATATTTTACTGTCCTTTGATTTTTACCAGGATCTAATCGCACGTTGTGACCAGTTGTCGGTCGAGTACATGTATATTGCTGGGATGCAATCACCGACAACCTCAGCGGTGTTTCGAAGTGACCAGGATCGTCGACAACGCGTTGTTTGCCTTGTCACCCCCTGTTCGAAGCTTAACATGACAACGCCCAAATCGAAAATAGCATAAACAAATACGAAAGGACATAAGTAATCTAACCAATACTGCACATCGAATGGGGCTAATTGATTCGTATATATTCAGTCATGTGCATCGTTAATCAAGAACAAGTATGCTGGATAATGTGGTAGAAGCGAGAGAAGAAATAGTAGAGAAGGAAAGGCAGGGTGTTTAGCCAGTTTAGGACAACCAGTTTGCGACACTACACATGGGAACAGAATGGGGTAGATTGAAAGATAGAGAGGAAATAGGATGTGATAAGAGCCCCTAATAGTATATATATTGGAAGCTTGCCTACATGTGTCGAGCGCGTCACGAAGAAAAGACAACGGGCTACGACACAAAGCTTTTATTCAACAATAGACACTTTATGTGATGAACCGTGGGAGATCAAGGGAAGTTTCGCCCTGGAGCCGATGATTCGATAAGACAACTTTCGTAGATCAACATATCGTTAAGGCAAGGTCTCCTTGTTCGGCGCGCTACAGTGACTTTCCATGTCTCCCTTCTGTTGATTACAAACATCGGGCAAGTGACAGAGAAGTACATTGCCTGTCGTATAAACCCCACCGAGACATTTCCACGAAGTTTCCCTCGGTACGCTGCTCACTTCGCGTCCTAACGCGATCGTTCTCGCGAATAGGCATTCACTCCTCATTTGAACGGCAGGCTGCACTGGTCGTAACACATGTCAAAGATAATACAGCTCAAAGCACGCATTTTCCGACTGCCCTTTAGCAGTGCTGCAGTTTTCCTTAAGATGTAGTATTTCATGTGACTGCTTGATATTGCTTGAACGAGGAACCATGCAGTGTATGGCTCTCGTGCTTTCAAATCTCTCTTTCTCCTGACGCCACCTTCAATGACGTCTGTTCGTCATCTTACTCCATTTCACAATATAGGGTTGCAAAATGGGCGCAGTTAATATCTCTGAATTTTCCTCATAACTTACCGCTCTTACACGCGACATGTTTTCTTGTTTATATCCCTCACTGGCAGCAGCCTTGGCTAGATTGTACAACGTTTCGCGGTACAGAGACGCAAAATGTTTTAAAAAGAAGCCCTGAGCGTCATTTTATTCCTCTTTTATAAATATAATACTGACATTACTGGTGTAATGAGATTCAGTCAACATTCAGTCAACATAATCCGCTGCCTGCATATCCGTCACTGATCTTCGTCACTTCTATCTATCACGTAGGAGTGATGTAGAAGAAACTCTTTGATGTGAAGCAAATTTTTACAAATACCTGCATGTGTGTGCTTCTGCACACACATAAAGTTTCTATTGTATCTTGTCTCGTTTTGTCTGTTTTTTTATGTCTGTATGCCTGTACGAACTATTTGTGTGTATATGGTGTATATGTGATCATTGTATATACCATAGTCATCACCCGACACCTGTAGTAGCAAGCCAGGCGACAAAGCAGACTAACCTCTCCGGGAATTTCATTAAAGAATATTATCTTTCTCTCTCTCTTCTGCATAAATGTAGCGTTACCTTTTTTACTGTATTAACATATGAAAGGATAATGCAGGCCACTCCTTTACACTCGCATAAGGATTACGTTAAGTTATATGTCTTTTTTTGTGTGTGGTGTAATCCGTGCTAAACACTGAGCAAAGAAAGCCAGTGCATTTGTACAAACGTTCAGCATTCATGTATGCGCTGTTCTCTCGATAACCTCTTTGGTCACCGCATGTAATTCCTTCCATTACAACAGCTTCTAAGACGCTCCGTAAGCAACAGTCTTCAAAATTCACTGCACGGTCTCGGGGCCCGTGTACTTTAGTGCGCCACATCCGGGACTACATCGCATCTGTCAGCACTGTTTAAAACTTTTGCCATATGCGCGGCACGAGCGGCACCGTCCTGACCCAGGAAGTGCGCCCAGCGGCGTAATAGTTACGAAAATTTCTGCCGCCAAGCTTCGTAAGCGCATTTCGCCCCAGAATTGCGCCTGTTAGCTAGCGGTGGCTCATTGGATAATTAAGGGCATCTCGGTTGGTCCTGTTACTTACAGAGGGAATTTTGGACGTGAGATGAATAGGCCAGGACGCCAGTCACACTGGATGATGGAAAATGCCGAAGTAGAAGTCCGACCGTTATTTCCAACCTAGTTGGCCTATTCGCCACTGCATGTGAATCAAGTATAATTTATGACTGCATGAAGAGTGAGCGTGGCTATTAGGAATGTATGAGGTAACTCTAAGGGACATGAAAGTATATAGTAAGTCAGAGCTATCTCTGCATTTGCTTAGGCGAAGTAGGACCCCCGTTGGTTATTATTGCGGAAAATAAACTCGACATTTCCCAACTTAGACTACGTATGTCTACGACGTTGTTGTGACGCGCCACACGGTTTTACCGGTATTATTCTGTCACTCCTGTCCAGAGTTGTTTTTTACCGAATATATTGGTAACTGCCCACACGCACGTCCATGCATGCATGATCTGTCCCTCTCGTCTTTTCCGTTTGTCCGACAATTTGTCTGTTTGTCGTGTATCTTGCCTTGTCCGTCAGTCTGTTTGTTTGTTTCTATTGTATCTTGTCTCGTCTTGTCTGTTTTTTTTTTGTGTATACCTGTTTGGTCATCTGCCTGTTTCTTACCATTAGAGGAGCAACTCACCCTACTCCCGGCGATCCAGATGTGGTTCCTGGAGCAGCGCCCGTTGTCGAAGCGCCAGAGGTGTGCCTCCTTCTGGACCGACGCCTCCTCTCCATGATGGGCGTGTCGGCGAACTCCGGCGGAGGCGTGAGCGTCGGCGCTACGGGGTCTGGTGAACCCTTGCCTGAAGACGACGAGGACGATGACATGTCAAGACTGCAACCCGAGTCGAGACTGGACTGCCGCCGGTGCCCGAGGATGGTGCCACCGACGCCTGGACGGACCCCCTCGGACTTCTTGGACGACTCCAAGAGGCCTCCGGCGGATGCCGGCCGCTCGGAGTCCGCGATGAACCGGACGCCCGGCTTGTTGTTGCTGCTGGTCTCGCTCTTGACGTCGTTCTTGTTGGTGATGTTCTTGTTGTTGTTGATCTCGGCTTGTTCCTGATTCGTTCGATAGGGCTTCGGTTTGGCGTCTGCTTCGTTGACGTTATCTGCGACAGGAAGACGAGGGCGTACAATGAATAAGTCTGCGAACTTCGTATGCGCGTGCATATACATATAGTATACGCCTCTCGTTGTGCTTTGTTCTTTCTCTGAGCAGCTACAAGTTAGATCTTCCATCAACAGAACATTTTTCTTTGCTCCGCCGCTTCATTACTTCATTTACCAGTCTTCTTCAAAAATTAATTTCTGCGATGGACTACTCTAAGGTGTCTCATCGTAGTTTCTTCAGGACCAAATAAAGTTCGTTGCCTGTCAGTTTGTCTGCGGTTTGGCATGCCAGATACCGTGATATGATTATGAGGTCCCCGGTATTTGGAGAACCATGAATTAATTTTGAACACTAGTGGCTCTATAAAGTAGGCATGCAAACGTTCTTTCATATCGCCCTCGTCAAAATGCCCCCGCCGTGGCCGGGAGTCGTACCCGCATCCTTCTCCTTAGCAGAGCAACACCATAGCCGCTAAGCCACTACGATGGGTAATATGCCCTTACACTTTGATGCGTATTTCCGCTGGCCGTTTAGGCGTTATCTGGTAATACGCCAACAGCCTGCACAGCCCTGATAAAAAATGCGGGTTTTAACAGTGATTATCAGACTGCACTGAGCACACTAAGTAATTTAATCTCGTCTCGTAACAGGGCTAACTAGCTACTGCCAAAAAAAAATCAAATGTGCTAATAGTACTGCAGTATAAGCCTGAAACGACCTATCTCAGAGTGAGCGAATTTCCAGCACTTATAATGCACAGTGTGCAGGCTGACAGATGTACTTGCCAGATATTTGATGCAAGTAACTCTTAAGAGCTATAGAGAGTTTTCCGTGGCATCAAAAAATTTTCGCAGCTTTTTCACAAGTTCGTAATGATTCTGAAAATCAGCTGCCAGATGGTCCAAGGTCTTTCTGAACCTTTTTCACAAGTGTTTTCGTTCATTGCTTTGTCCATTGCTTCTTACCGTAGCAAATAAATAAAAAATAG
Source organism: Rhipicephalus sanguineus (assembly GCF_013339695.2). Taxonomy (NCBI): domain Eukaryota; kingdom Metazoa; phylum Arthropoda; class Arachnida; order Ixodida; family Ixodidae; genus Rhipicephalus; species Rhipicephalus sanguineus. The sequence goes on from NC_051179.1 coordinate 20,173,923, forward strand.
TGACATATCATTAGCATGTGCAAATATTCACCGCAGCACGTATAGTTGCAAAACGTGAAGCGCGCCGACGTGTGCTCTACCATGTTTATGTTCAGTGATTGGCAGTAAGAACGTATGTTAATGATGTACACCTGCTGCAGTGTTAACGATTCATAGCGAAGGCAGCCAGAAACTGTAAGTAATGGTGGTGGTGGTGATGTTACAGCAGGCGGGAATATCCTGACCAACATAGCTACATTGTAATTACGATTGCCTGCATTCCAGAAATTGTAGTTACGATCGCCTGCATTTCAGATAGCGCCTATGATATGCACGAATCAGCACCGCCGAAGCGCTGACACAGTGACAAAGTATGTAAGGCATTCTCCTGCTGCACACGAGGTAGTCGGTTCGACTCCCGGTCGAAGCAGCTGCATCCTGATGGGTTTGGGAGGCAACATGCCACTGTTCAGGCATATTATTGAATGTTAATGAATAGCAAAAATAGCGGAAGAAAATATCCCAGCACTCTTGTAAGACGTCCTTCGTATCTGGAAACATTTGTTGCTTCGACAACTCTCTATCTTTCCATCTTTATTCCCCTCCCCCCTCGCCTTAATGTCGGGTAGCAAACCAGATACTATAATTTCGCTGCCTTTTTCCTTATTTTTTAGTTTATCTCTCTCTATAACAAAACCGATACATGGATATATTATTAAGCCAGTTTCCCGCCGTGAAAGCAGTCGGACAGCGGAGCTCAAAGCTCGTGAGTGTATGTGATTGGCAAGTGAGACCACGTGCATCACCACCATCATCATCATCTCGCTTCATTTATGTCTTTATTCCCTCCGCTACTACTACTACTACTACTACTACTACTACTACTACTACTACTACTACTACTACTACTACTACTACTACTACTACTACTACGACGACGACGACGGCGCAGGGTAGACTAAGACATCTTCGCTGCAAAAATGGTATGCACGTTCGAATATCTTGTAGCAGCCTTTACGGCCGGTCGCGTCCATTATTGGCATGCAGGACACGTGGCGATTTGAAAAGAGGAAAGACAGCCAATAAGCAGCGGCGGCTACTGGAGCGTGACATCAAGATATGGCCACGGTGCTGTGGCGGAATTCTATTTCCAGGTCGTCGCGAAGCTCGCGGACCGCGTTCGCATTTCGCACGGATACGAGAGACACGCGAAGCAATGGTGAAGAAGATGAAGAAGAAAAAGACACAAAATTGCTCCTGGCAGGCATATTGGCAGCCGAGAAGGGCGGAATAATATAAAACACGAAAGGGGAGTATAGTAAAAAAAATAATAATAATAAAGAAGTCGTTGGCCCGAAGCCTAGCACGTGCCCTGAGTGAAACTCGTTCCCACCGCTTATCCGGTCGCTTCCGGCTTCCACGAATACCGTGGGGCCACCGCCGATGACCGATATTCTCCGCTAAACTGAAAAGCTCGCTGTTGCGAGGAAGAACAAAAACAGCAGAAGAAAAAAGAATTCCTTTCTCTCCACTTTCTTTTCAATGTTTCTATGTCCGGCGAGAGAAAACTGAATTCCGGTAGGCATTCGCCTCGCACAGTAACACGGTAGCGTGGATGTTCGCGCATCGTACCATTATAATGCGTTCTGCAGCGGTGTTGTCATACACAGTATGCGTGCTACACGCTCCATCCTCGCGAATCTTTTGTCAGCACTTCCTCACTGGTCAGCCCCGTGTGGGCACGCGCACTGCAAGCGTGACCAGTCAGTGTGCGCGTTGCCAGCTGTGCTCCCGTTTGCTCAGCGGATGCATACATTTCTACCATCCTCTCCATGACTGTTTTGTTTAAAGTCATAAATTCGGTTTAATTCTTAAAACTTATATGACTTCACTACATGAAGGCTTCACTTCTCGCATACTGTTCCATGTCCTTAATTGCAGCGTATTTGTCGGTTCGGCAGGCTTCCCTATACACATATTATTGCTAATTATTTTTTCAGATTTTTCACCCCAACGCATGTTAAAAGTTCGTGACGCTGTGACCAAAACAATTCCGCCAAACGTGCACAAATATCCAGCCTACCGCACTTCATCGAATTTGTGGACAATTTCTATGAAACAGCCGGTATAAGCCGCATAAAGCGAACATTTTCGATGCGAAGTACGAAGCACTGATGATACGCGCAGTATATTAGCATAACCGTAGCGATGGGGCCAACGTACTGTGAGCTTGTCGTATATGCGGCTCACGCAACAATTTACGCGTTATATTTGCCAGACTCGGAGTGTGGTAACTAATATGGAGCGCAATACATTACCTCTGCAGCCCGCAGTGACCGTCAGGTCACGGGGACTGTCATGTATAATGCCGGCGAGCTATTATCCGGAACAGGAGTTCACGCGGCACGCTTCCGATTTTCCTTGATTTTAGTTTGTACGTATGTGAAGCAACTGGCCTGTACTAAGAGGTCAAAGTGCAATTCGCGTATCATTCACCATGTAAGCTCCGTGTATTGAAATATCCCTATGTAATAGAAGCAGCGCACAACGCCATACAGGTGGAGACGTCACATGTACAGAACAGATAAAGATTTTTTTTTAATATCTGGGGTTTTACGTCCCAAAACCAAGAACAGATAAAGAACAAATGTGGGTGTCAGTATGCTTAAGAACTTGTTGCTGGGCGAGTTGGTGAATACTTGACGACATCTTGATTTTAGCACTAAAAAAAGACGAACACATGAGGGATGATAGGACAAGAGGGCTTCAGCAGCTGTTTGCAATGACTTTAGCTTCAGAAAATATTCAACAATCCGCTCCTCTCAGAGAGCAACATATAACAGTTCGCCGTGGCTATAAAGCACATACGGAGGGGCTATTCGAAGGCTGCAGGTTCGGTCCCTACCAGCGGCAACTTGTCTTTTCGTCCACTTTAATTTCTTTACACTTACATAATTAATAAGTACTAAAATACGGTTGGAAGACAACAAATTTCGTCCGCTATACCTTCGGTGGATGTTCCCTATACCGTTCCCTATATATTTCTTTTCGTTCGTTCACACGGAGGGCAAGTTGGTATCAGCATCATCATCCGCCTGACCGCTCCCACTGCAGGGCAAAGGGCTCTCCCACGTTCTGACCACCAACCTGGTCCCGTGCTTGCTGCAGCCACATTATACACGCGAACTTCTTAATCTCATCTGCCCACCTAACATTCTGTCTCCCCCTCGCGCGTTTGCCTAATCTTGGTATCCAGTATGTTACTCTTAATGACCATCGGTTATCTTAATATAGCTCACCGATATCTGTGGCCAAGGGCGGTGGGCTACTGCGAGCCGACGGTCTTCCAGACGGTGCGCTGCGTGCGGCAGGCAGTGGGGCCGACCCTGCCGCGTCGGCGGTGACCGCAGTCGTGGCTTCCGAGGAGTCTTCGCTGCTGTCGCCGGGCGTCCAGCGATGCAGGGCCGACAGGAACACGTGAAGGCTTCCCCTGGACGGCTTGCGGCGCTTGCCCAGCGATCCTTGCTGCGCCAGCAGACGCCTGTCCTTCTGGGCGCTGTGGTCCAGAACAGGACCGGACGACGGCACCACGCCGGGCACCAGGCCCGCCGTCGGCAGCCCGTTGGCCGCACCACCGCCCACCTACGAGAGATGTGAATCGAATTAGACGAACTACTTCGGGAAGACAGCAAACCACTTTCTTTTGGATAGCAATTAAAATGTGAAATCCCACAAAGTAGCCGCCCTGAAGAAGATAAGTCCGCTTGTCGAAACATTGGCTCCAGCTACACCCCGTGTTACAAGGATTTCTCATGTCTTCAAGATTCCATCTTCCCATCAACTTCTACCTTACTAGGACAAAGCAATATAGTGATTGCTACATCAGGTATTCGCGTTCGAAATATTTTACTGTTCCAGTGATGGACACAACCAATGAAACCAACGGACATCTAAGCCAAGGAAAGCATAGGCGACATTTTTCGTTGTTTTTAACTGTAGTGTAATGATTACGACCTAAATTGTCTGTTGGTTCTTTGGTTGTGTGTAACAACAAAACGAGCCCCTCGAACAATTCTCCTTCTTTCATACTGTTCCAGTGATGTGAGAAGAGCTGAAATTCTGAAGTGTTTGTCGGAGACGGGGTACGAAATTACCGCAGCATCATTTGCCTCGTAAATATGGCCTACATAATTAACGTCGATACTGACAAAATTCTCATTTCCACGCTGCCGATACAAGCTGATTCTTGGTTCACTTCCTCACCTACGCGTGGAATGCGTAGCTTCACTACAACATAGTTACTACCCCTATACACCGCAACGCTATACGACGTCGCAACTAAATACGACTCATTACGCCCTCAATGCGACTTTGAATAAACAGTGATATGTGCATACCTTCACGACTGCCCAGTTGTTACTAAGATATGTGTTTTTTCTCCAGACGGTCATCAAGTAAAACCTTATATCATTCGCCAACACAGCCCAGCATATAGTATATCCCGTCATGAAAGCCTTCAAGCCACCTGACGGTCAACTCACACGTAACGTTATACAGTAAAACCTCGGTGATATGAATCTCGCGGGGTTACCAAAAATATTCGTATCATCCGAAATTCGTATCACCAGAAAACATGGAAAATTAGTATGCGACAAAAGAAAGTTGGCATACGTTTTGATTTAGTGTTTCCCAGGGCTGCACCGACGTCATGAACAGGTCTAAATGATTGCCAGTAAAGCATTTAGACGCCAACGATCATAGTTGTACTCGTGAATATACGGTGCGTGCGCGAGTGTGTAATCAATGAACCAGATATGTTGTGACCCGTGACCGCTAGTAGCCCCTTCCTAATCTTACTGAACTTTTCTGCGTGACATTAGAGCACTGCGGCGAAAGTGACTTTAGGAAGCCTTTGCACGCGATAGATGAAGGCCAGAAAATTTTAGAATCGCTGTCCTTTGTTGCGGTTACCTTTTTATCGTGGTGGTGTTAGGGGTGCGTTTAGGGGGACTTACGGCCGTGCCCGCACAATTGGGAGGTTTGCTCAAAATCCGGGAGTCTCCCGTGCAAATCGGACAGTTGGCAGGTGTGCGCGTACGTTGCGAGGCCTAGCTCCTTCACTAGGACCGTCCGCTTCGTCTCTCGAGATCTTCGTCCACCTTTCATGCGACTTCATGATGGACCCCCAGCCCGAGTTTCAGTCTTGTTTTATAGAATGTCTGATTGCAAGGACATGGCTTTCATCGACGTGGCGGGCACGTGTTGACACAGTACTGCCGCGTCTTCCGCGACAGCGCGGGCAGCACCTGTTCGTACCTGTGCGCTAGCGTACGTTCGCATCAAACGTCGCGGGGTGAAAATCGGTTCGCAACAACCGTACTCCAATACACTGCAGGCTAATGGGCCCCGGCCGGGACCACAGAAAAATTCGTACCGCCCCGAAATTCGTACGAGCCATGATCGTATCACCGAGGTATTAATGTAATTTCTGGGATTTCTTGTGTGCCAGAACTACGATATGATTATAAGGCACGCCGTAGTGGAGGGCTCCTGAAATTTCGACCATCTAGTGTTCTTTAACGTACACTGACATCGCGCAGTACACGGGCCTCTAGCATATCGCCTCCATCGAAATGCGACCCCGCGACCTTCGTATCAACAGCCGAGCACCGTAACCACTGTGCCGTAGCACCGGACGGCACATGTAGTGTTCTACTTGTATTTAGAAAATGGATGCCAATGGGCAAAACGCGGCGCCAGCACCGTAAGACAAATGTAGTTGGGCATCGATCGGCCATACATTCCTTCCTGCGGTTAGAGACAAAAATATGATGATGATGATGGTAGTGCTGACGTTTATGCAGACGACAACGATGACGACGACTACAAATGATTTATTGAACCGACTGCTCGAGCGCTTCTCCTAGCGTCCATCTTTTTATGGATGTTCGTTTACGTTCCCACTGTTACTACCTCACAGTGCTGGAATCAACCAGCCCACTTTGCAACCTTACTACGCTACTGAGGCCGTCATGAGTCACGTCCACGACCTACAACTCAGATGGTAGAGCACCGGGTTGCCGCGCCGGCAGATTCTGGCTGGGTTGAAATCCTACCACAGGACAAGTAATTGCGCTCAGTTATAAAAACTCACATCGTCCCTTATGCATCCGCCAAAGACGACTCGTAGACGAAAGCCAACTTCTTTTTCTTCTTAGTCGGTGTATTGATCCTCCCTCGCCTCCCTCCGAGAGCTTTCTGCACCTAACGTGGTTTTGCACTGCCTCCAGGATCGGAGGCACTTCGTGCTTTCTGCACTTCACCTGGTTTTGCGCTGCCTCCGTGATCGGCCCACCTTTGACCAAGCGACGATGTCATGCGATGGGACGTCATCAGGTGACGTCATGTTATCTGACGTCCTAATGACGTCATATGGTGACGTCACCACGTGATGATTTTTTGCGCCACTATAGTTGACGCCAACGCCACTGGACGTCGACGCCACCGACGGCCATTTTTGCGTTCGATTGCGCATCTAAGGCTTGCGCCTTATATGCGCAGTATAAAGAGGTCTTACCGTTATAGTGATCGAAGAGATCACGGGAGAAAATAGTGGTCAAGACACGGAAGCAATAGCAAGGAAAGCTTGCTTCGTCGAAGAGTTCCTATTTCCCTCGCTTGCTCGGTAATATGAATCGCTCCTACCAAACCGAATGTATAAACAACGGCATTGCCTGTTCTTTTCGGGCAATAATGGCAACAAACAGGAAAGCGCGCGTCGGCAGCTCTTTCCTCTTTGCTTGAAAGGAGAAACGGCGGCCGAAGTTTTCTTCATCGTTATTGCTATTGTTGTGGTCACTTTGTCTACCATAGGCTGACGGGCTCTTCTCCAAAAAACGTGCCTCTCTTGCTTCCCGCTCGGTAGACTTAATAAGTCCTATCGACTATTCCAAGACGTTCTTTCCTATGTAGCTTAGCGCGTAAATCGAATGCAGGAGGAAACTCGGGCATAAGAAGGAAAACTGGATTAGGAATAATGTCCAAGAAATAGCAGTATTCGAACAAAAATACATTTACCATGTGTTGTGACGATTCGCTCAGAAGCCCGCTTTGCTGTATAGGGATAAGTTCCTGTCAGAAACGTCTCCTTTCTTTCTGTCTGCAATGTATTTTTGTTATTTAGGCTTCGCGAGTTCCGAAACACCGCTGAATAAACTAAATGCAGCAACGTGGCGCCCTCCTTTAAGCAGCGTGTCATCAATTCATCGGCGGCGCGCGTACGCCTAATTCAGCGGTCTCGAGCCGCTAGATGGGCCGTGCACGCCTGCGCAGTGTTCTCAGATCGAGGACGACGACAGTGCCGGTTGACCTGCCCGTTGCCGGAAGAGGCACAAGGACCCACAGTGGCGTACAACGCCCGCCCCATCCCTGCCGCACGATAAACATCGCGACGTGCATATTGGATAGGATCCCCGTTAGGCCTGACAAGCTTCACCTCTTGCTTCTTCTCTTTACCCTCCTTAATTTGAAACGTGGAGCTGTTGCTGTCCTTGTTGATGTCGTTGGCGTGGGCGGTTGCGGGCGGCTGGTGGTGGTTATGGCAAGATCCAAACACATCGTTTGGATCTTGCGAGAGCTTAGATGTCGAAAGAAGACACTGGTTGACAACTTATACAAATAAGGGCGATTTGGAAACACATCCGCGTAACAGGCTGTGTTCCCAGTAGAGCCTAGAATATACTACCCAAGGAGGTCTCAGGCCTTCTACTCGTACGCCCACATGGTAGGAGACTCCTGAACAGGAAACTCCTGTTGAGAAGTCTCCGGTTCGCCGTTCACTGTTCAAGAGACTCATGTTCAGTGTTCAGGAGACTCCTGAACAGTGAAAGAGGAGGAGGAGGAAGGAAATGAAGGAAAGGCAGGGAGGTTAACCAGACGCGCGTCCGGTTTGCTACCCTACGCTGGGGGGAAGGGATGAAGGGATTAAAAGAAAGAAAGAAGAGGGAAGAAGGCACTGTCAAAGAACGCACAGGTGGATAGTAATTGTTGGCCCATATTGTCAGGCTAGCCCACGCCTATTTGTAAGCTCGTAGATGAACCGGCTAAATAGTCGACGACATGTATGAGCGCATCATATTTGTAAAAAAAAAAGAAAGAGTCTGTAAAGTCTTATGGACAAGGCCGACACAACAAACATGATCCCCATTATTACTCATTCATGACTCTATTACTCTGTCACAATTACGCTGCTGCTAGCTATCACGACGAGACAGTTTCGTTGTCATATCCGGAGGCGAAAGAAATATCGTTCTCAGAATGGATGTCGCCAGATATGGTGGTGGTCGTAATGTTGCCACACAAGGGGTCAACCCGGCGGACCTGGCCAGCAATTGCTCTGCCTGAGCGACTCTTTCCATGCAGTATGTCTCGTCATGCATAACTCAAACCGGTCTCTCGCACAAAACGTAAACGAATACCATCCACTTCTTTGCGAATCATCCGTGCACCTTTCGGAAACAGAATCTCTGCTTCGAGAGGACTCTGTAAATCCAGTGCGACTTTGTAGAAGCAATTAGTATTCCAAAGGTAGTACTGAAGTCCGCAAGGATGCGTCAAGTTTATAGACCTTAGTCAGCGCGGTCACTGCTCGGTGAGGCCCCTGACCGCTTCGCTTCGTCTCGGCGCACTCCGATGTTGACGTCAGATCAAACGGGCGTCCCACGGTCACGGTCGTGGAAGATCCACTCCAGAGATCTCAGCGGTTTGGGGCGTACTCACGATCCCTCCCCTACATCTCAATCCCCCCTCACGACGACGCTGCTCCCAATATCTCATCGATTTTCACGACGTGACTGCGGTCCATGCCCTTAATAAGCCCGCCACAGTAGCTCCGCTCTAATAGATCAGATTAGATACAGCCGCCGCTGAGTGCGATGACTGGAACGCAGTTCGCGCCAATGGACTTTTCCTTTCTTTTTTTCTCTCCCGGTCCCACTTTGCTCGAAGCGAGCAAGCAAGCGTGAGCAGAAAGCGTCCAGTCTATTGAAACACGCAGTAGGAAACACAGTGAGCCTGCGTAGCTGTGTGTATGTCTCTGCAAGCAAAAAGAAAAAAAAGGAAAAAAAAGGAGAAATAAACTGTCATCACAGCTGGTACTCATGACGCCAAAGAAATTATAGCCCCATATTATAGGAAGAAATTATAGTCCCATATTATACCCAGCACAACCCGATATCGACAGAGTGTAAGGAACTGCGACACGATATCTCTGAGATTACGTAAGTGTCAGGCTACGAGAAAAGAAGAAAAAAAAAGAAGTAATCGCTGCTTCAATTCGTATAAAGTTCATTCGGGATCCAATCTCTGGTAAGACTTCTTCCACAGTAGGAAGTGAATTGAACCGTAGCGCAGAAGGATGGTCGGTTGTGTAGGTCTGAAGCGTCGTTGTAGCCACCATAGGCGTGCGCAGGGTCCTCCATTAGGGGGAGAAAAGTCCCCCTGCACCCCCTACCCCCTCACTTAGTTGAGTCCGAAGGAAAAGCTTCGCAATGAATGGAAAAGTGCAAGTAAAGTCATGACGCGCTTCTAACAACGGAGTTCCCTCGGTGCGGGGGTTTGACCCTTTGACACGCTAGGTACACAATTGTGTACACCACTTGTTTTCGCTATTTGTAACGACTAGGGGCAAGGGAGAGCAAGATACATTGAGCATTGGATGAAATGAACCTCCTGCATAATAAATTTGTCTTCATATAACTTCGTTTTGCGATGTACTGTCGTATAGGACCGGTTTGTCGAAGGCACTACACTGTTCGACGAGTCGTTCGACATGCCTCTTCCCGCGAGCCACGTCAAAAGTAAAATTTTTTCTTCGCTCCAAATGGACATAACCGAAAACGAATTTTCACTACATTTCTAGCCTGAGATTTCATTCTATCAGTGCAAAAACAGAGCATGAATGGCTTCAAAAGAAATAGATATTTAATTACAATCGAATTAGAATTAATAACTATAACGCACATAAATTAACGCATTATGACATTAATTTTGTTGCAATAGAATATCGAGTGCTTTGAAATAACGTTGTATCGATTTGACGCATTTACAGACAGTTCTTCATAGGTGGCGTCAGAAAGGGTTAAGGTGGGAAGTAAACAGTTGTTGGCATGCAACATCAGCGGTACTCGGCCGCCATTACCGTCAAAAACCTGCATGACCGTCACATTGCGCTTTAAACAATGACGAGGCAGGTACGTCCGACTGACTAAATGCGTCGGGCAGACTTCGCGCCTTACTCAGATGCCTAAAGAAGGAAGGGGACCCCCCCCCCCCCCCCGCCACATGCGCACGTCTATGGTTCCCCATCATTCACACTTTGAGAGTTTGTGAACTTAGATAATAATAATATCTGGGGTTTTACGTCCCAAAACCAAGATATGATTATGAGAGACGCCGCAGTGGAGGGCTCCGGACATTTCGACCATCTGGTGTTCTTTAACGTGCACCTAAATCTAAGTACACGGGCCTCTACCATTTCGCCTCCATCGAAATGGGACCGCCGCGGCCGGGATCGAACCCGCGACCTTCGGGTCAGCAGCCGAGCACCGTAACCGCTATACCACCGCGGCGGACTGTGAACTTAGATCGGCTACTCGGTTAATAGTGGCTTACCGGGTGCGTGTGCTTGTAACGATGAACAAGCAACTTTAAAATCGATTCGCACCACAAATGAAAACATGCGTTATTCCACACTTCAGTACAGTCATTACCAATAGCGTTTAGTAGGAGAAGGCGAAGGTGTTACTGTCCTTTTACCCGTAATTTAGACGACATTACTTTCCAGGAAGCATGTCAATAGGCACCGTGCAGTGGAGTATTCCAGTGTGAATACAGCTCCAGAACGCACAGCCTAGCGGATAAAAAAAAGTCACAGCATATCCACGAAGTGAATGATGATGAAGGAGCTTGCTCCAGAGGTTAAATCCGGTAAACTGTGAATCCTCTGTACATCTGCTCAATCATCATCATATAAAGAAGTGACACGAGAGTTGTTGTGGTGTGATTGTATATACACATTATATACACAATGTTTATAATTTACATATCGATGCACTATATACACAAATTTACATATTGATGCAGTATATACATTTTGTTGAAGAGCCTATTTACGGATCACATAAGCTCGGGGGAACGTTTTCCTTTTAGTATAATGGCTTCATCCGCTTCGCGGGCTCTCAGCTCGGGGTCCGCTTATCGAGGAGCCCGTTTAGTATCGTTAGCGAAGTTTTTTTATTTATTATTTATATTTCTTTTCAAGTGCACGATTCAAAGGCGCATGCTCCGCCGAGAGTGGAGCACGCGCCCTTGAATCAAAGGAGGGCACAGCTGCGCCTCTACCGGAAGCAATAAGAACTATAGCGTACAGGGCAGGTGGGACAAGAGACAACCCCCCAGCAATAGGAGCAAGCTCCTAAAACGAAACATTGAGACGGGGCTGGTCAGAATGGAACGCGATACGCGAGTATGTGGTCCGGCCACCTGCACGAGTGGCCGGGCCACAGGGGGGACGCGTGCGCGCGTCTTGTTTTCTGCGTGCCCCTCACGGTGAATGTCAGCGAACTTGGGACGGGCCAGTGCGAGCAACGCAGCTCCCTCTGGTCAGTGGATGGTGCCTATAGACCAGAACACAGCGAATTCCACGCGCAGCGCCATATTTGCATCGCGCGTCGCGCCATCTATCGCACCGCGACGAAACAACATGCGCGGGCTGCCACGCCAGCAGACGCTACACAGAGCAAACGTGAAACTCGCGAAACTCAGCCCGTTGGAGAGCGTGTTTCGCGTTTTTTCTCGCCTGGACACTTTCGCTGTTTTTATTGGAACATCAAGAACACCTTGCTCATGCAAGTCCACAATGTATACAGTACGTGCTGAGCAGGCTACGGAAGCAACTTCGTCAGGTACGTGCGCCGTTACATTTGTAAAAAAACGTCCGAAAGAGTGAAACGATGTTTTGTTGCCCCATATTACAAGTTGTGCACAAAGTTTTGTGAAAGCTCATCATTTCAACATGCATCGCGTCATAATTAGAGTACGCTTTACGGGTAGTTTCGCGGAACGTAACTTTTGTTTCAAGAGCGCTCTTACAATAATGCGTCTTGCTCACAAAAGCGTGCTATCAGAGAGTATCACCTGCAGTTTCGTTCATCGATCGCTTTTCGAAGCTATCTGCGGGATTTTGATCTTGTAACGATGACGCTTTACAAGCGAAACTGTGCTACTCTTAGTTAAGCCGATATTGAAATGGGCGGAATCCAGCTGCCTATTACTAAATGTGTGCTGTGTAAATACGCTAAACATTTAGCTGATTGAGTAGCGCTACGCGTGCGACGTAAATGACACTGGCGCGAGTACTATGCCTTGTGTCCAAATAAATTTGCGGACATCAAACACTGAAATGAAAGCACGAAATTCTGGCCAGCTGTCGAGGAACACCGTACCATTTATTACCTTTTGGAGGCGAAATCTTGAAGGCGTGGATGCCATCAAAAACACTAAAGCTTAATACTAAGTTGAAAGTGGCAAAGCATGCTGATTGCTTGTGCTTGAAACCACTACCTTGAACTAGGTTTTCGTCAAAGGAAACGCTCAAAGGTATGAAGTGCACCCCCACACAAAGCTCGCGCCTGCCTTTAACCCAGCTGCGTGTCACGCAAATTAGGTTCGTAATATGAAATAGGTGGGGGTCACACTGCAGCATACACGCAGTTAGTGCACTTACTCGCGCATTTTCATTCGGTTCCTAGTTTTTCTGCTTGAATCACAGTTATCCATTCGCGTCGAAGCTGAAAACACCGCACCGGCACTATTCCCATGGTGCGTCGTGATCGTCGCAGACAACGCTAAGTAATATTCTCCTGTTGCGCTGCTTGGTTTGGCATCCAAAGACGACGCGGTAGTGCCCAGACGAGCTCTTATACGCTGAAGCGGCGCGAACGAGTATTTTTTCGCACTTTAAAGCCTCAGAACTGCAGCTTGCCCTGTTTACTTGGTGCAACCCGCGCACGCCTTGGCAGTCCGGCCAGCCCGGCGTCTGGGTGCGAGAGTATCCGCTCGTCTCGCCAGCAGCCTGGGTGGGAGACAGGCGCACTCTGGTGTATAGACAGCGTTACGTTTACAAAACGAATTAGGCATTACGAAATGATAAAATGAGTAATTAAATATTAAATGTTATTCGTACTTCGTACTTAACAGTCCATCTAACATTTATTTACATACGATTCTATCTATTATATTGGCAAGACTCAGGCCCGTAGCCAGGAATTTTTTTCGGGGGGGGGGGGGGGGCACTTGCTGCCTTGACTATTTGAGAACACCTATTTCACAAACATTTCAAGGGTGGGGTGGGGGGGGGGGCCTAGGGCGCCCCCCTGGCGACAAGCCTGGCAACACAGTCAATTTCATCACCCCTTTATTCCCGTGTCATTTTCGAGTTCATTTCGTTGAGCCCACCTTGGTGGTACAGTGGTTACGGTACGGTGCTAGGCTGCTGACCCGAAGGTCGCGGGTTCGACTGCGGTCGCGGCGGTAGCATTTCAATGGAGGCGAAATGCTAGAAGCCTGTGTTACTTAACGTGCGATGTCAGTGCACATTAAAGAACACCTGATGGTCGAAATTTCCAGAGATCTCCGCTACAGCGTGCCATTTGTGATCATATCGTGGCTTTGTCACGTAAAGCCACAGATATTGTTTTCTTAACCTTGCCACCCATTGTGTAACTCGATGATAGATCATCGATGATCTGACCCAATGCGTGTCAAACTACACTTCATCGCCAATCTAAAAGTACATCAGCGCCTTCCATTCTTTCTCTGAATCATAGAGCTCTCTTCATGTCTCTCGACTTTACGCTTACTATTTTTTATCACTCACTGCGCCACCCTTAACAAGCTTGGCAAGCATAATGTTGCCGATTCCTTTCACTAGAATTCCATTATTTTCTTGTCAACCGTCGCTAACAACAAGCTGAGCTACTGGTTATGGCATGGAAGTGCATGTGATATGGACTCTAATCGCTGAGAGGTGGCTATCTTAACAGCTACAAAGTACTGAGTATAGTTTCATAGCAGGTGGTACAGCAAAATTAAAACCACGTTCACGTAGAACTAGCAGCGGAAATACGTCAGCTGTTGGCAAAAACTAGGCTCTGTGAAAGGTAACATCGGCAGAAGGCGCAATACTCACAGGGAACAGGCACAGAATCCAGAGATCCTCCGTTTTTCTTTCTTTTTTTCCAAAATCTTCAAGCTAAAGCTCAGAGATTCACGGCCGGCGCTGTAGTACGCAACCGCCGAACAGAGATGAATGAAAAGTCGCGGTACGCACGCAACGTGGCCGGCTAAAGAAAGTACGCGCACGCTATAGAGAACGGGCTAACGGCATTACCACCGGTAGGCATGCCTACAACTGTGTACAGACAGGAAAACGCCTACATTTCCCAGATTGGGGAATGCTGTCGACATGCAGTGTGCACATCGATACAGGCTCGGCATCCAGGTACAGCCCCCTGTACGGAGCACGTCATCGTCATACAATGGCGCGACTATGTCGTTTCTAAACGACAGAGAAAGGTGCAGTGCCCGTGATGCCCTGCCCCCCGCCTCCCCTTAACCCGTCGCCTTTACAGACATTGCAAGCCAACGGAGGTATGCCCGTACACTTTACGTTGTAGCGTTCATAGAGCAATCAACCCCATGTGCGCGAGAAGAATGCCATAGCGTTCACAGCATTCTGTTTGTCATGTTTGGTAGCTCCGTGCACGCTGTCGTGAATTCCGACGGATCAGCGAGATTGACCGGGCATTGTACTGCCGCGATCACAACGCGCCGCGATGTATTGACCTTTGTAGCAGCTGCTGCGGCTGCTGTCTGTAGAACAGCGTAGAAATGAATGTGCGAAAGCCATGAACGATTGAGACAAAAAAAAAACACAAATGTGCAGCCCCGCGGCGTCAGAAAATCCGCTGGAATTTGCACTCGAGATCAACATGTCCTTGACAGTTCTTGCTACATTGACAGAAGTTTCCGTGGGTCAAATTAACGTATGGTGTTTGGTATACACAAGATGTTAGGTGTACGCTAAGAAACGAAACAACAAAAGCATCTCTCTCAAATAACCGAACTTCGACCAGCAGCATGAAAGCAGGGAGGCCATAGCCATCACATTTAGTCCCGAGTAATTGTTGCTGCTGGATTAAGCAAGGGTGAAAAATCAGAGTAGAAGGGCGCCCGAGGCATAACAGACGCACTCAAAGCTCAAGCAAGGATATGAATCACTACATGGAGCAGCGCAGCAAGACAGTACAGAGAGAGGAGACACAAACGTAGCGTTGTGTATGTCTCTTCTCTCGGCCCCTGTCGTGTTGCGCTGTACCGTGTAATGAATCCCAACCAAGTAGCCCGGCAACGTGTCCTTGCAATAATATGACGTTCGCCTGACTAATGTCCGATCATCTGGTAGCTAATCTAATTTTCCTTAGGCCTCACCAGGGTCGCAGCACCCACGCTACATTCCTAGAGAAGTGGATGCGGTTAAAATCGCATGCATGCAGTTCTGTATCACCAATGCCTTCGCGGCTCCGCTAACCGCGTCCATCCTGTTTTTCTGGTAAACTACTGCTCAAGTCTAGCGCCTATTAAACCTATTCCCCGACACCGTGCACCGAAGGGATCATTGCACGACAAGCAATGCCGCGACGTTCTCGGGTCGTCGTCCTTTTTGCCAGTAAACCCTGCGAAAAACGTCGGTCTACGTGTGAGATAAGCCAAGGCGGATGTCGAGGAACGCTGTTTTTACGCGGCTAGAAAGGTTATACTATCGCTAGAGTAAACATATGTCCCACATTCCTGCCTCGCAAAGAAAGAAAGAAAGAAAGAAAGAAAGAAAGAAAGAAAGAAAGAAAGAAAGAAAGAAAGAAAGAAAGAAAGAAAGAAAGAAAGAAAGAAAGAAAGAAAGAAAGAAAGAAAGAAAGAAAGAAAGAAAGAAAGAAAGAAAGAAAGAATACTGTCCAAAGGGCTTTCACGGTGACCCCGCGATACATTTCTCCGGGTAAGTTTCGGGAGCGCAAACACGCAGGACAACGAAGAGCGAGTTGTGCCTCGCTCTTCTCTACCGCTTTCAAAGGTTACCGCAAATCTATGCCAACTGGCGCGCCTATCTCCTCTCCCGCAGTGCATCTCTCCAATCGTCACTGCAAACAGCACAGGTCCGCTAGCGCGCCGCATAGGATATGACACGAGCCAACGCTCCCGAAGCAGCACTTTCAGATAGCAATATTGGAGCCTGTTAATCCTCTCTGTTTACCGCCCTCAGTGGATAAACAGCAACAACTCTAACAGTCCCTCTGCCAACTCCAAAGCACAGAGGTACGACGACCTGCAAACGTGGGTCCACCATATCTCACTTCTTCCCTGGCTTTCACGCTTTCGCTAGGGCCGCCAAGCACAATATCGCAACTTTCTCTCTCTCTCTCTCTGTCTCTATTTCTCAATTGCTTCTTCATCAAGCTTTCCTTTCTCACACCCAGGCTATCTGTGGTACAGCGGGTATACGTGGAGAGGAGGAGGCGGATTGGACAACTATCGGTGCTCTATGGACGCGCCATAACCTAGAGGACGTGACCGAGGCGAGCACTTCGCCGAGATACATGGTGCGGTGCCGGTTCTGTGCGATTACAACTTTCTAAAGAAGCTCGGCTGTTTCGCTTTCGATGTACGAACGTACGCGCGTAATCGGCTAGACGAACAGCCTCTCTGAGATCGAACGGTGCCAATGGGGTCGCCGCGATTCCCCCGCGCAGGTCACCAGCTATAGATGCCGCACCTGCCGCGATTCGATCATCGACAGCCGTGACGCGAAGTCGATCAAGGCGAGAAAGTGTAACGCGAAACGTGTCCAGGGATTAGAGCTTCCCGGTCATGTTCGCTTTCGCTCTGCACTTCAGATAATGGCTTCGTGCTTGGTACGTTGGGAGTATGTATGGTCTATTTTGGTATCGGCTTGACGGACAGCACCTTGGTGCAGCGTTTGCGATTGCGGCGAGACCGCAGAACAAATTTTCGTATGCTGTCCTTCGTTTAACGAGGAAAGACAGGCTTGCGTGTCATACGATCAGTTAGGGTAATACGATCACTGCTGCGCTTTCTAAAAACAATTTAGCTCGGTCACCGTCTGTGACTGCCCGGTGAACACTGTTGCGCCTGTGCACCAGGCTATTCCCCGCGCTAAAATTGTGAAGAAGTCTTGTATAATGTAGGTCATACAAAATACCACCGAAAAATTGAATTCTGAAGTTTTAGGTGCAGAAACGACGACACGATTATGAGGCTCGCCACAGTGGTGGGCTCCTGATCAACTTTGACCACCTGGAGGTCTTTAACATGCAGCTAAACGTAAGCACACGAATATGCTTTCTTTTTTTAAATCGAACCAGCGTACTCGAGCTTAGCAACGCGAAGCTATTGCCGCTGCGCTCCCGCATCGCGTAGAAAGAGAGAGAGAGAGAAAGAAAAGCAAGAAAAGACAGGGAAGTAAGGTACCTTATAGCACTATAATGAGGTCAATGTGTACATTCGAATATCAATTATTTCGGAAAAGTTGCCTAGTTCATGCGAAGCCTAGTGCATTCATTCGCATAGTATACAGCGCTAGCTAGCTTTGGTTAACGGCTGGCTGATGTTGGTTAATATCAGTTATTGTTTATTAGTGTCGGCTTGAGTCGGCTAAGGTTGACTGATGCTGACAATCCCCTCTTATAACAAACATATAATGGTTTCTGCGGGCGACCGATTCGGCCAAAATTCATGTGCATTGGTTCATTTCCCAACTATCACACCCGCTAGGTCAGGCCACGTGGGTCAGGCGCTGCTTCTTACCCCCCATTTCTTTTCTTTTGTTTTTACCTAGTATTGCTCTTACATTCAAAAAATAAATTTTGGGATATTTCCCACTATTCCTTTATTTCGAATTGGCTTTAAGTCGGGCATGCTTTTGCGGAACGGGCTTCCCCCACTTCCTTTTTCGTTTCTTTTTGCATTCCGGGGGACTGACAAAAGTCATGGTAGTGTATGGCGCACACTACGCACACTATGACAGGTGCTGTTAGAAGAAAATGTGTTGACAATTTATCATCACTCTTAGTCTGCCGCGGTGGTGTAGCGGTCACGGTGCTCGGCTGCTGACCCGAAGGTCGCGGATTGGATCCCGGCCGCGGCGGTCGCATTTCGATCGAGGCGACATGCTAGAGGCACGCGTGTACTGTGCGATGTCAGTGCACGTTAAAAAACACCACGTGGTCGAAATTTTCGGAGCACTCCACTACGGCGTGCCTCATAATTATATCGTGGTTTTGACATGTAAACCCCCTGATCTTATTTTTACCATCATTCTTTTTTTCATTTTTACCAACATCCTGTAATTTTACTTGTCGTATGATAAGAGTAAGCGGTTAAATTCTCATATGGTTGCTCGGTCTCCTGCACACGCGTTGATTTTGCTAAATTTTTCAGCTACGTGAATTATATAGCCCTCACGCCCCCCACGGTGGTCTAGTGGTTATGACGCTAGACTGCTGACCCGAAGGTCGCGGGATCGAATCCCGGCCGCGGCGGCTGCACTTTCGATGGAGGCGAAAATGTTTGAGGCCTGTGTACTTAGATTTAGGTGCACGTTAAAGAAGCCCAGGTGGTCAAAATTTCCGGAGCCCTCCACTACGGCGTGCCTCATAATTATATCGTGGTTTTGACATGTAAACCCCCTGATCTTATTATTATATATAGCCCTCACGTGCTGCTAACCGAGATACCGGTTACACTGAAGTAACACGCAAGCTATAGGTCACTAAACAGATTAAAGCAACAGGTGATCTTCATTCGCGCAAAGATGCATTATTTTTGTAAGGCATTTAGTCGTGACTTTACAGGAAAGTCGACAGAAAGGCATAACAGCATTAGGCTTCATTTAAGTATAACGCAGTTAATTATTTTGACAGCCAACGCTAGTCAGCAGGAGGCAACACTAACGAACATTAGCCCACAGTTAGCGCTGGTAATATGCGAGTAATTACGGTAAACGTCACACAAGCTACACATTTTTTTTTTTTTTGACAAAGTATAGCTCCTAATGCTGACGCATCAAAAGCAAATTGTAGGTTTCATACGCGAAGGACAATACGACAGGATACCAGAGCGGTCAAAGCCCTGCTTTAATTGCATTTCTGCGAGGGAAGTCAAAATGTTTATCGTTAGCATCCCCCTGCAAGGTATAAGGGAACGCTATACGATTCGAGCATTGTTGTACGAAACACACACACACACATGTGCAAACATCAGGCCCGTAGACATAGGGGGAAGGGGTCTACGGACCCCCCCCCCCCCGAAATATTGATGGTGGTGGGTGTTGTTTCACCAAAAATAAATTATGAAAATAAGTTTTTCTCAAATAGTCAAGACCTTCAGCAAGTGCCCCCCCCCCAAAAAAAAAAATTCCTGGCTGCGGGCCTGACACACATGTATGCGAGCGCGCACGCACACACACACACACACACCCACACACACACACACACACACACCACACACACACACACACACACACACCTACGCACGCACACCTACGCACACATACGCAACTGTACAGCCACGACATACACACACACGCACACACACACACGTATGTATGCACACACATACTCATACAAGTACACGCGCACACAGGCACACTCACATCAAGTAAGCACACAGACCCCTCCCGAGTGTGCCAAAGCAACAGGCTGATTCCGATGCAAATGCACCGCATCATCAGCGAGGCCAATAAGCTCCGTCCCGTCGCCAGAGAGAGCTACGACCCCGCCAGACTGTGCGCTATTGTAGTGGCACGCGTCAACTGCAAAAACACGCTACGCCGACGGAAGGTTTCGACGAGCGACGGACGCAACGTGCCCGAGGTGAACTAAGCAGACCGCGCTCCCCGCTACGAAAGTATGTAACCACTGCATAGCCTCGACCCGCTCACATCAGTACGCCTGACTCTGCGCCCGGCATACTAGTGCACGTCGAGGAACGAGCGCTAGGTGCCGACCTGCTTGTGGCCGGCATCAACGGCGTAGCCCTTGCGTGGTGGAGAGAGAAAGACGCAAGAAAAGGCAGGAAGGTTTGCTACCCTGCTCAAGGAAAGAGGGACAAAGAGGTGATGATGATAATGATCTGTGGTGTCTTATGGAGAAGGACCAGTGGTGACCAAAGAGCGCCAAGAAATGATATGTTGTGTAAAAAAGAATGGTTCGATCAATGACAATGAATAGGTCCACGTGGCAGTACATGAGCCTAAGGATATTTTTGCTGCATATATCGTAAGATGTGAAATCAATAAAACTGTGCCGCTGGTTATTGAGACGTAAAGTGAACATGTAGGTTAGGAACACATGGTCCACTAAAGCGTGGTGCTGTAAGCAGCGCTGCTGCCTCTCAAAGAACCCTGGTTACAATAAGGGAGGATGCGTGGACTTGTTGGTAGTGGGCCATTTCTTAAGCTTCGTTGTGGCGCGGCAAAGGACACGGGCACCAGAAGAGAATGTACGACAACAAATAGCACTGTGTGCCGTCGTACGTTCCTTTCTGGTGTCCATGTCCTTTGCCGCGCTACGACGAAGCTTAAGAAATGACCCTGGGTGCACGGGGCTGGATACATGTGCGCCTTGGTACCACCGCCGCACTTTAGCCGTCAAGCTATACGAAGGTTGGTGGTTCACATTTCAATCCTTAAAGCAGGACAGATCTTTCTTCAACTGCCAAGCTTCTGGCGTTTGCTTCGTAACTTCTTACCACAATTGAGTGTAGGACTATTTTCCTTGTTTTATGCATGCCACGCAGATTTGTCTACTTATATATACTTTTTCTCTCTGAATAAAGTTTCTTCCTCCTCCTCCTAGCGTTATGATAGAAAATCGTTGACGAAGCCTTTCTGTGGATGTTTTACTCATATTACGAAAAACACGCGCGTACATACGGCAGTGTGACGAAGTAACCTATCCGCACGTTCGCAATTAAGGGTGACTGCACGATACCAATGCACAAGCTTCGACATTTGCGTACGCTTCAGCGGAGAGAACGCGGGGGTCGCCGCAGTGGCATGAAGGGGGAGAGAGAGAGAGAGAGAGATGGGAAAGGGGGTGCAGCGACAGCGCGTTTGTCGGCGACAACGAGTACGCGTAAAACCGGAAAACGGAAGCACGCTTCGCTTCCTCGCCTGCATCCCAGAAGGTGAGCCAAGGCCGCACGCCGGCTGCACGCGTTTCGGGAGCGCGCCGCTCTCTGCCGGCGTCGGCCGCAGCGGGCTTCCAATGCCGGCACGCTAGCGCCCGATCGCGTGCTTGGCTTTAAACGAGCACGCACGGAATTCCACGCGATTGTGCTTATACGTACCTGCGTACCCGTCTCTATCTGTCTCTGACACAGCGTGAAGCATGCACTGACATCGGGCATGCGCTTGAACGGGATCGTCTATAGAAGGCTTGCGCTGACGTCACCGAAACCGTCATGTTGGAGTGGAGTACTAACATAGTACGACGCGAAGTTTGTGATGTTACGTTAACGTTGTCAGTACTGTCGCGCTCGATATGACTTGAAACATGGAAGTGTGTGGCCTCACGAGCTCAAAGATGGCGCATCGCTTCAAGTTCTCCTTATTTCCACAGCAGTCAAGCACCACAACCACTAGACCACCACGGCGGGTCAAGTAACATGAACGAGTAAAGTACGGCAAGCTTGACTTACATCAGCGATGCTAACACGCCCAGAATGATGTGTGATTGGCACACGTTTGCTACACATATGCGCCGATCAAGTGGGCATACATACATGCAGGACATCGAACGCACTTATAGGGAAACAATATGTATACAGGACATAAAAGACAAACGCGAAAAGTGACCATCGACGTCAACACGAGTGATGCAAAAAAAAAAAAACATCATGTGATTACGTCCTCCTAAGACGTCATCATGACGTCACTAAGAAGCCCCATAACGTAACGTGACGTCAAAGGTGGGCCGATCCTGGAGGCACTGCTAAACGACGTGAGGTACGGAAAGCTTCCAATGCCTCCGATCCCGGAGGCAGTGCAAAGTCACGTTGGGCGCCGAAAGCTTTTATGAAACGGAGGTGGGGAGGGAGATATCAATACAATCGACTGAGAAGAAAAAAGCTAGGATTCGTGACCTGTGTGCATGGTACAGTGTTCTAGAAGTTAGTGCATGGTCAGGGTCGGGAAACAGCGCCACGAACTAGCGGTGGTGAAAGGTGGGAACGAGCACACCCCCCCCCCCCTTAAAAGCAGGCCGCATGAAGGAACGCGCGCGTCTACCTTCCAGCCCGACCATAGTCTTGGTGTAGTTTTGAATCCTGCGCTTAATGCAGCTCCACTACCGTGAAGCCTGAGGAAGTGCGTAGAAACCCAGTGATTCCCTTGGCAATCGCGCACTTGCCGAGGCGGTGGCGCCCTCTCTTGCGCGTCGCGGGTAACAGCTCTACGTTTCAGAATCGAATTTCGCGATTTTAGGCAACTTATTACAACGAATTCTTGGTTATTTCTGTAGTTTATATTATTTTAGACCTTGGGAGTTTATTTTGCACTGGTTTTGAGCATTGTTAGCCTTGTTGTGGATGGACGACATAAATGGGCCCCAAAAGTGCTACGTACTTAAAAGAAGATGATGATGGCTTTCGCCGTCGAGTTGTTCTAGGTATTTGGGGCTTCTGTGCTGGGGCACTCGGACGGGAATATATGCAGTGCTACAGAGAAATTCATATGCGAATCAAATCGTCTTATTCGACACATCAACCGCTAATAATTTTTAAATTATGTAATAATGATTTAATGATTTTTCGTCATTTGCGAGATTAGGCAACATGGTCTAGGCTAAAACTGGCATTCCTTTAAAATAACTTCATTCTGACTGACTCTGTAACCTGTATTAGCACTTAAAAATTTCAGACTATATGATCTGCCCGACTCTTGGCCGATCCCCCTGAGTAGATAGTTGCCGATCATCCCAGGAGCATATCATCATCATCATCATCATCAAATGCATAATGGACCAGATCACTTTTAATGCCGCCTCATCAGATAGAGAGGTGAACGATTTAAAACACTGTGTTCGGAGAGATGTGTGACGCTGGCCCTGCTTTATAAGCTCTAAACCGATTCGACTTTGAGCAAAGAGCGGTTGAATAGAACGAGGTGTTCTCGATCCGACAACCCCGCGACGATATTCAAAACACTCCAAGGTATACAAGGGAGAACTCCGCTTCCTGAACCTGTTTTACCGCGTTTTCTGTTTCCATTGCTAAATCGTAAGACAAAAACTAAGCCATTTCACTGAGGCTGCTTGACTTTTAACCTCGATCGCTTGGCAGACATTGCCCTCGTTGATTAAGCCTCCTATAATCGAACGCTGCAACGACTCTGCCGCAATTGTTTATAGTTAAAACGCATCAGCAATTAAAAGGTCCTGCTCCGACTACATTTTTACGCAAAATGAAGTGGCAAAATAAAAGCGGCTATATCCCATCCAAATTGCTAAAAGGCTAAATCAACTCAAGAGTCATTGAAATAGATATTAACTTCAAGAAAATTGAACGGCACAAAATAAAACTTCTGACTGTAGGTGTACACATGAGCTTATTTCACTTATCCGAACTCGTGATCGAACTCGTGCATGTTTGCGACTCATGTGCTGCTGGAAAGTACTGTGTTTGCATATCGCGCGTCCTCCTGCCTTTATTTTACTTCTTACAACTGTTAGGTTCGGGACAGCTTAATGATCTCCGATAGTAGATTACATCGTACTCTTCATCGTCGAACATTTATTCTAAACTTTAGTATCGTGTATTTCGTTTGCTAAGTTAGAATGAGTAGCCGGTGCCGCCATACGGACACCAACCTCTCCTGTTCATCATTTCAATCTAAAAAAGAAAGAAAGAAATTACAACAGATTCAACGCGCTCGTTATTATCAAATTTGAGCACAAATTGATAGTCCAAGTCTGCGCAAGGATCTCTTCATGTTCTTTCATTCATCGCGTAACTTTTGCTCAATTATTTGACTGCGTCAGTAACGCGCATGCATCTGTCTCCATCCCGCACGCAATTCCTCCGCATAACCACTATAGGCACCGTCCACTGACTCAAGAACGTTGTACTGACCAGTGGGCACTACGTAGATCTCATTAAACGGCCCGGTGCCGCCGACATTTGCCACTCGGGGAGCAAAGAAAATTGAGACGCGCGCACGCGTCCTCCCTCAAGACCGACCATGGTCCGGATATATATGCACACATGACACACATACAATAATCTCGTATGATCCTACATATGATTCATATGCGTCCATATGAGATTATTGTATATGAGCCATATGTGTCATACGACATTTTTCGTTCGCACTCGTGGCGCATCTTGTCCGGCCAATGGCCACGGCTCAGTTTTGCTTATTCTGTCCGCTAAGCTGGGCGTTCTGGCTTTGCAGTCGCACTGGAAAACGCCATCGCTCGGTGGCGCGGAAACATTCACTACTCGGAGCTTGCGATTCACGTGACCTACGCGACTGCAGAGTGCCATGCCTCCGGGATCGGCCCATTTTTTTGTTCAGATCAGCTCCCAGGACCAGCTCTGTTCAACCACTTCCACTGGCACGGGCATCCGCCTACTCCAGCCGGCGAGAAACCGGCCGAGGGTGCTATTCTGGACCATAGGTCGGCAAACTCACTCATGAGTCGACTCACTCAGGCTCACTCAGACTCAGATCGGTCCGGGAGTTTGAATCTGAGTGAGTCCGGGTGAGTGATATTTTGGTGAGCTTGAGCCCGAGTGAGTCCGGTTGAAGAAAACATTAGTCAGTATGAGTCCGAGTGAGTCCAGTTGAGGAAAATATTGGTCAGTCTGAGTCCGAGTGAGCCCAAAGTGCAGAAAATATTTGTTTATTGAGCCCGAGTGAGCTCCACCGTTTGTTGCCGACTTATGGTCCAATCTACTCATGTTCAACATTACTATCAGGCTTAGTCGGCTTACGTTTTTACTCAAGTCTATTCAGACATATCTCAGCACACTAGCATCCATGCGTCACCTCAATATTTATTGATCAAAGGCGTGAGTCGGCGGAAGGGGTGCCGTGACCTCCCCCCTCAAACTCTTTCATGGGAAGGTCTTGATAAAAATGTCTCGTGTGAGCCGCGTATTTTATTAAAATGTCCTTATTGGATCAATACATGATAATGATGATATATGATATCTGATGACAATTTGTATTTGAAAGTACAAGATCTAAAGGCGTATCGTAGAGCACTCATTACGTAAGACACTGGCGTTGAAGAGGATATGCCCCATGATCGAAAAAACTAATTTTACGCCAACGGACTCATGAGTCGACTCACTCAGGCTCACTCAGGCTCAGGTGAAGCCGTGAGTCTGAGTCTGAGTGAGTTCGACTGAGTAATGTGTCGGTGAGTTTGAGTCTGAGTGAGTCCGGCTCAGAAAACGTTTAGTGATTCGGAGTCCGAGTGAATCTGGTTCAGGAAAATTTTGGTGAGTCTGAGTCCGAGTGAGCCCTGAAAGGAAAATATATTTCTTGAATGCGTCTGAGTGAGCTCCAAGTTTTTTGCCGACCTATGTTCTGGACATTGTCAAATTCCGTCATTGGTCAACTCTAATTGGCCCAGAGGGTTGCCACGGGATCTCTGATTCGCTAAAATGTTGATATTGCGAAATCTGATACTATGACGGAATTTGACAGTGTCTGAGCAGGCGCGCCGATCATGGTTCACCGCTAGGATCCGCCGTTTTCATTTTCCTGTGCTGTCCTCTCCCCTTTTCGTAGGGTTTTGCAAGGGGTCGGGACAACCGGTATCGCCAGAACGAAATCCTTCGAGATTAAGAGGGAGTTCGCAACTATTCCGCTAGGGGAAGTGCGCATGAGCCGTTGCGCCGTGAAAAGACGTATTCCTTTTTGCATGATTGTATAGTTCGCGTTGCTTCTATAGACTTCCACTTTTGCAAACAGCGTGCACATGTGAGTGTACACAGCTACCAGCACAGTTTTCTATTATTATGCCAGATGCAAAATGCACTCACGTGGCACTTGTGATGAGACCATGCGCAAAAGAGTAGCCCCAAATTGTGTGGCTAGCTAGCATTTTGTCTTTATATCTTGCCGATACAATACAGGCGCCTGTGATATATATCTCAGTGTCTGTAACTGTGTCTCTGCACTGCATTACGGCGGTTAATATACATAAATTTGTCAAACAACAAGTCCTCTGGCAAAACTGTAATCGGCATCGCTGATAGCGTAATTTTTCTCCAGCGGCGCATTTGTGAATTCGTTGTGTTTTTCAATTTGTTTACAGGAACAACACTAAAGAAAGGGAAATTGACAACAACCCGTTTGTAGCGCAAAGCCACAAGCAAACCCATCCAGATTTCTCGGAAAGAAAGGATCTTAGTTGCCGAAAAATCTGTCCTGGTCCGAGGATCGAACCCGGGACCAACGTCTTTCCGGGGCGGTCGCTCTATCAATTGAGCTAACCAAGATGTCAGCAATTGGCAGCTACAAACCAGTCGTTGTCTATTTTCCCTCTCTTAACCTTTCCGTCACCTTGTGGGATTCCACAGAACTGATTTGCAAGGATTAATGTTCGTCAAACGCACAATGCGTCTCTGTAACTGCGGCAGGACGAAGGTTTACAAAACGTCGCTACCATCACTGAGTAACTCTGTGTTTCGCGCATCGGAATATCGGGCACGCTAAAATTCTCTCGCGGCCAAACTTCCTGTCGTACAGCCCAGTGTTCGGTGAATACATGCGGTGCCTACAGTTCTCTTGAAACAAGGAAGTGGATACCGAAACAGCGGCTATCACGCGTAGTGCATAGGCCTACTTATTCGGAGGTTGAAAAGAAAGAAAAAAAAAAAACTGATGGCGCGCAGCTGTTCTGCAGCGTGTTTCAAGCTCGCTTGACAAGAGGGCATCCCATGATGTCACATGATTGTGTGTGCTTGTACGTGCGCCTTTGCCTCGTCTGTCACTCATTCGATAAATGTGTTTACCACCTTTCCACTGAGTCCCGCGAGGCCGACACACACGAATGTTCGCTAAGTGCAGGAATTCTATGGCGTCCAAGCTGCGAATCGTACAGAGCCTTTCACGGTCGCCGTGCACCTTTTGAATGATCTGGAATTTTACGTGAAAATGTTCATAAAACTTTGTTCATTAGATATCCGCAACCATTGCCGAAGTACTATTTGAAGACTGTATGCTCTAGAAGAGTACATGCAGGAAATGTTATCGTTCGGG
Organism: Rhipicephalus sanguineus; assembly: GCF_013339695.2. NCBI lineage: Eukaryota > Metazoa > Arthropoda > Arachnida > Ixodida > Ixodidae > Rhipicephalus > Rhipicephalus sanguineus. The sequence goes on from NC_051179.1 coordinate 20,201,308, forward strand.
CTCGATTTTATCGAACTCTTAACATTAAAGCTTAAATACCTGGATGAGACACCTCAGCGTTGAGGCATTTCACAAATGTAGTGTGTCGATTGTATGTTTGCAGTGTAATGGTGTGTAGTGTGTAGATTGTATGTTGTGTTGTATGTTGTGTTGTATGTGAGTGAGTGAGTGAGTGAGTGAGTGAGTGAGTGAGTGAGTGAGTGAGTGAGTGAGTGAGTGAGTGAGTGAGTGAGTGAGTGAGTGAGTGAGTGAGTGAGTGAGTGAGTGAGTGAGTGAGTGAGTGAGTGAGTGAGTGAGTGAGTGAGTGAGTGAGTGAGTGAGTGAGTGAGTGAGTGAGTGAGTGAGTGAGTGAGTGAGTGAGTGAGTGAGTGAGTGAGCATCTATAACAATGATTGCTGATATAACAAACAAGTATCCTACATCTTCGGACAGCTACGGAACTTTTAGTTACGTTACTACTACGATGGTTTCCCAGATAAGTGCACGTACGAGCAGCCCAATCCGGACCAAAAAACCAGACGAAAAATATCACCGACCTAGCGTTCCGCTTTACGGGAGTGTATTTTGCTGTGTACGAAACTACGTAAAAAAGTTTCACATGCATGGCTCGAACTATCTAAACGCCTCGCGTTCGGCTGGCACGAACTTTTGTTCACTACGCGTAAGTATTGCGCGCTTATATTTTTACTTCAAGCCAATTCTTTTGATTATATACGAATGAGCTGTATAACATTGTACCTAAAGAAGAGTACGGATACCTGAACGTACTATAGACCAACGGGCCCGCAACCATCACGGATACGGTGGGCAGTATTGTACCGCGTACTCAATGCAGCAAACTAAAGCGCTGGGTCAACAACTGCTAAATATAAGGTCATGTGCCGCTATTTAGCTGTTTGTGCATAGCGGCGCAATCCATAGACGCGTATTTGTTCTACATATAGCACTGGAAGCATGCGACGGTGGTGTTGCGATATTCTTGTGCAATGACCTACGGTAGAAAGCAAAAACAAAAAGCAACAACCCCACTGCTACAAAGCATGGATACTGCGGAACGCGCCGTTCACGCTTAATATTCGCGTAGAGGTGTTTCTTCGAGAAAGAAAAGCAAGTTTTTCATCTTCCTCTCTCTTTCCTTCTTTTAAAGAAGGTCACCGAAGCGATTAAACTGCTCACCTGCCATTCAGCGTCGTCGCATGAAGACCCGTGCTGCCTTCACTTCACCACAGAAGACGAAAACAACAGACATTTCCGCGCTACGTTTCACTTCCCGAAGTTTGGGTGTGGGGTGGGGGTGGAGGGATGGTCTCTCGCTCACACCACAAACGACATCGAACAAGCCAGCGGCTGAAAATTCGTTCCAGCAGACCGATGTGCAGACGCTCAGGTGGGCGGTGGGAAGCAAAAAAGAAAGATATAGAAGCCACCGCTGCCGCTGCACGGCAGACGGACGAAAAGAAAAAAATGTAGCAGTCGACGAAACGAACGACACACTCATTACCCGTCAGCGACGCAAGAGGGCGTGCGAAGCGGGGAGAGCCGGCGCGAGGCTGATACAATGAACCGATGAACCAAAATGACATAAACGGCCGAGGGAATTAACGAAAGAAAGAAAAGAGGCGCAGACTAGACGGGAGAGCTGCGAATCACAAACTAACAAAGGCGATAGGAATGCGTCCTTCCCTCTTCCGAAGCGAGTGAAAGAAAGAAAAGGATGGAAGAGAGGACATCAGAGTATGGAGGCCAAAACGGGGAAAGAGAGAAGAGACAGTTATATACAGACGTCAAGCAGGAAGCCCAAACGTTGAACAAAAGCCAAAAAAGTGATCTCCGACCTCGACCCTTCCTTTCTCTTTGTGTGTCTGTATGTGGCGCGCCTCCTCAAATCACAAGTCATCCATGACGGCTGGTCTTCCCGCCATCCACGCGCCGATTTCCCGGGTTCGAGGTTACGTGCCGCTGCTCGCGCCGTCTAGCAGCGGAAGCGTGCGTTTCGCTTTCGACACTCTTCGTTTAGTGTCGGCGGGCTGCGCGTGCGTGAATGTTTTCCATTTTTCTCAGAGCCTGCCCGACTTTGCGACTTAGCAGTGGGCAGCGGCAGCTGGTACCATCGCTCGAAGTGTAGCTGAAAGGTGCAGTAGAGCACAAAAAGAAGAGAAATAAAAGGATGCCGTCACGCGAAGGTGTGTTTAGCGTGCGCGGTGGGGTGCTTATTTCCGGTCACAATGAAGTATGGAGAAAGTTTTGAAGTTCCTTTGCATCGGGGAATCGTTTACCGTCTTTTCGCGTCACGCCTAGATTGCGATGTCTTGCAACATCACCGCCACAGTTCCAGTGGGGAAACCAATTCACGATTAAATAAAAAAAATAAATAAATAGCTAGCATGCCTGAAGTTTTGCGAAATAACTTCAAAAACTTGAATTTGACGAACTAAAACTAGGCGCCTATAGGTATGTTCAGGGTTGCGATAATAATAATATCTCCCAAAACCACGACATGATTATGAGAGACGCTGTAGTGGAGGGCTCAGGAAATTTTGGACCACCTGGGGTTCTTTAACGTGCACTTAAATCTCAGTACACGGGCCTCAAACATTTTCGCCTCCATCGAAAATGAAGCCTCCGCAGCCGGGATTCGACACCGCGACCTTCGCGTCAGCAGTCGAGCACCATAACCACTAGACCACCGTGGCGGGGCTTCAGGGCTGCGATGAACTCAGTACAAAATACCTCGTGTCATTAATCCCTTATTATATGCTTTATCCTTTCTAGTGTTGTTCTCTTTACCAATGCTGCATGAACTAATTAATCACTTTAGTACTACAGTTCTCGTTATTAAGTAATCTGGGGCATACTGTTGTTCGTGCATATTGTGTATCCAAAGTATAGCGGATGCTCACTTTTTGCACTGCCTCCTTTACACAATGCCTCATCTGAGGCGTATAAGGTATTTTTAGATGAATAAATAAATAAACCTGAGAGAGTGCATTTCGATACATTCTGCTGCCGTCTTAGCACCTCGATTTGACGATCATGCCATCTTTTTGCACCACAATGGAGATATTGTTCGAGCTTACGAAACGGAAACGCAACTAACTAATGAGGGCGGTGTGAATGTAAGTGAAACAATCAAAGTGACTCAGCAGGGTGCGTGGCCGGTCTGCGTCGCTTTTCAAATCTGACAGGTGTCACACGACCTCTATGTCCGTGCAGCTGAATGTCAGACGTCACTGCTTTGTTGCGCGTGTACTTCGCTTTGAAGCGTATGGTTTTAGGTGAGGGTCAGCTGCGACGCAAATCGCGCCGTTATTCAAGGGAACGTGTACGTACACACACACGCACGGAAATAGTCTTCAAATGTGCAGTTCAGTATTTAGCGATTTCGCATATGTTCGTGCGAGTGTCCTGGACTGAGCCAGACTTTTGCACTTACCTCGTACGACTCCATGTAAACTTCTTCCACAACGATCTGAAAAAAGAAAGGAAAAGAAATTTTATTAGGTAGCGATTCAATAAAATACTGTCATTGTGGAGAGGGAAAACAATTGCAAACATAGCTCGTGGTCCTCAGTCATCAATCCTGTTTTTTTTTTGTTTTTTTTTTATGATGTGTACCAAGCATAATGACATATCGTCCTTCAGAACGAATGCAGAACATTAAGGAGATACAATTCGCGCGCAAGAACAAACGTAAGCCGAGAAGTAATCTGTGAGCAATCACTTCGTTTTCTTCAGGAGTATTTAGTACAAATCTGCTTAACGTATATACATAGCGAACAAAATACTCAAGGACGCCTGCACAAGCAAACAGCAAGGTTTACACATAAAGAAGTTTCAAAGGGCACTGCGTTCTGAAATAGCATCAGAGCAGTACATTTCATGAACAGTGGATACCAATCCGGCTAAAACTGTAGTTGTACGCAAAAGTATTTTAGCTGTGGAACCATTTGTATGAAATGATACCGCGATGATGAACTCGCATGCCTGTCTAACTTGCGATTTCTCCGTAAAATGTGCATTCCCATTAGTTGGAGCATGTCAAGAGGCATAGCATTGCTTTTGGGTAGCATGAGATAAACATATGCTTTAAGAATTTGAATGAAATTCATTTTTTAAAGGCCTTTTGGAGAACGTCCCAAAATAGTTTCATCAGCTAAGATCTGCGGGTTATCACGAAACAGAAAGCAGATTTCTTCGTTTGCGACGGTGGCTCTTTAAAATATTCTAATAATCACAGAAAGGTATTGAGAGACGTGTAAATAAGAATAAGAAAATTTGTATATATTGGTATCTAGATAAGGCGGCTGAGCACGCCGGGATGCCATGATATAAATAGGTGACTCGAAGTGGTAGGTAAATGAATTTTCCAGAAATTCAGGTCGCGAAACAGGGCGAAAAAGATATAGACGAATAGTGTCAAAGTAATAACTGCATTGTTCTCGTGGCTCACTATTGAATAATCATCTCACCGGTGTACCGAATTGCTAATGCGAAACAATGTTTCTTGGCAGACACACCATGCTAGATAGGTCAAATCATGTCTCGCCTCGTCTCATTAAAAAAAAAAATTGTTCAGGACTAATCGAATGCGATTGTCGATATAAGTTGAACGTTTTTGGGAAGCTCTTCGTTTTATTAAAGGTATGATGTTCTTAAAGGCGTACATTTGTTGCAGCGACCACACTTACGTAGTTGTTGTTTCGTTGCGTCATATCGAATAGGATAGGGCAGTTACCCAGCATGATATTCACGCCAGCGCCCTCTATGTAGCAGCCACAAGTGAAGAAGTCGGTGGGAGAAGAGAAGGTGAGCCTGCCTTACCACTTCACTACAGCACGAAAACGTATATGCCGTGATGTGACTGTATGTCTTGCTAATAATAATAATATCTGGAGTTTAACGTCCCAAAACCACGCTATGGAAGGAAGCCTTGCTATCCGCTTAAAACGTAAGATGAAGTTACGAAGGACATGTGCCCTCTTCGAAGAGAAGTTTGCTTTCGCATTGTCGCACATGCATATCTGCACAACCTCCGTAATAAAGACGTAAAAATGAGACGAAATACTCATTACATCGCTGCCAATGCCACACCTACAGAACTAATTATATCAATTGCGCCGACTTCGTTACGAAGGTGCCGCGTAGTCGTCACTCAGACTTCTGGAGGCAGTGGTCTCAATAATAAGCTTTGTAAGTGCCTCGTGGTACTTTACGTGAGAATAATTCAAAGCTTAAGTCAATAAACCGAGTATACACATATAGAGAAGGCCCTGGCGTTGCGGTTTTCATTACGAACATTTGTTCTGAATTCATTCCCTGACCTGGCATGACCTGACCAGACGATGTTTCGTCACACACGTGATTCTGCGTCGTGTGAGAGTGGTGTTTTTTTACTTTTTCTTCTTTTTCGTGCGCGTCACTTCATAAGTCGTCGCGTACGTCTGGAGTAGAAAGTTGGGCTAGCCAGCTAAACGATTTTTTACAGCGAAAGCTGTTATGAGATCATTTCACCGGCCGTTTTTGGCGCCGTAGTTGTCCGCCGCCGCCGCCGCCGCCGCCGCCGCCGCCGCTGGTGTCCGTAACCAGTATCGCTCGAAATAAGAAAAAAATTCCAGGGTGGAACGAGGTTCGAACCTGGGCCCTCTGTGTGGGAGCCCAGTATTCAACCTCTGAGCCATGCTGGTGCTCGAAACTGCTTTGCAAAAAGGTCCTATACAGGCTTCATGTCGGGAAGGAACCACATTAGCATATGCAATACAGCGTGGTCGAAGAGTAAAATAAGCACCAAGCGTCGCACAACGCGAATTCTGTAACCAGGCGTCACACAATGCGAATTGCGCAACGAGTAGTTTTTGAATGCTTCCAACCCATTACAAAGGACTCTGCCATAATTCTTCATCGTCATCAGGCACAGCATCAACAAAGTGCGCATAATGCCTTACATGCGTTTAGCAGGTACCAATGCTCTCTGTAGAACGACGAAAAATGGCACGGTGCCTGCTGCCCTACTTCTAAAAAATTACAATGATTTATAGCGTAGTGGGTTCCTCGCAAGTGCACTTGTATTGGTTGCCAAGGAAGCCCATAAGCGCATGATCCATTTCCTCGGGGTCTGAGTAAAGTTCTTCCACCCCCCCCCCCCGCCTCTCTCCCACGTCAACGTATGTTATACAGCATGACGGGTGAGGGAAATAGCGACTGGGCGTCACCCAATGCAAATTACATAACTGGTGGGCCGTTTAAAGCTTCCAACCCATTACAAAGATGAGCCATAATTCTTCATCGTCATCAGTCGTCGCGTCAACAAAGTGCACATAATGCCTTACAGACGTGTAGCTGGTGCCTCGCTTCTCCGCAGAATGACGAATAATGGCTTAGTAGGTGCTTTCCAACTTCACAAAAATTGTGATTTATGGCGTAGTGGGTACCTTTCTAGTGTACTTGTATTGTAGCCCCAAGAGCGCTTACAACGGGCTCTAGAAGCGCCGCTCTTCCAGCTTTCGCTGTGACTGTGCTGCGGTTTCAGCGCAGGCCTGGCGTTTTTTTTCTATATTGGTAACAAAACCTCCCTTTCTCTAGACTACTGACCGAGTCCATTGTTACTCAGCTTCGGTTTTTTTTTTAAATATCAGTAATGGGCCTATAATAACATGACTGTATTACATTACCAGTTGATAACGTGTGATCCAATAACCAATGCATAAACGTATATAAGGTGTTATATACCACACAGATAAACGCAGATAAGAGTATTAACTCCAGGAAGGAAGGAAAGGAGGAGAGGGAGGAAAGGTAGGGACGTTAACAACTCTAGAAGAACTGGTATGCTACCCTACACTGGGCAAAGGGAATGTGGGAGTTTGAAAGTTGGAAGTGTAAAGAAAGATAAAGGGAGAGGGAGAGCACACACGCACACAAAGTCACACTCCTCGCAGTCACAATATCGCTGTTAGTCCATAGCCGCCTGTGCAAGTCAGTTGCCTTCAAGAATTTTAGCAATGTCTTCGTCGCCTTCATCCGAAACCCTTATATGCTGGAGTTCTGTAGCTAACCGAAAAAAATATACAGGGTGTTTCAAGAAATGCGTCCAACCTTCTCAAAAAATCATGAAAATGCAATATTTGATTGCTGCCTTCAGAATTGGTTTTTCTGTAGTGGCAGGGATTTTAAGATGGTTAAAGAAATTATTTGGGACTGTAATTAAAAAAGTTAAATTAATTAACGTTTTAATTAGTGGAGTTAGATGGTGGTGTCAAATGGGAGAATTGAAGTTCTTCATGGCAGAAACCCAACCCAACTTTGAGATTTCGAAAAAGTGGCATCTAGTAATAATTACGAAGTAATGAAATTCAACCAAATTCAATGGCGAAACCTAAACAGAAACATGGAAGAACGCAACTGCCATATTCATCTGAGACGTCCAAAATGAGTGAATGACTTTTTCTGTAGCGCTAGGCATCTTGAGACGGTTAGAGACATGACTTGAGAGAGTAATTAAGAAAGTTAAATTAATTAACTTTTTAATTACTGGATTTAGGTGACTGTGTCAAATTGGGGAATTGATGTTCTTCGTGCCAGAAACCCATCGCAACATTGAGATTTCGAAAAAGCGGCGTCTAGTAATAATTACGAAATAATGAAATTCAACCGAATTCGATGGCTTTCGCTTTTGAAAGCCGTTGCATTTTGTTGAATTTCATTGCGCGACAACAATTACTAGAGGACGCTTTTTCGAAATCTCAAAGCTCGGATGGGTTCCTCGCATGAAGAACTTCAATTCTGCCATTTGACACAATCACCTAACTACACTAATTAAAAGGTTAATTAATGTAACTTTCTTAATTACTGTCCTAGATGATGTCCTTAACTATCTTAAAGGGGTACTGACAGAAAATTTCGCGGCCGAGATAGCCTGCTCGATCGATTCCTGTGTACATGCGTGTACTATCTGCAAAATATCGACAACGAATAAAGCTTGGAAGGTATTTTATATGAATTTTGAAGTTCGCGAGCGCGATCCAGCATTATAGGCCGCACCTAGTGCATTGACACCCTCGGAGGTGACCCGAAGTGACCCCCATACTTCCCCTACGTAACCGTTGCAGCCGATACAAGTTATGATGACGTCGTAGCCGCCATTTCTGTTTTGACGCGCTTCCCGACGAATCGCTCCTCGCCAGCGGGTCAAACCTGAAGTGATTCGCCACGTCGAAAATTCCTTCGATCCCCGCCGCAAGAAAATCGTCGCCATCAGACGACGATGAGCCCGGCGACGACAGACCGCGCGGAAATGCGTCACTGTTCTGTGTGCTCACGCGACCGAGCGTTTCACTCGCTAGGTGGTGATAGTTGCACCCGGCGGCTTGTTGTTTTTGGAGCTCTGTCAAACCGAAACTGAGGCTGTGTCGGTAATGAGGAGCTTGTTATTAATTATCCGTCGCGCGCTGCAGCAAACGATGTGCCGTGTTATGACTAACAGGCCCCCAGCAACACATTGCAGCAAAAAAACGCGGGGCGAAAATTTTTGTGTCAGGACTCCTTTACGATTCCTGCCGCTGCAGAAAAAGCGATTCTGAAAGCCCCGAGCAAATATCGCATTTTCCTGATTTTTTGAGAAGGTTGGACACATTTCTTGAAGCACCCTGTATATATTTGTATTGGTCTAGTTAATTCTAAATCCCGTCTTGCAGAACACAGATGTAGAAAGAACAAGCCCGAAACCACATAAGATGAGTTCCTCTTTGTATATTTCTGCACCCCCCCCCCCTTCCCTCCTTCCCTCATGCCCCCTTCGATCTCTACACAATGTTCAACCCGCGCGCCACAGATCCTATAGATGCTGTGGAAACAGCATCTAATTTTGTGTTTCAGTGAGTACGAACCTCCTCACAAAATTTGTACATGCAGCAATGAAGGGGCACGTCCGTTATTAAACCTCTCAGCTAAATCATGTCACTGGTTAGGGGGATCGCAGCCACTGCCAAGAGAGGACGCTCAGAGCGAGAAATCAGAGAAAGACAACTTTGTACCGGCAACCTTACACGCAATGACGCGGTACCGCTTTTCATCCCACCATCCTCCACGTAATAGCCCGCTTCTATCTCTAGCCTTCCTACCAGCACCACCCCTTTGTGCAAAGATGTCTCGCTTGCATTACCCGGTCAGCATGCAGGTGGCCTCGTTTCAACGCCGACGCCCACCGTTTATATAGACCCAAACAGCGAAGGGTCGCAACAAAGGAAGTACAAACAAAACAACGAGCAAAAGTGTTAGGAATTAAGGCCGCCAAGCGCGCGGCTTCGTCAATCCGCTATACCGAGCAACAAACAATCGGAGGCCTCCGCGACGCTGACCTCCTGACACCAGTGCCATCGCGGGCGCGGCGCTCCCGCTAGGCCGACTCGAAACCATGACAGATGGGTCACAATATGGCGACCCTGAGTGGCGTGACCCTTCCTGCAGACGGACGGGTTCGCTAATCGTCTGCTTCGCGAGACGAGGAGGCACCACCCTCGCTTCTTACCCCTTTCCAACAGCTAAGCCTCTCGCTACCCTCCCGGAGCGTACACCAGCGTACACTAGCGGCCTCCTCCGGCCCGTTTCTTAAATAGAAAGCGACACGACGCGTGCCGTGATCATATCGCTTTCGATTAAACGGAGCCGTTTAGGCCGCGCGCGCGCGAACGGTACGCACTTGTCCGAGGGCAGGGCGGGAAGGGAGGACAGGTCGTTTAGCGGCCATTGTGGTGGTCGGCGTCGTCTGCTCGCAGGTCGAGCCGACGGGTCGTTGTACGAGACCGTATATACATACGCACTCTACACGGCAAGCGCGTAGCGATGCTTTTAGCCCCAGTGAACTATACGGAACGTCGTTTTAAAAGCTGCCATCTTGGAGAGAAGTGTACGAAGTGCATCCTGCACGGGGTGTAACACCGCAAGGTCGTCGCACCGAACATCGGGAAGTAAACAGAATGTGCGCGCGTCGTTTAAAACTGATACTGGCGAGTCGGCTCACGGGGATCGAGACTGACTTCCTTGTATAAGTGAACGCACCTTTCGTTCCGGGATAGTTGATGGTGCTTTAAAGGAGATGGCAATGCGACGGTCACGATTCAAGGAAGCGCCGAGGACGAAAGATTACAAAATGAAGAGAGGATAAAAAAGATACGAGCGAGTTGTTCAATTTGATGGAAACGAGATCGAACATCGCTTCTAACCCGCTGCGCTTGGATGAGGCTGATGGTTGTTGTATGTTACCAAAAATATAAAAAGAGAGTAGGTTGTATCCAAGCACTAATCCCATCAGATAATGATAAAATGTTTGCACATGGAGCGACATAATCGCTCGTAAAAATGGACGCTGTGATTAAGCGTGAGGTGCCCGAGCTAACATGGTTGGCGTGTCATTTGCGGACACGTTTGCGGTGTACGTAGTACGCGAAGCCGTGATCCTAATTAAGAACATCGGTATCAGCGATAAACTACATGCCACTTCGAGTTACTTGGAAAACGAAAAGTCCTACAACGATGAGAGAGAACCGCTGGCTGTGACAACTGTGACAGCAGTGCCGCGGCACACTTCCTAATTGAATTTGCCGAAAGTTAAAGGAAAATTGCGCCTACAAGTTGTCGTTCCTGTATGCAGCACAAGAGTCAATGTTATTTAATGTGACAGCTTTCCTACGACATTTATTATCAGTCATATCAAACCGTTGAAGTGTGATTCCTAGGAACTTGATAAGAGATGGTTATCTTTGATGCCTCCTAGGACCTTGAAGGGATTGGAGCGATATAAGTTGAAGTCGAAGGCGTTGACGACAACGACAGAGAGCTAACACACAAGATTTTTCTTTCTTTCTTCTTTTGGGGATTAAATAACACGTGTAATACCACTTTCATACGGCGCACGAGAGGTAGGGGGACACTAATGTTGTCACACAGGCAGGCGACAAACCGTTGCGGTTTGATCACGTCACTTAATTAGGAACACACGCGATACGGCGTGAAACTGCAAACAGCGGAGCATAGATCATTCCCATCACTCCTCTCGGCGTTCCCTAAGAGGCGCGGTGCAACTCTGGATGGCTCCTGCCGCAGATTACAAGATCGCTCAATTTCTCATTATTTCTACAATCTGTGGACGAGGATTAGTGCGTGCGAAGTTGTTGCACATAGGGAAAGAGAAAGAGAGAGAGAGAGAAAGCAAGGACCCAAATGAGCGTTCGATTGACTACACGGTACACTGCGGTGAAGGGAACGGCTTGCGTGTAGAATTCCGGATAACTAATTATACGGTGGCTGTCCTTCGCTCCAAACGACTAAGCCTAACGACGACTGAACTACATAACCCACCGGTAACTGAAAAAACGGCCCGGTCACTTCAGTCCACTATATATACTCCCTGTCCAGCTGTAAACTCCAAACCAAACGCGCCTCTGCACCACGACCTCCTCCATAATAGAGGAGGCCGTGCTCTGCGCACGCCATAGCGAGCGGAGACGGCAAAACGGCAAAAGATGACCCGCCTAAAAAAATAGGCGGCGCGCTTCCCAATTCCGGTCGCTTTATTCTTTGTCATCTACTTTACATCGTTACGTTTATATTGCTACTTGTATGTTTGTTCTTTGAAGACAGCGCAGCGGACTCATGAAAGCGCATCCGTAGAGGAAACGCTGCCGACGTCACGGCAGAAGCGGAAGAGCTTTTGCGAATAGCGCAACTTCGAGCTTCGCCATATAGCGGGGTCCACAACGCCATACAGAGACAAAAGAGATTCTTTCAGGACACAGCGCAGGCCATGCGACGGGTCGTTCGCTTCGGCCTCCGTCAGGTTGCCGGTGCATTCAGGCCGACGGCCAGCTCGGATAGCGCACACTGCGAACCGCACTGTTGTGCCTCATACGCACGTGCATTGTGAGCTTTATGGGGATGTCTGGCAGCAGCGGTTCGGCCACGCAGAGATGTGGCAATGCGGGCCCCACTCGCGTGAGCGGTCGATGAACAGAAAACACAGCGGTTGTTTGTGTATAGGTGGCGGTGGATGATGTTGCTACAGGCGCGCAGGTTAGCCTGGCAGAGCTGGCCGGCAATTGCTGCTGAGCGTCTCTTTCAACGTCTAATATGTCGGCATGAAGAGGTTGTCTGTATAATCTGACAGAGTACAGTGGTTGTCTGTACCCTGTACGCCTACGTCGGCTCAACCAACCATGATGTCTTATTAGGTGACGTTACGGGGCTGACGTTGTAAATGTAACCCAAGATGTTTCTTTTTTTTTTTTTTGCCTGCATAAGCACTCAGTCCTGATCTATTCTTGCCCTCTGCCCGGGAACTGTGTTTCATCACATGAAGCCGCCCGTAATGAAAAGCTTGAGTTTGAGCCATTCATCAAGTGTGGTCGCAGTTAAAACAGCAGAAAACTACAGCAACAGCAGTAAGATATTCTATACGGAAACGACCACGAGGGCATTTTACTGTTACATTATAACAGGCAACCAAAAAGATCTTGGAGGAGACCGAAATGGATTTAAGACGCATGCGGAGACTAGAACGTGTGCCGAGAGATCAGTAAGGTGAACGGATCTACACTTAAATATATATTTACCGAAAGTGATAGCATATATAAGAAGCCACTCAAGTCTCGAACATCGAAGCGAACGTGCATACAGAAAGATTGCGACGGTCGAACTATTTAACCGTGGGATGATGCAAAAGCCATATGTGAGAAAACAGTGACGACTGTGTGGCAAACGGAACACCCAGGTTAGTCAAAACAATGCCGAGAAATAGTTGAAGGATATGTGTAAATTAGGTTGCGAGCGGTCGAGCGGAAACAAACGAATAAATCAGTGAACAGAGACAGCAGCGAGGATAGGCAGGGAGGTTAACCAGACGCACGTCAGGGTTGGTATACCCTGCACGGGGGGAAGGGATGAAGGGACGAAAAGAGAGAAAGAAGAAAAGAGCTAGAGCAGGACAGAATCACGCACACTTGGGAAGGCACATCGAGGCCAGGGCGTCGGAACGAAATGTTTTTCGTTTCGTTTTTATTTTCGTTTCACCGCAAAAAGTTCCGTTCCGTTTCTGTTCCGAAAGGAAAAAAAAAAAAACGTTCCGTAACGGTTCGTAACGTTATTTTTTAATGCAAAAATTTGAAGTTAAAGTACTCATAAAAACATGGGATTTGTGATATAGTTACTTGCCCTCCTCTTATTTAAGAAAGTGGGAGAGAGGTAAAACACGTCCTTTCTACGTTCTTCAGAGGAGTGGAAGAAACTCTACCACGAATTCCTGCCAACTAGCACAAACCAGTACTATACCCTTCAAAGTCATAATATTTATTTTCTCAAAAGTCAATTACGACTTTTTTTAGCGGGCTCAATGCTTTGTGTCAAGGGAGTGAGCACGATCTCAAAAGCAGCACGTCAGTGAGTGCACTCTCTGTGTGAAACCGCTGATCTGAATAAAAAAATTCACCAGGCCTGCGCGGAACACGCAGCACAGTCACAGCGTAAGCTGGAACAGCAGCCTTTCTAGAGCCCGTTCTATACTTTCTTGGGGAAACTAATACAAGTGCACATATGCAAGGTACCCACTACGCCATCAATCATAATTTTTCTGCAGTAGCGAAGCACCCACTATGCCATGTTTCTTCATTCTTCGGAGAATCGTAGTAGCTGCTACACATCTGTGAGGCATTATGTGCACTTTGTGCTGTGGCTAATGACGATGAAGAATTATGGCTGAGCCCTTTGTAACGGGTTGAAAGCATTCAATGACTGACTCCTTGAGCAATTCGCATTGCGTGATGCCAGGTTGCTATTTTACTCTTCTGCTACGCTATATAACATATGTTAACACGATTGCTTGGCCGTCATGACGCCTGAGTAGAGTATTTTTGCGGAGAAGTTACAAGCACCAGCGTGACACTGTGGTGGGATACTCGACTGTCACGCACAGGGCGCGGGTTAAAATTCATTTGGATCCTAGAAATTTGTTTCTCATTTCATTTTTTTTTATTTCACGCGATAGCGGCTACGGACACCGGTGGATGGCGCCAAAATCGGCTGTTCTGATCTCATAACAGCTTTCGCTGTAACGAACTTCGGTGCCGACCATGCCCTCTCCGTGACAGGCGCGCAAAAGTCCACTTGCGTTAATATAGACGTATCTGGTTGCCACTGTTCTCGTTTTTCGCACAATTTCAACATAGCTTTCCTTTGGAATTCCTGCCTGAGGTACGCGCTAATACTGTACTCTGAGATGTGCATTATTGCTCACGTAGCATGACCTCAGTTCGGGATTGCCAAGTTTTCTCGTGAACCGAAAAACGATTGAAAAAATTTCGGTTTCACTCGGGAACGAAATAATAGATAAAGTTTCGGTTACGTTTCCGTTCCGGTCAAAAATATCGTTTTTTTCGTTTTTCGTTTTTGGTTTTCGTTCCGTTCCGACACCCTGTCGAGGCAACACACGGACACATCAAGGCGGTAGCACAGACCTGTTGACTTCAAGTAAGTGAGTAACGCCTTCGTTGCCTACTGTGCCTTCGAGGCACATGTCCATGGCCCTAGTATTTTCGCTACAGGAAATGGCCTTGAGTCCAATTGTGTCAGACGCACATGTAGCGGGACTCACTCCGGGTGCTTCAGTGAATAAGTCAAGGAATAAATGCTTTAAAATGTCCGGCGTAGCCGAAAGAAGACGAGAGTTTAGTTGAAGTCATTTTTATAGCCTCCACGCCCAGTGCTTAGCCCGTGTCCTCCAGGACCCCTCTTTTGGGAATTAAAAATTTTCCACCACCCCCACCACACTGCACAGTGTACAGACGAGGACTGACTGCACTGTAAAGATATGTCAGGTTGGTGGCGAGAGATACGGGTACAACTGAGGAAAGGGAAAGGATAACGGAAGTTGCGTGCGTTTGAAGGGGGCGTACCTTCCGTGCCTATTGCGGCAGTGGCAAGCAAACAATGGGCCCATAGTTAAAGGAAGAAGTGCTAAAATTAGTGAGGTGAAAAAAATATATATGAAAGAATGCGGATGACCGGCCTCAGAAACGACGAGGACAGAACGAAAGAAGAGGGCAAAAGCGACAAAGCTGCTGGGTTCGGCATATCGTAACTGCGGGATATCGGAATCGGGAAATTGGAGGCCGTGGAAGCGGCACGGCATGCAGCGAGCACTCAGCCGAGAAGCGAAGCGAGCGATTCGAAAAAAGCGAGATGCTATACGTGGAGTTATAAAAAGTAGCTCCGCTTCTTAGTTTGCGGAGTTCGACCGGTTCGACTGTCAAATGTACAGCACGTTACCAGAAGCGTGCGCACGGAGGGGGGGGGGGCGCCAATTCTGCTTCCATACCATTACTCAGTCGGACCTTTCAGGTAATTTTTTTATTCGCAGGGTTATGGGTACGCATATTTTTTGACGATAATGACGACCAAGGACACCTAATCTTGCATTCAAAAAAAAAACTGTTTACTTCCCATCATGCGTAAAGTGCAGCGCGCACGGGAAACGATGGACGAAAGAGAAGATGCAACGAGAGAGAAGATGCAGTCAAGCTTTGCTCACCCTAATGAAGAACCCTACGTGCGCCTATGTACTTTACAGGGCCATATCGTACTCTGGGAAAAGGATCTAGCTATGTTAGCTGCTAGACGACATGAACCCGATTCCGGCCTGTTTATTGTGTCTCAAGCACTCTCCTGATGGCCGCACCTAACAGCGTGTTCGGTATGGGAATGTAAAGAGTTGTTGCTTGATACTGTGAAAAGCCTACTACTGAATAATATTCCTACGGCATAAGAAATCACAGGGTCCCTTATGCACTCGCCTAAGATGACTGGAAAGCGAAAGCTGACTTCTATTTCTTCTCAGTCGATGTATTGATTCTTTTATAGTGTCGTAATCAACCCAGCTAGGCTTAACAAAAGCTTTAGCGCATTCAATCGGCTGCAAGTTTTGTTCCTGATTGCGGTTAACCTCATGGAAGTTCTAGGAGACAGCAAGGTCATGCATGATTCAGTTAGTAACGTAAAATAATAAAAGATTAATAAAGAAACGGAGGCGCCTTTTACACGTTGGGAAGTAGGTGACAGAGGGAATAGATGATTGAGAGGAATGTGTCGAACGGATGAGGCCTAGAAGGAAATCGGCCTCAACCGAACGTATTGCCGGAAATGCGAGTCTAGTCGAAAGCCGTCTCCGTTATTCCACCGTACTTTTCGTACAGCGGTGAAACAGCAAAGGCCGTAAAGCTGTGCGCCCCAACATTAGGAGTTGCGCGACAGTCGTGTCGTTGGAGCCCCGGAAGCATACATAAAGGCGAACTCGCCGTCTCTCGAAGTCAGCACGGCAAAATTACGTGTACCCTTCCTTTTCTACCACTCGTTCGAATACCGTTCTTTCCGTTGTCCTTGCCAATACACATAGTGTTGCGCAGGGTTCTCCATAACAAGTGGGGGAGGAGGGGGGCAAGTTTCATCGCAGCGCAACTCTCTCCTTATTTAGAAGTACTTGTTGCTGGGCTAGTTGGTTCATCGTAATGAGAGAAAAAACTAGACGCCTAAAACACCGTAAGAAGGAGGAAGAAGCACAGGGAAAGAGCGTCTCTGCTTATTAGTCGAGTTCGAAAGAAGAAAAGCTCCGCAATGGATGCAAAAATCAAAATGAAGCGATGACGTGCTTCTGACGTACCACGACCTGTTTTTGGTCCCTGACTTTCAAGGCGGTAAAGGTGGGAAGTAAGTTCTTGAAATGCATCATGTCAGGTGTCCTCCGCCGCTATTATTGTCAGAAGCCTGCATGGCCATAAACTTGCACTTGAAACAATGACGGAACAGATCTGACTGAATACAGGTAAGGACTTGACGTCTTTCTGTGAAGTCTTTGTAAGTATTCGCTAGTATTATGGACGCGTTCAGTCAGTACCGACCAGCCCAGCTAAATGCATTAACGAATGATTAGGAAAGACCCCCCCCCCCCCCCCCACAAATTGTGCGCACGCCTATGCCCATACACGAACAGTAATACCGCGTGTATTCGCTTAGAACTAGTACTTCCGAACTGAAAACGAAAGACCCCGCAAAAGATACGTTTATGCCTCAACATTGAAAACTGTCGTGTTTCCTGCCGCGTTTCCATAGATTAAAAAGCCAGATAGTAGCAGGCAATTTTTTTTCCGCCAATGTATCGTTCTGTCACATCAATATATAATTTGTTTGTTTGTTTGTTTGTTCGTTCGTTCGTTCGTTCGTTCGTTTGTTTGTTTGTTTGTTTGTTTGTTTGTTTGTTTGTTTGTTTGTTTGTTTGTTTGTTTGTTTGTTTGTTTGTTTGTTTGTTCGTTTTTTCACTTGAAACGCGGGTCCGTATTACGAAGCCGAAAACGGGAAAGAATCTCGACCTGCGAAATGCTCTAAATTTCGGAAACAAAACTTACATCTAGAAAACATGACTTCGCGGTTTAATCTATATATGACAACTACTTATTACAGTGATATTTCTAACAAATATACAACAAATATGAGGCGGGATGACACGGTTTATATACTGGTATATGCAGTATACCCTACCTCCGCAACCAGTACTCTTGTCATTTCAGCTATATTTTCCTTTATCTTCTCATTCTGGGGCGCTAGCAAAGAATACGCACCTTATTATAAAGTTCGCATTTTCGGTTACATATTTCTCATCATATGTGTACACAGCTAGCACTTTTTTTTCGCTTGTTTTCGGCCCTTTATTAGGGTTTGTTGCCCCTGTTATTGTCCTTGCGCATAACGGTCGCACCAACGCGACGTCGCCAACGGTACCGGGAGGTCGCACGCGTTCTTTCTTTCTTTTTGCAATTTCTTCCGGTATGCAGGCTCAACGGGTGCTTTCGAAGCCTGATGACCGCCTCGTGGCTCGGTCGACCGTGAAATGGAAGAAAAGTGCACTGCCAGTTCTCCAGTCGAAAATCGTTGCCCAGCGAAGAAAAAAATGAAACGAGTGAGACGATCCTTTCTTGAAGATAGAAGTATGCGGTCCTGACCGTCACCTTCCACCACCGGGGTGGCTAATGGTCTCGCTGCTACTTGATGCTTCTTTTTTTC